>NC_089585.1:144196212-144496212 GCF_019320115.1 Miscanthus floridulus
AAGTCGCTGAGCCTGTTCTCCTGAGTTGGTACTTGGGCTCCGGAAGAGGCGCAGAGAAAAGTATCTTTTCCAACTCCTGAAGATAACACAAAACAGGGTAAGTGAGTCAACGGAATCCATCAGAGTACACGAATACAAGAACCTACCATGGGAACTGTATTGAATTAAATAAAAGAACCAAGAAATCAGACCAATAGATTGTTTGCAACTATCTAAGCATTTGCATCAGTAGTAGAGCGCCAGAGCCTTGGTTTTGATTTATTTTTGTTTTATTTTTTTTGGCACATGAGAAAATTAATTGTCAGAATACGATGTCAGGAAAATGCTTCAACCTGCTCATTCTCTGATAATATTACAGCAATATGAAAGACGAATTACTTAGTAACATAATAGCCATCTAATACCATAAGCACTAAATAAAAGAGCAAAAAGTTGCAACCAACTAAACAAGATCACTTGGGTAGAAATTAAGTTTGAGATTGAGGCTACAAACATACTAACTGAACAATGAACAGGTGTCTGTATAAACTATTGAGTTACCAATATCAAGTGGTCATCACAATGTAGCAACAAAGACCAAGATATCAAGTCCAAACTTGAAAAGTTAGTTACATATCACCCATCAACAGTAGCATATAAAGAAAAGAACATTAGCTATAATGGTACTAACACATCTGTGTAAATGACTGAACTCTGAACTCAAACCTGCGCATTTTTCCCAAACTATTTAACATTTAAAACTTCTCCAAATTACACTAGAACTTATTTTTTTTATAAAACTTTTGAGTTGTCTAGAAAAACTTGAAAATATAGTTTCCACAAACAAATGATAATAACAACCAAGAGCTCTCTATTATAAATATAACATCATATGTCCGTAGAGCAGTAGTTCTCTTCTACTCTAAATTGGTTGTTTGCATTAGACCTTATGCAGCGTAACCTAAGCCAGTGTAAACGTATGCAGTGTCTTGGCGTTTGATCATTCTGCACAGGCAAGCTGCATTTGATAAAAATAAAATTGTGTTTGATTGTTTACTTTTTGTTCCATGTAGTCACCTCCATGTTCGAGTTGAGGTTCATGTTCTAGTATAAGTATGAGGCATGAGAGTATTTCATTTTTGTGTGCGCATCAGGTTGTGCAAATCTGCATTGTCTAATATGACCAAATCTGGCGTACTAGCTAATGCAGTATACTGTGCAAGCCTGAACCTATACAGGCAACCAATCAGACCCTAAGAACTTAGAGCTAGATATAGCAGGCTTGGGATGCACCCTTCTGATGCAAGACAGTAAATCAGAATGTGGATGTATCCAGCAAGAACATAAAATGGCTCTCTTAGAATTTAAATGAACATGTTTATCCATTTTTTTGGCACATCATTCACCACATACAATTACTTCGAATGTGTATAATAACATTTGGTGGCCTTTTGAGGATAACTAGCGTAAATAAAAGATAAGCAGCTACCGGTGTTTGCAAATCATAAATCGAGTGGCAACAACTAGTCGACTTGTGAGTCGCGATTAGTTTAGGGCTAGTCACCCTAGTTGAATAGTTGGCCCAGGGCAACCTATTGCCTAGGGTTGGCTATCCCAGTATCATTGACTGCAAATCTAGTAGAGACTAGATGGAGAAGTTTAGCACACAGATTAGGGACAGAGGAGACAACCGGCAACCAGAGAGCAGAGGTCGGGGCGTGCGGTGTGGCACACTGTGGCATGGACCTCTGCGGGAAGGAGACAGAGGTGCACCTTGGGATGGAAGCGGGGTGGCTGCAGCGTGGCAAGCTGTAGGCGGAGGTGGCAGGCAGGAGAAATTTCCCCTTTCCCACTCGTGCTCCATTACAGGCAGTGGGTGAGGATCGGCTAGTTCAAAAACAAAGCTGCGGCTGTGTGTTAGTATATACAGTTGGTGACAAGCCAAGCTATTGTGGTCTGGGCCTCTGATACTACTGGGCTGAAGCCAAGTTGCCAGTGAGACATAGTCGACTAGTCAATGATTAGTCAACTAACCAATGTAATCGAATTGATGCACCTAATTGGTGTCCAGGGAAAGATTTGTTGATTAACATTGATTAATCTTTTTTTTGAAACAGAACCAGCAGAAGAGCTGCCTGTTGTATTAAAAAGAAGGGAGCCTAGAAAGGCACTGTACAAACATGTACAAATTTGTACATTGATTAATCATGATTAACTGAATGATTTCAAAACACTCGCAGCTAAAACTACAAATAAGAATTATAATTTCCCTTTGGTATTTGCATCAACCCCAATAAATAGTTGAAGGGACAAACAGCACAAATCTCATAATTGGATCAACCAACACGTGTGACACATCAGATCTTAGTTTGTATACCTACCCGAACATGGTTTATCTCCAGCAATTGAAGCAAAAAGGATAGAACAAATGAAAATTAAAAATGTCAAGGGATTCAAGGATGTTTAGATAGATGCAAGTCTTAAAAGTAGCTTCACAATGTGAACAGAAATTAGAGGCAGATGCCAATAAGAGTAAAATGACACATATTCAGAAGCAGAAAGTAATGGTAAAGTGAAAATACTAATTGGTAACTGCACCTCTGCGCCAATCAAGCAGGTGTGTGTGTGTGTGTGTGTGTGTGTGTGTGTGTGTGTGTGTGTGTGTGTGGGGGGGGGGGGGGGGGGGGGGGGGGGGGGGGGGGGGGGTAGGGGCGGGGCGCAACACTTGTAGCAAAACGATGGTGACATTCTGATGGTATTGTATTAAAGAACTAAAGCACCTTTTGCTTCTTTAGCTTCTCATTCTCCTCTTCTAATCGAGATACCTTGTTTTCCAGTTCATTAGTGTAGGCCTGTTGAAAATACAGTGCAAGTAATACTCAGGCTTAAGAAGAACAGCATCATCATTTCTAAAATTTTACTCACAGATCACAAGAAAAACTAGCTCAATCAATTAGATAAAACATAGAAAGGCAGGAAACATATATTGCAACCTGCTTCCTAGCCCTTGAACGAGCGGCTGATTCCCTATTCTTGATCATCCTCTTCTGCCTTCTCTCCATCAACTTATCTGCCACATCTCCTGGGGAACCACGCTTTCTACCAGGCGTCGGAGAATCAGAAAGTGCACCCATCATTGGTGAAGTAATGTGGCCATCAGAGTATGACTCCAGAATAACACCTGGCCCAACATTCAGAGGCTGAAGGGCTAACCGACCCGGCATGTAAGCACCTGGCAAACTATGTTGCCCGTGCTGATGGGGCTCGATAGCTGTAATCCGCTGCTGATAGTGGTCTAACCATTGTGCCCCAGCGGTCAAACCCGCAGCCCCAGCGCTCCCGACCTGCTCCACATTGCCTACGTCATTCAAGTCCTTCAGATATCCTTCGGCAACAACCCCAGCTTTCACCAAAAAATCCTCAAGCGTCATCTCCCCAAGCGTCAGCTGCCGCTCCCGCTCCCGCCTCCGCCGACCACCCTCCCCAACATTTCTCTTTGGAGCATCCTGGATGCCCTTCCACACCTCGTCCACAGTCCTCTTGCTGAGCTCAGGCAGCATCGTGATGCTCCCCTGTCGCAAGAGGCCCGAACTCTGCTCATACTGGCTGGTAGTGCCACCATCAGGGTCCAGGCCATCAGGAAAGACACTCTTCAGCAGCTCCTCAAGGTTCATGCTGTGTAGGGGTTCTCCTAAATGGCACTGCACCTCGTCAAGGGTGAGGTTATACAGAGACCCTTGTCTTGCCAGGCTCTGCATCTGCCCGTGTTGCGCCGTGCCGGCACCGCCACTGCCACCCACGCCTCCTCCACCTCCCCTAGCCTGTGATGCCATTGTCTGACTCCCCATAAATCAACAGATTTCAGGAACAACGCCAGCCGGTCTCAGCTTTACTGACACTCAGATCAAGCGAAGACAAATCGCACATCGACGGGCAGAAAGATCACAACCTGCAGATCCAAAATACAGGGGGGAGCCATCAGGCAGCTGCCACTGAACCCAACACGGATAAAAATGGAAAAAAAAGGGTCAATATTATTATGAATCATCAATCGAGGCATGGGAAGGGAAGAAGTGACCTTACCTGCACGTGAGACGCGCAACCCTGACCGGCGCCGGAGTCGGTGACGACACCGCCTCTCAGGTCTCAGCTCGCCGCGGGCGTCGACCACTGGCCTGGGCGCCTGGCGTCGGTCTGGGGCTGCTTCGAACGGAACAGGAGTGGATCAGGCAACAAGGCGGAAGGCGCTACCTTGTGTGGCCCGACCTAGGCCGAGCGCCCTAGCAGGGCGCGGGCCGCGGGCGGCAAAAATCTTTCCCTTTTACTTCTCAAGAGGGGCGCCGCCGCCTAGCATCTGCCATTAGGGGTGGAGGTGGAAAGGGAGGAGGCGGCCATGTGGTGGCTGGTGGGTGTGCGAGGAAACCGGGGGCTTGAGAGAGATCTTGTTTGGTGTTAAGCAGCAGTGGTAGTACGCTAACTAAAGCCTTAATAAAACTGCTGTACAGGGTAATTAAGAACTATAAGATGTGGGCCCCACCAGCAGAATAAGAAAAAAAAATGGAATGGAAATGGGGTTCACGCTTTTGTCTCGTCCTGGCGTGGAAAATAAGGTCTTCACGACACGGCTAGATGCCAAGTGTAGGTGGTGTTTACCTTGGATATTTTTTCTCTCTTTCCTATTGAAATATAAAATAATATGTGTAGAGCTAGTTTATAAGTCATTATTAGAACCGTCGGTCGGGTTCATAAATCTGGGGTCCCTCATAAACCGGTTTCTCAACAAAAGGCTCGGCCCAGCACACAACGTCACGAACGACGCGCAACTCATGGGCCGACCCAAATACCTAAAACGACAGGACAGAAGGGCGATTCAGTCTCCGACCGAAAGGCCTGGCCAAGAAGGAACGACGCCCGCTTCCGACTCTGGCCCGCCTCCGAACGGCCTCTCCAACCGGAAGGTCTGGTCAAACACCACTTCTGACTCCGTCCCGCGTCCCCGATCGGGGATGCGCCGAACCCCTGTTCACAACTCTTCTCCAACTGGCGCAATCAGAGCCGACTGGGACCAACCGACCGGAGACGCACGCTCGGTAAGGACCAGGAAACGGACGGAGAAAGTAAGAAATGACACTCAAGTCAACCTCAATACCAAGGACCGTACCATGTACACCTACAGGACAGTACCCTGCGATCTTCCCAAACAGTGTTGTAGGCGTCGATATTTTCCCTACAGTGTTATGGTCGCCATCAACTCCCATACCAGACAAACACGATAAGGCTCCTCCCACGTGCCTCTAGGCATCAACAGTATTGTGGGCGCCGACATTTATCGTACTAGGCGAACATGGTAAAACCCCCTGCATGCCTCTCGACATCAACAGTATGGTGGACACCGACGTCTGTCATACCAGAAGAAGAAGACACAACCTCCCACATGCATCTGGTATTAACAGTGTTATGGACGCCTACAATCGTCTTATACCCAACGGCGTGGGCAACAAGACTTAGCATACGTATACTCTCCCTCTCTCACTTGTAAGGCCATCCCCATCATCTATAAAAGGGGATGCACTCTCTCCCAATAAAAAGATCGATCAGTTCACTAAGACACAACAGCAGAACCACTAGGTTCAAACCTCGAGCGCACGCTCAAACACTTAACGCATAGCGGAGCTCCCGTCACTCTTAGCTCTTCAGATCGAAGTCCAACCGATCTGAAGTCCAACCGGACCTCTTGTACCCTCCATCTTTCTTCCTTCCGTTTATAACCCCACAGCAAACTTTGAGTACCTAGGCTCAGGAATAAAGTCATCAACTGACTCAAATTGGACGTAGGGCACGTTGCCTGAACCAGTATAACCCCTGTGTCATCGAGTGCTAGGCTACCTCCGATCACAACGTACAGCAAAACTATAAATATTTACGTGTTGATCACTTTCTGCATCGACAGTTGGTGCCGTCTGTGGGAAAGACGTTATACGTTCACACTTTTTGGTCATCGGATGACCCACTTTTCTGCTAGCTCCGCCATGACGGCTCAAGCGATACGACTCGCTTCGGCTCACTGGAGTTTCCCGCACTCCCACCTATGGGGATATGGGTTTCACCCGTCTTCGAGCCATCCCAGGCCTTACTCTTCAGAAGCCTGGACTTCGTCGCCGATCAGCTCAGCGTACTACACCTCCGCGAAGGAGGCACTTGTTCCGGCGCCAGTCGGAGGGGCACCCTCCATCGACTCTGGGACGCACAACAACTTCAACGACGAGGTGCCTGTGCTTCATTCTGAGCAAATGCTCTGCTCAAATCCTGATGTGAGTAATATACATATTGTTATTTACTCGTTATTTACTATCTTCCGCCAATTATTCGAAGGGACCCCGTTGTCCCTACCACGACCGCCATGCGACCGGTTCCCCTACGACCTCGCATCCCCCATGGATGCGTACGCCCGGGGGCTCCGAAAGATGCTGGTGCCGCCCCCTCTCACGTCCAAATTTGTGAGGATGGCCAGTTATGCTCCCACCTGTTTCCTCGACCTCATGGATGACGATGTTGAGAGTGACGGCTCCAGCATCAGCGACGTGGCACCTAGCCACTGTTCGTCCCGAGAGTGCGCTATGGTGGATGCTCCGGGATTACCGCCGGTGGTAGCGGAGTCTTTGCAGACTCACACCCCTCCAGACCCTCATGTGGGGACCCTCGCGCTCACACGAGAGCACGACGAGGAGCTATGACAACGGCGGTAGAACCAGCCGCCACCTGCGTCGGCGTGCTCGGTGCACCACACTATGCCCCGTGCGCATAACCCGGTGAGCGGCGCCCGGGGTCGCGCCCGCCAGGTCCAGCGCAACGTCATGGACAGGGAGAACGATCCCCCACAGTTCGCTCGGGCTGGCCAGAACATCACCGCCATGGCAATGCTTATGTGTGGCCTTCTCGAGCCGAACGACCCCTAGGAACAGGCGGTCCACCAAAACCTCTGGGCACTGGTGGAGACCGCCGTCGTTCAACAGGTGGAGAGCTCCGCATCATGACACCGACTCACGGCCTCTCTCCCCATCAGGGGAGTGAGGATGCACCAAACGAATCGCTCCACCCGCTCACCACTACAGCCGCTGAGCGTGGCACAGGAGGCCGCATCTGTGCCCCGGCCTAACCTGGCACCCGCTCTGCACCGACCGCCTATACGTGAGCGGCTCGAGGCAAACCAAGATGCTCGCAGCGTCATCAACAATCGGTGTCGGTCCTAGCATGATAATGGCGTCCATCAAGCGACAGTGATGGCAGGCGACACAGACCCCGACCAGACCATCGTGAGGAGTGGTGAAATACACCCCAGGCGCGGTCTCCGGTAGGACGACCGGAGTCCCAGTCCGGATGGCCCAGGACCACGGGCCTTTGGCCGACGCATCTAGAGAGTGTCGTTCCCGCAGTGCTTCAATGGAGGCCGAGACAAAGGCAAGGCCAAGCGCGAGGATCAAGACGAGGGCCCCTCCACGCAGAGGGGCAAAAAGAACAAAAAAGATCATTGCCGACCGGCCAACTCCGCATTGGTCGCCGCGGCTAATCACACGGGCAAGCAGCCCTAGCAGGGCCTTTCGGAGCACTTCAATGAGCTCATGGAGAGCCCGTGCACCAACCACGCCTACCCCATCAAACACCTCTACAAGGACTATGAGCTCCTCAAGCGCCTTCTATGACAGGGCGGCGGGCCGAAGGAAGGAAAAGGCAAAGAAGCAGTGGCCAAGAAAGGGGGCATAGCGGGCAATGATCTGGATGACTGAAGGTCCCTATACGGCGACCGAGGAGATCCGACCGGATGTCTACCGACTAAATGATGACAACGGCAATGTTCTCACCAATACTTGGAACAGCGAACAGCTACGTCGTTTCTTTCCCTAAAATTCAGTCTTATCATTTTTTACTTAACGGTTGCTCCTATAGAGCGCCCCGACCTGAACACTTTTGGCTCGGGTCACCCGGGGGCTCCATGGGGGTGCAATGCCACCTCTCTTTTTACTATCATATGATAAAATACATTTTTCCCTGAACGAAAGGGTAGTCCATTCCTTTAATTACCTTACGTAACTTTGCTTTAAATATTCTGACTGATCGCACCACACCTCTACCTATCGTTACGAGCGGCTAAGCCTCGTGGGCCATACCCTAGGCTCTTAAGGTTGCTGTCTATGATGCGAATGGGTAGGTGTGAAAAATAAAAGAATAAAAAACAAAGTTATGCTAAGGTAAAAATAAGGAACGAACGAGACAAGCTTCCCCGAATGAAGTAGTTCCATCACAAAAACAAAGTTATTGTATTCATGAATACATAAAAACACTTTACATAGGGGGCTCCCCCATGACATTATCTTCTACATTTGCTAAAGTATTTCTACTCTAAAACTTCTACTATGGCTCCTCGGCGACATCGACTACCGGCTTGACCGGCGTGGGAAGGGGATGCTCATCCTCCGTCTAGGCAACATTTGGCACGGTTGGAGGTGGGGCGACATCCACTTCCGACCTAGGCTCTGACCATGTCCGCATGGTGAGCATCCATCACCCACTACGCAAAGACTTGCTTGGCCACCAACATTGCGTGTGGCAGCAAGCTCTCCCTGAGCGATTGGATGTCCTTCATGCTCTAGCCATCGGCATACCCACTGTAGATGGTGACGAAGTCTAGGTCCGGGTGGTACATGGCCACCGAGGTCAACACCCCTGATGTCCCATAGAATAGCCCGTCAGTGATGAGGGCTCGAACCTCATCTAGCACCTCCGTCGGCTGGATGGCGGGCGTGCTGGTACTTGGCGCCGACCCAAAGACCTATGAGACGATGAGCTAGGCAACTTTGTGTACTTGGTCAAGTTCCCCCTTGAGAGTACATCGCTCTTTAAGGAACTTGGCCAGCACCTCCACATTTTGGACAATCATCGCTTTGGTCGTCTCCTGGTCCTGCTCTAATGACTCCACCTTTCCACCCAGCTCTGGAAAAAGGACAACAAGATCAGAATGAAGCTAAAGGAAGAAACCCGCATGTCAAAAGCAGAAAAGGTACAAACTGAGGTGGGTGTTCTTAAGGATGGAGAGTCCCTCCTCCTACCGAGTCACCCTGCTCGCGCAACCAGGCATTTGCCTCCTTCGTTCCCATCACTCGGCCTCGAAGCGCGAGCACTTCCTGGTCTGCCTCTGACCGGGCCTTTCGCTCTGACTCTAGGGCATTCCACTCTATCTCTAGGGTCTTTAGGGATCTTTAGAGCACTGCCTCGGTGTCCACCAGGGACTTCTGTAGCTCTGCCTCGATCTCCGCTTGGCGAGCCTTCGCTGCCTCAAGCCCCCGCTCGGCGGTAGTCGCCCATTCCGCTACAAGCACTTTTGCCGCCCACGCCTCGGTCACCTCCGCTGCCCGATCCTAGGACTCACGGTGGGCGAACTCCAGCTGGCGCTCAAGCTCGGCCATTCGAGTGTGCTCTATCTGGAGGAAACAGGACTTGCGGCTCGACATCTCCTCTAGACCCTACAAAAACAAGAAGCAAGCATGCTAAGGCAATCGATGAAAGACCAAGGGGTCAAGGATGAGCGCGGGAAACTCACCGCCATGGTGTGGCACAGGTCGACCTTGACCAATCGCTGGATGGACTTAACCCGCTCCTAGGCCTCTTGAAGCTTCACCGATAGTTTGGAGAGATCGGACTCCATGGTGAATCCTCTCCCCCTAAGGATGTCCTAGAGCTGACGCTCCTGCACATCCCAAAGGATAAACTGAACCTTCATCGGGTCCTCGGGGCAGGGCCACACTAGGTCGGTCTCCTCTAGCCCATTGGAGGGCCCAACCTCTAACCGAACCACCACCAGCTTCTACGACGGCGCCGACAGCTCCACTATGTCACTTGCTTCGTCGTTGGAGGGGATCTCCACCACCTTAGTTTCATGGGCCACCGACAGGCGCTCGACTCCATCCTGGACGCATCTCCCCCTAGCACCTCCAACTCTGATAGGGAGGGTGAGCTGTGCGACCCCCTGCTCAGTGAGGCAGGGAGCTCGATCTCCCTCTCCACTTCCACCGCAGCTGGTGGAGGAGGGGCCACGAGGGATACCTCCAATGTGGCCTCTATCGTCACCATCGAGATCACCACCAACACCATCGTCGTCGTTGCCACCGTACTAGTGACCAACCCGAGGGGCACCGCCCCTGGAAGGGATGGACCCACCGCCACCACCCTACTCTCCCCACCACTCGCCACAGCGCGCTGCAAGGTGGGCCTCCAATCCTCCCACACGAGAGTTGAGGCGATGCTCAGCCCCGTCAACATTTGGCCGCTATCGAAAAAGTATAGGTCAGTCACACTCCAAAAAATTCAACAGCAAGATAAAAAAGAAACAAAGAAAGACATAGCAGGATGTAAGCGGTACGACTCTGAAACCCCGACCCAACATCAACGGGCCCGTAGGGCGAGGACCGCTCTCGGGCCGTGACCCATGCCCCCTCACTTCAACCAGGGGCGAAGTTGACCCAACTGGCTCCTGCTTAGCCCGCGAATCACCACAACCTTCGTCTTAGGTCACGTTGACCGAAGCAGCTGGCGGGGCATCCTCCCACTATGAGTCACACGCTGGCGTCGGCCCTGATGACGTGTGGGTGCAAGCCCGCTCCTATAACCACAAGGCTTGCTCTGCTGTGCCCACGACTGGCGAGGACGAGGCTAGCAATGCCTCAGAAGGGCGTGGTGACTGTGTCCGCTTCGCCTCCCATTCACCAATGGCGTCCATGCTCACAGCATGCTTCCTCGCCATAGGAACATTGCCACGTCTCTTTGCTTCCTGCTCGTCGCCAGCGGATGCGGCCGTAGGATCACAATGCTCTGCTGAGGTCACAACGACCTCCTGGCTTTCCTCCTCCTCGAAGAAGATCATGTCATCCTCCACCTCTATGGGGTCCTTCGACTCAAGCTCTGACTCGATGTCGCTCCTATTTTCCTCGGCCCGCACGCGCTGAGCGATCTCTTTCTCCCTCTCATACTTCCGCCGAGCCTCCTCGGCTTTCTTCTTCTTCTTGGCATCTGCCACCTCCTTCAGGGAAACTTGCCGAGCCACGCCCTCCATCCCCTTCAGAAGGTGCGATCGAGACTTGTATACCCTAAGTCCCTACGAAACAGGCGACTCAATCAAAAAATAGGAAAGAAAAGGGAAAAAGAACATGAAGTAAAGAGAAGAGAGCATACCAGTTTGGACACCATCACGAAGTTGAGAGGTCTGGGCTTTCCGTCAAGGGTCTCTCAAGGCCTTAGCTATAGCACCCGGTCAAGGCGACTCTAGACCTCATCGTTCGGCAGCTCCTCCAGCGACACACGGTCAGGGTTTGTCGGGCCGTTGTACTTCCACATCGGGCGCGTCCTCTCTGCTAGTGGAGTGACCCAACGGTGGAAGAGGGTATGGAACACCCGCACCCCATCAAGGCCATGCTGCATGAGCTTCTAGAGCTTCGCCTCGATAATCTCCACCTTCTTCTTCTATCGGCTGGTGAGGCCCCACAACCAGCTCTCTAGCTTCTCCGGCCTCCCACCGGTGAAAGGTGGGAACGGTGCCTCCGCCGGGTTCCTAATATAGAACCATTCCCTGTGCCACCCCCGATTGGAATCATAGGGGGTGTACATGGGGTATGAGTCCATCGTGCTCAGTTTCTTCTGCTGCGTGAAGCCCCCCACCAGCGCGATCATGAGCGGCTTCCCCTCCGGCAAAGCTCGCCCAGAGAACATCCGCTAGAAGAAGTCCACATGTGGCTCCATCCTGAGGAAGGCCTCGCACACGGTGATGAAGTGGGTGATATGCGGCACCCTAGTCGGATTGAGGTGCTACAGCTCCAGACCCCACTCATTGAGGAGCCTGCGCAGGAACCAGTGCGCGGGGTATCCTAACTCGTGCTCATGGAAGGTGAGGAAGGAAACAACCTCGTTGGCCCGAGGTTGCAGGAAATCCTCCCTCCCAGGAGCCCTCCACTGCGCCACCTCCTTCGGTGGTAGAAACCCCTTCTTGGCAAAGGCATCTAGCACTGACTCCCTCATGATGGATGACCTCCGGTTCGACATTTCGCTCTAGGTTCACGAATGGATCTATGAGTTTTCTCCTCTCCCTCGCTCTCCCCTTTTCTCTCCTAGGAACCGCCGTAGAACTTGGACGCTCTTGGCAAGAAGGAAGAAAGAGAAGAGACGGTAGATGAGGAATGGGCGAAAGAACAAGGTGAAAAGCCTCTCCCTTTCCCTACTTAAAGAAAGAGGCACAATAGTTAGGAAAGGCACGATGATCAGGGAAAGGCGAAACGATAGGAGCAAAAAACCCTCTCCCTTCCCCCATTCAATGCGGATGGGATACGATGGGACGTGCCCTGATCAATGGAACGCACCCTGCTCGACGAAACGGTGCCTGGTCAGACGGGACATGGCCTGGGTATGGCCCACGACTATCGCACGTCGGGCATGAGAAACAAGGCGCCAGTGCGCGTAGGTGGCCTTCTACCTTCCTAGGTGGGACTTGGAAAGACCCAAGTGGCATGATCTTCGCCAGGAGAGACCAACAGGCTTTCTGAGTCGATCGAATGGCTCAGGCGAACGTTGAGAGATAGGTAAGGAGCAGAGGGACGCCCCATGCAGGCCATGCCAACTCCATCACGAACGACGAGCATGGATCCTGGTCGGACATATCCGATAGGAGCTCCTTAAACCCCGTCACTCAAGTCATCAAGGTAACGTTACCAACCCCCACTATTTCTTTATATAAACATTCATTCATCTATGCACGCATTCATTCATTCCATACATCCAAAGCATTGCATATGCAATCAAATTCATCACAACGCTCTATGTTGCGTCATGAAGCGGTAGTTGCCTCATTCAAATATGAGCAACGACCGACCAGGGTTTGAAGGCCGACCCATGAAGGGCTCGAGGCCGCCTCACATCAAATAGAGCCAGGGGAGAAAACATAGATGAGCCCCGAGTGGCCCTCGCCCAGTCTGCCCCAAAGCAGACAGGGTCATCTTAACCTTCTCGTTCGATCCTAACCTCACCAAACCCACAGAATCTCCATCGAGGGGAGGCCAGCGGGCAACCTGGGTCGGTCTCCGGAACGACCCAGGCATCTACCGGGTTGCAGGTTAAGGAGCAGTGGAGTGCTACATGAGGACTATGCCGACCCCATCACGAATAACGGACCCGAACTTCACTTGAACATACCCGTTAGCGAGCTCACCAAGCATGTCACTCAAGCCATCGAGGCAAGCAACGTTAGCTCAGCCCCTCTAGTTGTGAGAAACCAAGGACGAGGTAATGCACAAAACTCAAACCGACCCCTACCAAGCCTAACGGGGCTCAGGGGCTCAAGACACCCAAAAACACATCGGCTGTGCCTAGGTCCACAACTCTGACTCACTTGATCCCTTGACGCGCTGGATACCTGGATCTATGAGTCTGTCTCATTCGATCCCTCGGCGCACCCAATGCCTAGATCCACAAGTCCGTCTCATCCGATCCCCGGCACGCCCGATGCCTGGATCCGTGAGTCCGTCTCATCCAATCCCTTGGCACGCCCAACGCCTAGATCCGCAAGTCCATCTTGACCGATCCCTTGGCACGCCCAATGCCTCAGTTAGCGACTTCGACTTGCCTGATCCCTAGATCCACGACTCCGTCTCGCCCCATCCCTCGGCCGTAACCAAACGTCTAAGACCACGCTCCTAGAAATGATGGGCCAGAAACTGAGAAGGGAGGCAAAACCCAC
The DNA here is from genome assembly GCF_019320115.1 of Miscanthus floridulus. Classification (NCBI taxonomy): domain Eukaryota; kingdom Viridiplantae; phylum Streptophyta; class Magnoliopsida; order Poales; family Poaceae; genus Miscanthus; species Miscanthus floridulus. The sequence continues at coordinate 144,209,966 of NC_089585.1, forward strand.
TAAAGTGCACACACTCGCACCCGCTGACAAAACCCCCTAGGTGATTCTGCCCAAAATTGCTCGAGGGCTCGGGGGCTACACCCGTGGGTGCGCTCGCGAGCACCCACTGACGAGACAAAACTTCCTCCGCTGGCAACACAAAAAAAACCCAAACGATTCTACCCGAATCACTCGGGGGCTCGAGGGCTACACCCGTGGGTGTGCTCGCATGCACCCACCGTCAAGACAAAAATCTCCTAGACAATTCTATCCAAATCACCTAGGGGCTCGGGGGCTCCTGTCAGGTTCATAAACCCAGGGTCCCTAATGGACCAATTTCCTAAAAAAGAGGCTTAGCCCAGCAGACAACGTCGCGAACGATGCACAACTCATGGGCTGGCACAAATACCTAAAACGACATGATAGAAGGGTGATCTAGTCTCTGACCAGAAGACCTGGCCGAGAAGGAACAGCGCTCACTTCCGACTCTGGCCCGCCTCTCCGACCGAAAGGCCTCGCTTCCAACTTCGGCCTGCCTCTGGATGGCCTCTCCGACCGGAAGGCCTGGCCAAACACCACTTCTAACTCCGACCTACATCCTTGACCAGAGATGCGTCGAACCCCTGCTCATAGCTCTTCTTCAACTGGCGCAATCAAAGCCGACTGGGACCAACCGACCGGGGACGCTCGCTCGGTAAGGACTAGGAAACGGACGGAGAAAATAAGGCAGGGCACTCAAGTCAACCTCAATACCAAGGACCGTACCCTATACACCTATAGGACAGTACCCTATGACCTTCCCAAGCAATGTTGTAGCGCCGACATTTTCCCTACAGTGTTATGGGAGCCATCAACTCTTATACTAGACAAACACGGTAAGGCTCCCCCACGTGCCTCTAGGCATCAACAGTGTTGTGGGCGCCGACATTTACTGTACCAGGTGAACATGGTAAAACCCCCTACATGCCTCTCAGCATCAATAGTATGAGGGGCACCGACGTCTGCCATACCAGAAGAAGAAGACGCAACCTCCCACATGCATATGACATTAACAGTATTATGGGCACCTACAATCATCTTGTACCCGACGGTGTGGGCAACAAGACTTGGCATATGTATACTCTCCCTCTCTCACTTGTAAGGCTATCCCCTTCATCTATAAAAGGGGATGCACTCTCTCCGAACAAAAAGATCGATCAGTTCACTAAGACACAACAGCAGAATCACTAGGTTCAAACCTCGAGCACACGCTCGAACACTTAGCGTATAGCGGAGCTCCTGTCACTCTCGGCTCTTCAGACCAAAGTTCGACCGGACCTCTTATACCCCCATATTTCTCCCTTCCGTTTGTAACCCCACATCAAACTTCGAGCATGTGGGCTCAAAAATAAAGTCACCAACCGACTCAAACTAGACATAAGGCATGTTGCTTGAACCAGTATAAACCCTGTGTCATTGAGTGCTAGGCCACCTCCGATCATAACGTACAACAAAACTACAAATATTTATGTGTTGGTCACTTTCTGCACCGACACCGCCCTTACAATTTTTTATTTGAATGGCAAAAAGGGGCAACAAGAGAGACACCAGCCTTAACTGCATATCCTATGACTATATTGTGATCCATTCTCGATGAGACTTGGCATGTTTGACAACGATCTCATAGCACCTTCCATGATGAATCTTTGGAGGAGTTCTATCAAATAGTATATTAAAGAGAATTGACTCTACATCGATTATGTGAACTCTCGGAAATGAACGTAGGAGTTAAGAGCTGAAAAAAACTACTTTCTCTAGAGTCTATTCTATGAATCACTCTCAACCATGAAACCACTACCACATAGAAATTAGGAGCGCAAGGAGCTCTATCAAGACCCTTATATGGCTACTATCTTTAAGGCTCAATATGTCATGTGTTTCCCTTTGTAGCTACATTGAACTAGCCCAATTATCGCTTACATACTCCAAATTAAACCTCTTATACTTTTAATGACATGGATATGTATCCCTATTTTCTACAAGGAGGTCAAAGATTATCTCCATAATCTAAAAAGATTATAGTTTCTTATATAAGGCCTAAGTTATTATCAACTTAAATCATAATATAGTTTTCTATCGTTATTTTCTTTGTCTCAAAACATCTGTGCGTGGTGTGGTTTGGTCAAAACATGGGTGAACATTTTTTTCAACTCAATTCTTGGCCCCTGTGTGTTTGGAACTTTATAGAGAACCGAACCATGATAAAATCTTGTAAAAATACGTGCCAATGAAATATAAAGATACTAATATGGGGATCAGAAATATATTTCTATACTGCTGCTAGCAATCTCTTTTTGTGTGTACTATGGCTAATTTAAGTTTTCCTATAAGTATATGCACATATGGCATCTGGGGGAGTAGAGACTTCCCACTCTAGATTCCTTAACCATACTAAAACAAACCTCCGAGATGCCAACTTGTTAGTTTGATCTCTGTGCCTTTTTATCTATGTAGACTATAATAATAGTATAAGCAACAGGTAGTATAAAATGAAGAGTTTGGAAGTTCTAGGTGTTATCTTTGGACCAAGTTTTTTTTGGCAGTGTTATCTTAAACAACAAACGGCAGTTAGTCAGTTACTCTTTGTTTACTATTTAGACAATGTTTAAATGGGGTTAAACAACCTAAACTATTATATATAATATATACCACTAAAGTATATTGTTTTGTATAATACCGTTTAAATAGCACAATAGAGTTGAAAGGCCTAAATAGAGTACATATTTATACATGTAAAAATTAAATATGCTAGCAAGTATATATATTTGTGCATGTAAAAATAAGCCCTCTAGCAAGAAAAAAACTTTGGGCAAAGAAACTAAATCCTAGCCCCTTCACATATTTACATTGTTAATTGGTTATGAGCTAATGTGGTGGCTCAAATTCTCCTATTGACTACACGGTAGTTTAAATGGTTGTTCATTTAATCATATTTAATTACTACCGTTTGGTTAGGTTATTTTCATAATCTATATGTTCATGAATCAATTAGTGTCTAACCAACATCACTACAAGGTTCCACCTCTAATGTCACGACACATGATTGCAACACCACTAATTTGGTTGTCATAGGAGGGTCGTATTGCAACCTTTTCATAAAATGGTTGCAATATGTGCCTATAATGCAATGGACTAAATGTGTTATAATATATGTGGTTTATCGTTGCAACAGGCATGTGCTACTGTAACCATTTAAGAATTTTGTTGCAATTAGTTGACATTATTGCCATGGCACTTTTGAGTTGTAATAGTATTGATTTTCGTTGCAATTACTTATGTTATTGCAACTATATTGGATTTGGTTGCTTTTGCTTGTAACTATTGCCATGGTTTTTCTGGGTTGCAATAATCTTCCATGGTGTTGCAATTGCTAGGGTGGTTATTGCAACAAAAATTCTGAATGGATGCAATAGCATGTTCCTATTGCCATGATTTTCTGGGGTTGTAATAATCTTCGGTGGCGTTGCAATTGTTAAGTACTTATTGCAACTATAATCCTAAATGGACGTAATATCATGTTAATATTATCATGATTTTTTTGTGTTGCTATAGACTACCCCTGATGCAACGGCCTAAAAGTGTTACAATATACCAAAAATGGTTGCAATAGACAAAATGCTCCACGCATTAGACTACCCCTGATGCAACGGCCTAAAAGTGTTGCAATATATCAAAAATGGTTGCAATAGATAAAATACTCCACACATTTCTGAATAATATATTCTATTAATAAAAAATGCTCCACGGAGGATTTGATCCCATGAACTAAAGTACATGTAAACCCTCATCTATCACTGGGGTACTGAGGTGTGTTCGACATTAAGCAGACTTTATATTACTTGTTTACATGATGACGATGGCTAATTCACTTCATTTTTCAACATGGACGATCACCATCCATATCTTCCATGATAATTTTAGAAAACAAAAAAATGTCCAGCATGATGATATTTGTGCTTATAATAGAAAACAAACATGAGTATAACAATTTAAAGACCAACTCTAGCTATTCATTATCCCGGACAATATGATAGCTTTCATCAAAAAATCCAGAAACACATTACTGTTGAACAAAAGATAAGTATTTAAACAAAGAAATCATCTTTGAGGCTTTCTACAATAGTGTTGTGCTAGGTAGGGAAAAAGAAAAAAATAGTAAATCAGTTTTAAAGTTTTTGAAACTTTTACAAGACAATTTATTTAGCCTGAATTTTAGTTTCATTAAAATTTCTATAATTTTTCTTGCACAGGAAACCTCCTGGCTGCCTTCCTGGGCTAAGCGGAGCCCTTCCTCCCGTGGATCCCGGGGAAAAAAGCTCTGGCGCATTTACCTGGGCTGAGCTCACTTCCTCCCAAAGTCTAAAAATCAAAATAGCATAAGTGCGCTCAACAAGAATCGAACCCACAACATAAGGTTACAAAGGTCAAAGAACCTACCACTATGATAATGTTGTATATGTGATGTGCTCTAGTGTTAGATCTATTTTAAAGTTTAAAACAAGCAGTTAAGCTAAAATGAGGCAGAAAAAGCTAAAGTTGTTCATCGTAGGTCCACATCCATCCACATATGCACCTACCACTTACATGGCATGCTGATGTGGCTTTGTGAGACTTGTCTCGGCTGGGGCATTTCTATGACACAAATCACAGGACCATGTATCTGTTCTTCATTATAATAGGGCCAAATTACGAGACTAGCAATAAAAAACTAAATGCGTCCAAGACATCACCCAACTATTATGTAGTGTGGTGGTGAGGTGCTCGAGTATTAACTCCGGAGACCCTGGTTTGATTCCCCCACCGCGCATCTTTTAATTTTTTTCCCAAAACTATTAAATACCACAAATCTAAACCAAAGAACATGTAGCTCAGTGGTAAGTGCGGTGGTTCCTAGCTAGGAGGTTCCATGATCAAATCCTAGATTTTGCATGTTTTCTCTCTTTTTCCCCGATTTTTCCATTTTACTCTCTTTTTTTTTCCTGATTTTCGGTTTCAAATATTATATATTTTTTCTGTTATCATTTTCCCTATTTTTTATTTCAAAAATTCTATTTGCCCCACTTGTGTCATGACAATCGCGCAACTGCCAAGCGGTGATGCCTTTGGCACCATGATGTGCTCTGCCTTGCCGCTGGTCTTGGCTCCAACGCCTATGCATCGCCACCACCAGAGGTTTTGCGCGACGTTAGAGAAGCGCCTATGTCTTCGACTCTTCCTATATGGAAGTACTAATCTATTTGTTCCTTATTCCTTGTTCTATTTATTTCGTTACCAGATATTATAGGCGTGCATACGAGAACATTCAAGAACTACAGCAAATTAATTACCTTGCAAGCATCTCCTCAAATAGATGTTGGGCGTCATCCATGTACACATTGCCCACAACTAGGGTGCTGTCTGGCCACCATGCCATGCCCCTCGCCCATGGATGGCTGGCTTTAGATGATGTGCGGATGGTTTATTCTATGTACACAATTTCTAGCTTCTTTTCTTTTAAAAAAAAGAATAGATAAAACATGTTTTTTGCATAACAATTGGTAACATAACTTTATATTTTCTAATGTCATGGTAATTATAAGGTTCTATCCAATTTTGAGGTGAATACGAGTTCAAACATGTAAAATGCTACTTAAATCTCAAATTTTGACTTTAGTTACTACGAACTATGTGAGAGATGTCTCCATTTGTGAACAATGTATGTTCCAACTTTATCAAAATACTTAATTTTTGTACAAGCTTAGTTATGAACCAAAAATATGTTGCTACATCAATTTGTAGAATTTTTGGATCAAATTTAGATATTATTGTAATTATTATGTGCTAATTTGGAGATAAAATTTTGAATTGTCTCTAGAAGACAACATAATTTTTCTCCATCTCCAATACATGAACTATAATGGAACATATGAACCTAAAAAATATTTTTGCACATTTTTTTGAATCTTATTGGAGGGACACGTAGTTCAACGTAGGATTACTTTCAATAAAGACATAGAAAGTCAATTAAATGATAGAAAATACCAAATCTACTTAGAAATTATTCAAACTCCTACATGACAACTTATATGTTGCCTATTACATTTGAAAAATGTATTCATCATATTTAATATAGTTTATGTACAAGTTGCTTCACAAAGGTGCCATAATTTCTTATTTTAAAAAAAGTTGCTTCACATAAGCTTTTCAGGCACTGGGCTGAATTCAGTTTGGCCCCCCGCCTCCTTCTTCGGTCCAATGATGCTAGCCCAAAAATTTTGCATACTTAATCGACGCTACTACCCATCCTCCTCCTCAAATCCCTATATTTTAAGGGTATCTTCGTAATCTCATCTCGCACCCGCGCCCCAAATTTCATCCACGTCTTCGTAATCTCATCCACCACAGGCCATTTTCTCCACCACATACCACATCTCCTCAGTCACCGTCGCGCCCCCATCTCCTCCTCGTCCGTCGATCACCATGCCCTCATCTCCTCCCTCCACCGACTACTGCGGCGGACATGACTCCTCCGTCAGCCAAACCGACCGTGCCTCCCTCCTCCACCTCCGACCGCGCCTCCCTCGCTAGATCCCTTCATGCCATCGACCTCTCCCATGGATGGGGAGGCATAGCGGCCCTACCCCTCCCCTCCCTCCAGCCCCCATCGTCGGTGGCCCGATCTCCCGAAGCAGTCGCTGCTGCGCTCGGCCGTCGTCGCGATGGCCTCCCTCCTCGAGTTCCCTCGCGGGATGGCGTGGCGGCCAGGGGGGGACGGGTACTCCTCGATGGGGTCAAGGAGGACTATCCGGTGGGGGAGCTCGAGGAGGACGATGGCGGTGACCTCGACTTCCTCCTCCCTCCCCGCGTCGTTGTCGGGCCCGACGAGAACGGCCTCAAGAAGGTCATTGAGTACCGTTTTGATGACGACGACAACAAGGTCAAGGTCACCACCACCACCCGCATCCCCTCACCCCCATGATGCCAGATGTGCTTCGACTGCAATGCCAAGAACCCAACCTAGGCCTCCATCACCTACGGCATCTTCCTTTGCCTCGACTACTCCACCGTCCACCGCTGCCTCGGAGTCCACATCACCTTCGTCTGGTATCTATGCTACCCTACCTACTGCTGCTAACTGCCTTCTCCCAATCCGCTGCATTTTTTATTTAAATGTGAGCTCCTCTATCTTTGTTAAAGGATAAATAGTCCAGGATTGACTTCAATTTGTGTGAAATGCATCACAAGTATCCATATTGTTTTTCCAGTAAGAATGGTTTCTGAATACTCAGTTGTAACACCCTAAAATTTGCCACTTTTGAAAATAGAGTTAAAATGATTTATTTGTGAATTTTTGTGCACATGAAAACATAGGAAAATAAAAATTTTCATTAATTTAAAATTTATCATAAGGTAGAAACGTGTTTGTTGCATTCATTACGGTCGCACCTCGTGTTTCTATGTGCAAAATGTATGTTTTTTTATATGTTTAGGAGACGAATATCTATCTCTAGTAATTTTCTGGCTTCTTTCTAGAATTTAATTCCTACCTCCTTCACCTTAATCTTTATGTTCCAAGTTTCCAACAATATTTTTATGAGCTCCAAATACTTTATTTGGGTTCATCATGTTCCAAAGTGTCTCTGGGAATTTCCCAAAATTTTCGGAGGTCTCGGAGTATTTTTCGTGGCTTAAATATCAATTCTAGACTTTTCTAGAATTATTTTATCCATTAAATTAATTAATTCTGAAAATAATAAATCTCTTATTTTTCCTAACGCTCAAAGCCCATGTGAAATAATCCTAATAAATCATAAAGGCCCATGCATTTATTTACTAATGGGCTTTAATGTTTATTTAGGCCCATTAGTGCAGGTGGATGGTGCAACGTTAATTAGTACCATATCGCTAGTTGACGTAGATGTGGGGAGTTTTTCTTCCTATATATATCTACCAACCCCTTGAGCAAAGCATACCAAAACTACCATAAGTGGAGCCCCTAGTTTGGGAAATCTCTCGTGTAGTAAATCATATTTTTCTCATACTTCTCTCGCTGTAGCCGTCGCCGCCGCGCTGCCCAGCCTAGCGCTGCACCGCTGCCGAGGTTTGAATCGAGGTGATGAATCCATCGACGCTTCCCTTCCTTCTTCTTTTTGCCCCGTAGCTCACACAACACACGCGCTGCAGCGGAACTCCCATGGCCAAGCCTGCCAGCGTACAACTACCATTTCAACGAATCCAGAATCAGCAGAATCAGCGCCATAAGTCTCATCTTGCCTTGGCTCGATCGAGTGTCAAACTGTTCATCGAACATACCCTGCTACTCATCACGTTGCTATGCAAGCACACCTACATGCTCCCAACTCAAGTGTCGTGCATGCCTGAAATTCCACGTACGGTACAACACATTTATCCTTCACATTTTGTTTATAATCCATTCTATCTACTGTATGGTCTTCTCTTTAAATAATTAGCTACAGCTTTGAATTTTGGTAGTTTCAATATCCTAGCTCTGATTTAGTGGCGTTAGTCTCATAATTTAAATGTTAGAAGTGACCATGCCAAATATTTTTGAATTTTATAATTTAAAATATTACTGTTATTGATGCTTGCAACTAGTTTTCTAATCTAAAAGCAATATAGAAATTACACTACTGTATTTGATATATAAATAAATGTTAAATATGATTAATTGCTACATGAATATATTTCCTTTATTTATAACTTGATTAGTTAAACCACGTTGCATATACTAAACTCAAAAATAGGTGTTCTCGCATGTCAATTTATTTTGTAAAGTTAAAGTTTAAATAGCTTAATTTATACGGCAACATTTATTAATAAAATGTGACTAGTTTAACCCACTTTTGAATCAAAATATAACTTGAATTAATAACCTTCACATGGTTTTATCTAATTAAAATAAACGAAGCTTATAGGTTTTCTTTTATGTACAAATTAGACCATTCGATAGTTGTTTCTTTTATACGTAGCACCGTTTTCGGCGTTTCTTGTATTTTCGAAACCATAGCAACGGGCCCTCCCTCCTAGTACGTTGTTTTAAAGCTTTTGCTATGTTTGGTGTATTGTTCATAGTTTACTTTGCTTGCTTGCTTGTATGTTTCTTAGTGCTTGGTGTTTGCCACGAGTAGAAGAGAACCGTACGTAAGCAGTGCAGATTAGAAGTTGAGTGCACGAAGCTACAGAATGGAAGATAAAGTTGAAACTTCTCTGAGCAAGTTGCTTTGGGTGTAAAGCAAGTTTAAGGCAAGTATATCATGGGATCATCCTTGTTGTCCTATACACCTTTAATTATTTAATTCATACTGCATGTGTCTACCTTGACTGCCACTAAGGATTTCCTAGTACTTTGTACCTTATGCCTTGATGCCTATGGTGTATTTTATTGGGTAGTATGATGCTAGTGCTCAACTACAACCATGATCTTATAACTTGACTAATGGTATATGCAATAAACACTAAAAGATGCTTTTTAGCAACATGGAACAAGGGGGCTAGAGCATTGGGCTGTTTTATGGTGCTCTAGATTCCTCTCCCTAAGGACTTATCTGTAAGTGATCATCTGGGACTTATAGTACAGCTGTGAGGGCTATATGGCTCTGGCTTTAGCTCAGTATGAGGACCTTTTCTAGCTTGTTAGAGGTTACCTTTATGGTGCAAGAGGGGCTCCGGTTTGTATGATCTTGGCCTGCTAAGAGAGTGCACTTTGGTTTCTTTGTATATTGTTAGTCACTCCTTGGAGGGGGGTTCATGCTTATTGATGGGGAAACCTTAGCGGCCCTAACTTGTTAGACGAACCTTTGAAAGGCTTCATAGTGAACTCGGCTGACCTTCCTTGGTAGTGGGTCAAGAGGCTCGCGACCTCAGGTGAAAGGGTAAATCACGACTCACAGTAAAAGTGTACAACCTCTGCAGAGTGTAAAACTGGTATATCAGCCGTGCTCATGGTCACGAGCGGGGCCTTGGAACCCTTACATAATAGATGATGAACACTAGTGATATGGAAGATGAAGATGTTCACTAATGGTTAATTGTTTATGCTATTCATTATTCGTGTTTACCTGATCATGTGTTTATGGGCTTATGATAAACTTGTTGCTACTCCTTTGCTAAAATTGTGACAATTAAAAGCTAATCATAGTTAACCAGTGTCAGCCTTTTGAGCCTCATGAACCCCATGTTATATTTGTTGAGTACGACATGTACTTACGCTTGCTTTATTTTTCACATATTTGGATAAAAATCTCGGATGGGTACCAGATTGCTAGAGTTTAGAGGAATTAGGCTTTCGGTCAACCTGTCAGTTGTCCCTATGGAATTAGAGTCTTCACCCGAAGATCGGAGTTGTCTTTCCGCTGTTTGCTATCTAAGGTTATATTTTCCTACTAAGTACGTTATATATTGAGCATTGTCTTTCGATATTACCCTTATTTGTAGCTATATGTGAGAATTAACTTCCTGGGCTCACATATGGTGTGTATCTAGTTTTGTTCTTAAAACTGAGTGCTACAAAGTGGTATCAGAGCAATGTTGACTATAGGATGCAAGCCTAGTTAGAAATTGGTCGTCTTAAGGTTTTGAAATTGCTATAAAATCCTTGTTCTATAAATCTTAATATTTTCTTCTCTACTATATCTCTACCCTTGCTATTCATCTCTACCTTGGTACTTATTTTAAAATCTTTGTACTCATCTCCACTCCTTGATTTGATAAGCTTTTAGAATTGTTCCTCACCACCTTCTTGCATAATCTGAAGATAAGTCTTAGGATTGTTACCCCTAATACAACAAGGATGATAGTAACACAAGTTGAGTCAATGATTGAGTTGTGCACCTTTATTGCTTGTTGAATTGTCATAATGCTTATGATTGTTTTGAATCTTTGTAATGATTGTAATGATCTTGTTGGGTGTTCCCACAATTTCATTTAGTTTATAGGCCTAAGGTATAAGGATGAGTGCAATAAACAGTTGGGCTATGGTTTTCTTATGTTTTCCCTATTCTGTCTTTTTGGAGCGGTCTGCACTCTTCGGCTTATGTCTCTAATCTTATATGATCAAAAATCATGAGAAAATTCTGGACAATAGTAGACTTCAATATCTTTCTCTGAGCTCAAGAATTAGCTTGATAGCTATTTTGATTATGCTGATACGAAAATCACAAGACGATGCATCTGTGTTGTTTGGAACCAGGAATAGTTTTTGTTGTACCCTGTTTTTGACCAAGTTAATGGCAAAATTTGGAAAAGTGTTCTATAAGGAAATTGTGGAGCATTTTATAAGCTTTCCAACGGTATAAGCTACAATATCATTGGATTAACAGAATAAGAGTTACAACTATTTTACGACGCTGCTGTTTTTCTGCCCGCGAGGAATTCCAAATTTCTTGTTCTTACCCATACACAAGAGTATCATTGGGATGATAGAACGTCTTGATATTAGTTAGCTCATCTAGAAGGAGATGCAAGTTATACTTTGGTGTTCCCTAGTTTATCTTTTCTTAAGGGAGGTAGCCAAGTAAAGAATTTGCAAGACGAAGTGTTCTACGTTCTTGTTTGCGCAGCAGAAGCGTGGTGGTACTCAAAGATGTGAGAGAAACTCAGAGTTTCAACGAGGTTTGGTTAAGGGTTCAGTGAAGGTTTATCCAAGATCATCAAGATTTTGGTAGAGCTACCGGAGAAGTTTTCAAGTTAGTTTAGATCAAGAGACCTCAATTAAGTGTTGAAGGAGTCCAAGAAGAGGTTGAAGTAAAATCTAAGTATTAGCTTTGCTAGATCCAGATAAGAGTTTTATAGCTATAATGATGCACCTTGTCAAAGGTGTGGGATGTGTCCTTATACGAGAAGAAAATATAGTACCTTATTCATTAAGTCAACTAAGGAAGCGTGAGTTGAACTACCTAGCATGTTATCTAGAGTTATCCATTTTGAAGCATGGAAGTACTGTCTTCTTGGAAGTAAAAGTGACATATAGGAGTATCATAAGAGTCTACAGGACATCTACACCAAGTTGGTCTTGAACTTGTGATATCTTCATTGGAATGAGATTGATTATGACTTGGAAAAGTGCTATCACTTGGAGAAGCAAAAGTCATGGCCGATGCCTTAGCAACGGAGAATTGTGCTAAGAAGGTTTGGATGACATCAAGGACTAAGAATTGTATTCTAAGTTTGAGCAACTTGATCGGAATCATTAATGTTTTGAAGAATGGTGGTAAATTCCCCTTCTGATCAAGAGATTCATAAGGTTTCGTTGAAAGGTGGATATTTTAAGAAAGAGAATTGGTATTATAGGAAATGTGGCCTAGGAAATGGAGTTACCTAAGAATTGTATAAGGTGCCTATCAAAATCATGAAATTAGTTGGGCAAGTGACTTAGAGTAAGGTCAACAGGTATGCAAAGTAAAGTGGAATCCTCACCAAGACAATGGAACTGCACGAGGAAGTAAAGAAGAATCTAGAGACAAAGTATCTCTGTCTCCTAGTCGACATCGTTCGAATCTCGAGGACGAGATTCATCTTAAGGGGGTAGAATTGTAACACCCTAAAATTTGCCACTTTTGAAAATAGAGTTAAAATAATTTATTTGTGAATTTTTGTGCACATGAAAACATAGGAAAATAAAAATTTTCATTAATTTAAAATTTATCATAAGGTAGAAACATGTTTGTTGCATTCATGCCGGTCGCACCTCGTATTTCTATGTGCAAAATGTATGTTTTTTTATATGTTTAGGAGACGAATATCTATCTCTAGGAATTTTCCAGCTTCTTTCTAGAATTTAATTTCTACCTCCTTCACCTTAATCTTTATGTTCCAAGCTCCCAACAATATTTTTATGAGCTCCAAATACTTTATTTGGGTTCATCATGTTCCAAAGTGTCTCTGGGAATTTTTCCAAAATTTTCGGAGGTCTCGGAGTATTTTTCGTGGCTTAAATATCAATTCTGGACTTTTCTAGAATTATTTTATCCATGAAATTAATTAATTTCGAAAATAATAAATCTCTTATTTTTTCCAACGCTCAAAGCCCATGTGCAATAATCCTAATAAATCATAAAGGCCCATGCATTTATTTACTAATGGGCTTTAATGTTTATTTAGGCCTATTAGTGCAGGTGGATGGTGCAACGTCAATTAGTACCATATCGCTAGTTGACGTAGATGTGGGGAGTTTTTCTTCCTATATATATCTACCAACCCCTTGAGTAAAGCATACCAAAACTATCATAAGGGGAGCCCCTAGTTTGGGAAATCCCTTGTGTAGTAAATCATATTTTTCTCATCCTTCTCTCATCGTCGCCGTTGCCGTCACCGCCGCGCAGCCGAGCCCGGCGCTGCACCGCTGCCGAGGTTCAAATCGAGGTGATGAATCCATCGACGCTTCCCTTCCTTCTTCTTTTTGCCCCGTAGCTCACACAACACACGCGCTGCAGCCGAACTCCCATGGCCAAGCCTGCCGGCGTACATCTACCATCTCAACGAAGCCAGAATCAGCAGAATCAGCGCCATAAGTCTCATCTTGCCTTGGCTCGATCGAGTGTCAAACTGTTCATCGAACATACCCTGCTACTCATCACGTTGCTATGCAAGCACACCTACATGCTCCCAACTCAAGTGTCGTGCATGCCTGAAATTCCACGTACGGTACAACACATTTATCCTTCACATTTTGTTTATAATCCATTCTATCTACTGTATGGTCTTCTCTTTAAATAATTAGCTACAGCTTTGAATTTTGGTAGTTTCAATATCCTAGCTCTGATTTAGTGGCGTTAGTCTCATAATTTAAATGTTAGAAGCGACCATGCCAAATATTTTTGAATTTTATAATTTAAAATATTACTGTTATTGATGCTTCTGTGCAACTAGTTTTCTAATCTAAAAGCAATATAGGTGTTACACTACTGTATTTGATATATAAATAAATGTTAAATATGATTAATTGCTACATGAATATATTTCCTTTATTTATAACTTGATTAGTTAAACCACGTTGCATATACTAAACTCAAAAATTGGTGTTCTCGCATGTCAATTTATTTTGTAAAGTTAAAGTTTAAATAGCTTAATTTATACGACAACATTTATGAATAAAATGTGACTAGTTTAACCCACTTTTGAATCAAAATATAACTTGAATTAATAACCTTCACATGGTTTTATCTAATTAAAATAAATGAAGCTTATAGGTTTTCTTTTATGTACAAATTAGACCATTCGATAGTTGTTTCTTTTATACGTAGCTCCGTTTTTGGTGTTTTTTGTATTTTTGAAACCATAGCAACGGGCCCTCCCTCCTAGTACGTTGTTTTAAAGCTTTTGCTATGTTTGGTGTATTGTTTATAGTTTACTTTGCTTGCTTGCTTGTATGTTTCTTAGTGCTTGGTGTTTGCCACAAGTAGAAGAGAACTGTACGTAAGCAGTGCAGATCAGAAGTTGAGTGCATGAAGCTATAGAATGGAAGATAAAGTTGAAACTTCTCTGAGCAAGTTGCTTTGGGTGTAAAGCAAGTTTAAGGCAAGTATAGCATGAGATCATCCTTGTTGTCCTATACACCTTTAATCATTTAATTCATACTACATGTGTCTACCTTGACTGCCACTAAGGATTTCCTAGTATTTTATACCTTGTGCCTTGATGCCTATGGTGTATTACATTGGGTAGTATGATGCTAGTGCTCAACTACAACCAAGATCTTGTAACTTGACTAATGGTATATGCAATAAACACTAAAAGATGTTTTTTAGCAACATGGAACAAGGGGGCTAGAGCATTGGACTGTTTTATGGTGCTCTAGATTCCTCTCCCTAAGGAATTATCTATAAGTGATCATCCGGGACTTATAGTACAACTGTGAGGGCTATATGGCTCTGGCTTTAGCTCAGTATGAGGACCTTTTCTAGCTTATTAGAGGTTACCTTTATGGTGCAAGAGGGGCTCCGGTTTGTATGATCTTGGCCTGTCAAGAGAGTGCACTTTAGTTTCTTTGTATATTGTTAGTCACTCTTTGGAGGGGGGTTCATGCTTATTGATGGGGAAACCTTAGCGACCCTAACTTGTTAGATGAACCTTTGAAAGGCTTCATAGTGAACCCTGCTGACCTTCCTTGGTAGTGGGTGAAGAGGCTCGTGACCTCGGGTGAAAGGGTAAATCATGACTCACAGTGAAAGTGTACAACCTCTGTAGAGTGTAAAACTGGTATATCAGCCGTGCTCACGGTCACGAGCGGCCTTGGAACATTTATGGAATAGATGATAAACAGTAGTGATATGGAAGATGAAGATGTTCGCTAATGCTTAATTGTTTATGCTATTCATTATTCGTGTTTATCTAATCATGTGTTTATGAGCTTATGATAAACTTGTTGCTACTCTTTTGCTAAAATTGTGACAATTAAAAGCTAATCGTAGTTAACCAGTGTCAGCCTTTTGAGCCTCATGAACCCCGTGTTATATTTGTTGAGTACGACATGTACTTACGCTTGCTTTATTTTTCACATATTTGGATAAAAATGTTGGATGGGTACCAGATTGCTAGAGTTTGGAGGACTTAGGCTTTCGGTCAATCAGTCAGTTGTCCCTAAAGATCGAAGTTGTCTTTTTGCTGTTTGCTATCTAAGGTTATATTCTTCATACTAAGTACATTATATATTGAGCATTATCTTTTGATATTACCCTTATTTGTAGCTATATGTGAGATTTGACTTCCTAGGCTCACATATGGTGTGTATCTGGTTTTGTTCTTAAAACTGGGTGCTACATCAGTTGATGTTCTTTGATTTTTTGGATGATTGAAGTTGTTATGTTTGATTAACTCACTGTTAAATTTTAAGTAATTTCATACAATGATAGTTAATTAGATAATATATGTTCGCAGTATTGATGAGTTCTTATTCTTATGGTCTATGTATGCAGGGACGGTGTGGGCGAGTCTCAATTTAGCCAAGTACTAAACATTGAGCTTAATCAAATCATAAAGGTGACATTTAGTTTACCTAGGAATTCCTTGGCTTTCTAGCATCCTTTTCTTACAAGAGCTCGACAATACAGGCTTATCAGAGTATGGGATAGGGGGATCTTCCGAAGTTCACAGTGATCATTGCTCAAAAGAATCACCACACAAAACTCTTCCAAGCTAATTCGCCAGACAACGTTCCACCTGGTAAGCTCACCTGTCCCACTTAATACTACTAAAGGTACTTGCCACTTAAACAGCTTGAGCAACTAGCACTTTTGCTTTGCATCAGGGACTGTCATAGACTTTGGTATTGTTCATTCAAGGCAGTATGATTTTTACATGTGTGCTCATGCTGGACCAATTGTAAGTTCTCCTAGCATAGTTTTGGATTTTAGTTGGCCATGCTTGTCAGTCGTGTTAGTTTATTAACCTGAATAACTTGACTTCATGTGTTGCTCTTACAGGGTACCTCAAGACCCACCCACTATCATGTGTTGCTCGATGAGATTGGCTTCTTAGCAGATAATCTCCAGAAGCTAGTTATTTCACTTTCATATGTGTAAGCACATCTGTTTATGTATGTCTTACTCTTTTGTGCTAGAGCTGGGAGGATGCCAACATATTTATGCTTGTGCGGGTATCAGAGGAGCACCACTGCAATTTCTGTTGGTATGGATAACTACTTAATTGCAGTTTGCTTCCCCTATTTGAAGATATTAACTCTTTGCTGTGTGCTTGCCTTTGTACTATTTTATTCTTTCTGTTTTTAAGATATTACTTGATGTTTGATTATTGCTGTTTTTCCTTCTTCAGTGGCACCTATCTGTTACGCCCACCTAGCAACAGCTCAGATGGGGCAGTTCATGAAATTCGAAGAGTTTGCTGATACCTCATCAGGAAGTGGGGTCAATTCGTCGTCATCAGCAGCAATCCCAGAATTGTCGCGACTTCATGTTGATGTGTGCAGTTCCATGTTCTTCTACTAAGGTGATCTTGGTTGACCATTGTGTGGCAGGGCTAACTCTTTGTGAAGGAACCTGATATGATGGGTACACAGCAGGGTAACCTTAATTACGTCATCCTAGAATTTTGTATGTACATATAGCTTTAAGACTGAACGATACAGTATCATATACCTAATAAAATGCTAGCTGATCAAAGTTTTGTTCTTGCAGACACAGCATATGCTTGATCATATTCTTCCATCCCCTAGAAGTTGGCCCTGAGCCAACCCTACAGATTGGGTAAGCCATATGTACACCCTGCATAAGTGCAGGTTGCTTCAATTCTTGTAATTCGCTAGACCTTTGCCTCTTAAAACTCGCTGAAGTTACCGATGAAGTTATTCAAAAATTCATTCATTTGGATGTTCTATTCAGGAACTAAGGGACATTGTAGCAACTAAGGCAGTGAAAGAGAAGCCTTTCTTCCTGGAGGTTGACATCAAAGGACCTGGTCTAAAACTTGATAACATGGGAAAAGCTATTCTTACAGTGAGTGTATACAACTTTAGCTACTTACTGTGACAATCCATAGAGCATGTAGCCAAATGATATTTTTTCTTTATCATTTACATCACTGAAGATGATTAATGATGTAATGTTTGGCCTTCATGCAATATGTTCTTTCTTAAATATAATGTTTGCATCGTTTTGAATGTATAACCAAAATAATCTATTTTGTATTCTAAATATAAATGCATTGCCATTCTCTGACCAACTCCAGAAATCTGACTAAATTAGGGTGCAGCCCATTCTACAAACTGTCTTGTCTGAACAAACATAAAATTTTGTCTAACTGAATGTTTAAAAACTTACCCTATCTATGCTTCTGTGTACCATGCTGAAAACGGAAACTATATACTTACCTGCTGAACTTGTGCAGTAGAAAAGGAAAATCTCTTTTAGCACAACCCAAACTTAATTTGAGGTCACATAATATACCAATGTTACTGATTTTTTTTCATTTTTTCAGGACCAAGATTGAGTTCGAGTGGAGTGCACAAGTGATGGGACGGTCAACATCAATCCAACCATTGTTACAAGTGTTAGACATAGTTCATTACATTTTGATGCGTTGAAACTAGCTAGTGTGTGTCGGATACCTTATGTATTTCAGTTGTTGTGCATGTGTTATCGAATAAGTTTGATATTGGATGTGGTTTCATTAATGAGTTGTACGAACAAAGCATATTTTGGATTAATAGATGTCTAAATGCTTCTTTCATCATATATTGTTCGACATGCAATTATTGTTTGAAGCAAACAAAGCGTTACAATATGGACTATCAACAAAATAATTTGGCGTTGCAATATATGATATAGCAACAAACAAACGGTGTTGCAAAAATCATCATACCAACGGAATAGTGGGCGTTGCAATAGAGTCTCCAAACTGTAGCAACACAATAGTTAGCGTGACAATAGAGGATCCAACAATAACAACCAGTATTGATCATTGCAATAGAGAGGCAACCTCTAGAAACCAACCATTTACCGTGGCAATAGACGGAGGCACCTATAGCAACCACAATGTTTAGTGTTGCAATAGAGAGGCTACCTCTAGCAACCAAATATTTATCGTGGCAATAGACGGTTCCACCTATAGCAATCAGTATTGATCGTTGTAATAGAGAGGCTACCTCTAGCAACAAAATATTTATCATGACAATAGACGGTTCCACCTATAGCAACCACCGAGATAGCATGGCAATAGAGAGTCCATCTATTGCAATGCTATTAATGCGTGGCAATAAGGTCTATTGCAACACACAATATCGTTGCTAGTGCACCTATTGCCATGCTTTGGGTACGTGGCAATAGGTATTTTCTGGCAACACCGGGTGTGTTGCAATAGTAACTATTGCAACACCCACGATGATTGCCTATACTATGGGTTGCAACATCCTACGTGGCGTTGCAACAACACTCGGTGTTGCAATAGGGAAAAACCTTTTGCAACACCAAAATGAGTCGTCGGGCAAACATTTTGCCACGGTTACTATGACAACGCCTGCCAACGAAAAAAGTGTTACAATTTTGTCTATCGCAACCATTTTTAATATATTGCAACGCTTTTAGGCCGTTGCATCAGGAGTAAAACCTTGTAGTGCATGGTTAACCTTTGTTTATTGTTTAAAGACCATTTAAACGGCTTAAACCGCTATTTAGACAAACAATATGATATCCATGGTAAATAATCGTGAGCATCTCCTCAGGTATATTGCGTTTCTTAGTAAGAGTTAAGACTTAGGAACGCATATATTAATTAAGCTAGCTAGGCTCCGTACACCATACGTCTCAATTTGCACCTTTTTGCAATGATAGAAAAATAGAGAGCAAATTGAGCTCACCTGGTTAGGTTGGTTGTGGTAGAGTATATATCCACCGGTTCAAATACTAGTCTTGATGTGGGTAATTATATTTTTCTAAATTTATTGTAGGACTTAACAACAATATTTCTTTTGCAATGATAGAAAAATAGAGAGCAAACTGAGCTCAGCTGGTTAGGTTGGTTGTGGTAGAGCATATATCCACCGGTTCAAATACTTATCTTGATGTGGGTACTTATATTTTTTGAAATTTATTGGAGGACTTAGCAACAATATTCTTTTAGTAACTAGTTCTTTTGGAGCGGTAGGATGTGTTTGTGTACGTTCATAAAGATGAGTGTGTGCTAATGTATGTGAGTGTTTGCTAATGTATTTCAAAAAACAATACAAAGAGTATTTGCTAATGTCGTATTTCATGCAAAATCGGTTAGACCCCATTTGGATCCTTGGAATTGAATTTATTTTAATAATAATAATTATATACATATTAATTAAGTTAATATGGTTGTATATGAATTATATTTGTATATTATTGTTGGCTATACGAGAGAGATATTTATGTGTTGTATTTCTGCCGTAGGATAGTGAGTTGAAGAGCGTGTTATAAGCTGCAAAGTAGAAACATAGAATGGTGACATATAGAATCAATTTCCATCTCTCACCATATAAATTTAAGATAGACTTATATATGAACTTTGAAAAGTTGTGGAGTGTCAAATTTTCAACCTAAATAACCTAATTTATTAAGTAGATTTTAATTTCTCCGAGTGAAAGGATCCAGCCCCTTAATAGTTTTGATCGGGACTAGAACAACGGTTATGGATTTTTGTTGGATATTCGATCTAAGCTGCTGACCGATTGTTTTTTTTCCCTCTGAATCTCTGACCGATTGGTGTTGGTGGAACTTTCTCGTGGGACATGATGGAGACTTGGCAAGCCGGCAAGCGAGCTGTGACTGTGAGCATTATAAATTATGCGTCATGTATACCGTTGGCAATAATAAAATAATTAATAATGTATAGAGTGACAGCGATATGGTGATATACAATACAATACAATATTCTTCATCACGTAAGAAAAGCAAGCTCAAACGCGCAATACAATAAAGCGTAGAGTGCCTTGCATTGGTGGCAGAATGATGGTGGCCATCTAAAACAAAAACCCTTTAATCCCCAAGGCGCCAAGTGCTTACTGCTAGCTGCTGCCTAGTCCTGCAGGCCTGCTTGACTTCACTGGCCGTACGTGGCCGTTCATTTGCAGGTGCGTCAAGTTGCTTCCTCAAAAAGACATCTCGTAGTCGTCGTAGGGCATGTGCGTATGCTTACTAGCTAGTGAGTACAGGAGAAGGCCGGTTAACTAAGGCCTTGTTTAGATCACCTTCAAATTCTAAGTTTTTTCATTCTCTCTTCATCACATCAATTTTTAGCCACTTGCATGGAGCATTAAATGTAGGTAAAAAAAATAACTAATTGCATAGTTTAGTTCGAAATCACGAGATAAATCTTTTGAGCTTAGTTGGTCCACGATTGGACAATATTTACCAAATAAGACGAAAGTGCTACTATTCATCGGGTTGAAATTTTTTGCAATCTAAACATGGCCCAAATACTAAGGGCTAAAGGCCGGCCTGTTCTTTATGACCGATCAAAATATATGTAGTATCGAGTCATCGCGCTTAAAATTTCGGCCGGCACGTACTGCGCTCTATTTGTTTAGACAAACCAGCCCAACAGGAATGGCTGGCTAGAGCACCCAGCAAGGTGGTTATGATGTAGTATCAAGTAGCATTACGACCATTTGGATTACATTAGAGAAAGGATCCGGAAGCTAAACATGCATGACCCTGTTCGTTTGGACTTATTTCACTTATAAACTAGGGCTGAAAGTACTGTTGACTGGTTTGATGTGAGAGAAAAATACTATTCGTTAGATAATAAGCCATAACTTATAAACCAAATACGATCAAACGAACATGTTGTATATATGGCCGGGCCTGCCTCTTCACGTGAGGCTTTGTGGCATCATCGCGTCCCATGCCCTCCTGGCTAAGATTGGACGATCGTCGAGTTTAATGAAATGGATGATCTGAGGTAGGTTAACTTGTAGCACTAGCACCCACTGATCAAGCCAATTTTTTTCAGGACAATAAGCCATGACTTATAAGCCAAATACGATCAAACAAACATGCTGCATATATGGCCGGACCTGCCTCTTCACGTGAGGCTTTGTGGCATCATCGCGTCCCATGCCCTCCTGGCTAAGATTGGACGATCGTCGAGTTTAATGAAATCGATGATCTGAGGCAGGTTAACTTGTAGCACTAGCACCCACTGATTCTGAGCCCTGTTCCACAAAAGTAGTAGCACCTCCTGTCGCTAGTGGCCGTGACCGGTGGGCCAGCAGTCGGCCAACGGATGCGTCGATGGCAGCGCGGCGCGCACCTGACTACAGTAGCTGGCTGGCTCCATGCATCGTCGCCCTAGAACCAAAAAAATCCTCGGCCATTCGAGCACTGCACGCTGCACAGGCGGCAGAATGATTGCTCCGGTGTCACTCAGGCCGCACCTCATTCCACCGTTGGTGCTCCTGCTTCACTTGAGGTGGTGGTCTCTGGCCACTTGGCCGGTAGTAGCGTGGAAAGACTTGGACTTGAGTCGATCGCGCGTCTTGGACGTGAGCGGCCGAGCTGACAAGTGACAACCCCACAGCGACCGCGCAGTTGCCACTTGCCAGGGGGCGGAGGCGGATGGAACGATGGATGCGCGCGCGTCCACGTTCCCCACCACGGCCGGACACGATCCGCACTCGGCTCTCGCCAAGTGTCGGCCCTGGACCGATCGACCGGCCGGACGCTATATTATATAATACGACGGTGGAAGAGGTGCCGACGAAACGTGGGCTCGGCTGCAGGTGCCGGCCCAGCTTCGTGATGGTTCCGGCCTCCGGGAAAGTGATTATCTGCACAGTTTTGGGCTTCCGCACTCCGCAGTCTGCACGGCACACATTTTGTTTCCACGGGGCACGGGGCAACAACCTACCGCACGTGGGGAGAACCTTGTTGTGCATGCGCAAGATTGGGAGAGACCATTTCACATGTGCCTCCAGACTCGACTGAGTACTCGACTCGACAAAGATTTTGTAACGTCTAACGACCAACTTTTCCTCTCGGAGCAAGCCCTACGCACCTGTAATCTCGTATGTAAAATGCATCCAATTCCAGCAAGAGATCGTGAAAAGAGCAGCCCAAAAACAGGTGGAAAGAGTGATTCTTCTACGGCTGTACAACAAATAACGCATTTGTTGTGAAAAAAAACATCGTTTCAATTAAAAAATAAGTTAAAAAGTATGAATTATAAGACCAGAGAACAGGGCCTAGTATAGCTAACCAAGGTCTATTTTGTGCTGCTGCAGTTCACTGGTGTTCAGTCAGGTCAATTCCTTAGGAAGAAATCAGGAAAAAAAAAGAAGGAACTTTTATACTCTTTTAGCATCATCGCCTGTCTACATTGGTTGGTAATAAATACATGATGTGACGTACATCTAAAAATTGAGCAAAGTATACTTGTGCCTTGTGTCCACAACACGTACGTACCCACATAGGTGCACGTGTCAGCTTGCGGCGCAGAGAGTTGGCCCTCCCCCGCGCGAATCGAAGCATGCTGCATACCTGGTCACTGAGCTAAGTTTCTTTTGTCGTGTAGCCCCATCCACACTTTGAATTTTGTGGCACAGCCCCTCCACACGCGATTGTTGCCTGTTGAGCTACGAGACTTCCGATCGGCAGTCCGGCCGTCACCATGGGTGGACGTGGTGTCAGTCCAAGTGTCGCCACGCGCACTCACGTAAACCCATGCAGGCTTTCCTTACTCTACTCACCAAACCCATGAATGAATTCTATTTCATTAACCACGGTTACAGTTGTTTGTGTTTTTTTTTTCTAAAAAAAGGAAAAGCTTGATTGATTATTAGCAGTGTAAAAAGAGTGAAGTGAGAGCACCCCAATTTTTTAGATAAAGGGAAATTTATTTCATGAAGAAAACGAAAATATTTCGATCTCAACATCGTGAGATGCTTGTGACAAAGGCACCGTTCGTAGAATCTGGATGAATCTAGTAGAATCTGGAAGAATTTGCAAGAGAAATCATCCGTGAACAGTAAAATTCAACCGGGAATAGTACTTTCTCCATACCAGCCGAACGCAGCTAAAAATTATTATAAAGCTTTACTATAGGGTACATTCCGTCGCCCACATAGCATTCACACCCCGCCAGCCAAACAAAACTACTGAGATAAAGCAAAAGAAATTCTCGTAAACTTACAGCCTGTTCGTTTGGCTGTGGCTTATCGTAAACGATCGTAAATTTACAGCCGAAACAGTATTTTTCTCTCACACAAATCAGTCAGCAGTACTTTTTCACGAACCAGCAACGATACGAATCAGCCAACCGAACAGGCTAATCTATTGCTAAACCTCCGTCCGTATCCGGCTAAGATCTCCATTGTTGAAATTTCCAGTAGAAGACATGCATTACGCAACAAGTTACACTCCTCCTTTTGGAACAATGACAATTATGGGATCCAATAATGCATACCCTTGTAGATAACCTGCATACCCTTGTATGGGTATGTTATAAAAAAACAATAATATTCTGACTTAACCATATGGCCCACCACACGGCGCCTGCCCCTGACTAGAACCATCTAGCCATGCTCCAAACATGTGTGCAAGGCCATTTTTTGACATTATAGCTTGGTAAGATGGACTAAGACTCGCAAGAAGAGTACAAGCAAGAGCTAGGAATCACTTCCTATCTTGGTAATTTTGTGAGTTTGTCCACTGTTTTGTATGTCTCTTCTGATATTGAGCGGCTCCATCGCCTCCTGGTTTGCTCGATTTTTGTGAGTATTGGACGAAGAGATCAATGACTTGGATCTTGGCGACAAGAGGCATCTTGAACCGCGGAAGCAAAGCAAGGATTCGATTATCTATTAAAAAATTTGTCACCTGCAATTTATCGCGTCAACAAGCTTGGCACCAAGACAAAGTGCATTTTGCTTCGCTTACAAAGGTCCAACTGATTGAGGAGCAGCAATTGCTAGAAGGAAGCCGAGCAGAGACTGCGAGACTGTGTACGGCTGGACAAGATTAGGACACCAATGCCAGTTGATTTTGAGCTTGAGAGTGTTGCACACAGAGAGGAAACAAAAAAAAAAATTCCTCTCGTCTGTCCCACGCCAAAACACAGGTCTAAGGTCAGCCCAGTTTCATAGGAGTTGCGGTGCCGCTGCGTGAGGTTCGAGGATTTTCTCGATCTACGTGAGAAGATCTTTTTCTTAAGCACAATGCCCAGAGCTGTCTTAACCCCTGTTGGTTGAGTTTTTTTAAAAAAAAAACTTGGACCCTCTAGCAAATGTGTTACTCGAACAAAAGGTCCAGGAATCACACTAAAAAAACCTTGGGCGCTCTAGCAAGTGTGTTACTCGAACAAAAGGTCCAGGAATGTGATGAGCAAGGTGGTCTGAAGTAGTCCGTGCTTGACCTGCAATAGCTGGAGCATCATTTTCGAGAGATAAACCCAATGGTTTTTCAATAGCATACGCCTCATGAAGAACTCGATGAATAGACCAATAATTGTTGTTAAATCTGTAATTACATGCCCTCCATAAGTACCAAAGGATGAAAAAGATCAAACTTTGCAGTGGCTTGTGAATGGCCAGCAGGACGCCATGAGTATGAGTAAAACATCCGCCGTCGTTGGTCCAATGGAAAAAGCAAACCATACAACTCTAACAAAGCTGCAATAAGAGAACAAATGATATTTATTTTCCACATTTCCATAGCGTGAGCAGGTTTTATCAACTGATGGAATGATTCTGTGCACCCGTAAAGCACTGCCAAGTGCAAGCCTGAGCAGCCTCGATGCAAAGGTCTTATACAATTGACTTTGTCCTCCCAAACCATCCGAAGAACTTGCAACAACTGCGTCACTGCGATACTACTTGAAAGGACCGAGTCGATTTCTAGAGTGGGATTGAATAGACTCAAACCATTTTCTTCAAAAATACAAATTAAAACAACAAATTTAAACAAATGTTGAGAAAATTGGCCTGAGCCAAATTTTCCGGCCAATTTTCGGTCCTCCACCCAAATCGACCTGGGCCGATTTTTCATGAAACCTGCACAAAAAATGTATTTTTGCTCCCCCTCCTTCTCTAATTCAATCCAAGGTATTTTGTGTCTTTTTAGGGTGTTTTGCAACTTATTTAAAGTGTCTCTGCACCCACAAACACACACACACATACTTGATAGACACAACCAGAAGCTCAAATATGCAATATAAGTATGTAATTGTGAGGCAAACCAAAGATGGAGACGGAGCGATGTATTTCCCAGAGTTCGGATCCCCACTTGGATTATATGTGTCTGTTGTGGAAACTGAGTGACCACCCGTGGTCAAGCTCTAACCAGTCTCTTTTAACCACTTTTCACACTTCACTAGTTGATCTTTAATTTCCCTTCCGGAGACAAGATCGCAGCCTGCACTTCTCGCGTCCCTCCACAAACTTGGATGCTCATTGAGGTCTAGTTGTGTAGAAGCGAAACTCCAAGAGTAACGAATGCACAACCATGAACTTAGTGATGCCGTGAAGTGCTAAAGGCTTTGCTCAGCTCTCTAATGCTTACACAAGCTCACAAAGGCTCTAATCGTGCTCTCCAATTCAATGTATATCACATTTTTCACTCAGATCCCACAAATGGTGAACTGGGAGCTCTCACAAGGCTATTCGAAAGATTGACAAATCTCTAAAGCATCAACAACCCTCAAAGGGTCGTGGGATGGGTTATATATACCTTTTTCCCACAAAAACTAGCCATTATAGCACTTTCCAAACAAAACATGCCTCGACCAGTTTACACAAGCTTCCCAATTAACCCCACTTTCCGATGTTAATCATTCAGTTTTCTCACTTGGGTATTTTGAGGACTTCTAGACCTCATCTAGTACTTAGTGTTGCATCCCTCTTGATAATATGACATACCTATACTCAAGAATTAAATATTCACAATTTAAACTACTTGAGATTCTCATTCATTAAATATTGTCTTCTTCTCAATTTTCATCACTTGAAGGGCTTTCAACACCTTCATTGCTTTGAGCTCAACCACATTAAGCTATGACTTTGGATTTCTCATATCATTTGATCAATACTACACTTTTCATCCAAAAGTTATATTTCCAAATAATTCAACAATGATTTGATCCTCCACATCAATATGACTTTGCATAGCTTGATTATTACCTTGACTCAATGCAAATACTCTCTTCTTCACCTTAGCCATGGTCCTGGTCTTCAAGCCGCACTTGCCCTTCACCTTCACTTAGTACCTTGAAACTCTTTCCTTGCTATCTTCACTCTATCAAGTCATCAAGGCACATCTTGTATTTAATCAACTTTAAGAGTGCATTGAAAAACATTTCATATCCAATGTTGTCTTTTGCTTGATTTTAACTAGCAAGCTTCATGAATGAGACCATCCCATACAATATACAATCACTTATTCTCATCTTTAATCAACACACATGCTTGCTAATTCATCAACTATGAAACCCAATACAATATTGCACAATATGATCAAGCTTCTTATGAGAGACCAATAGATAACCAACACATCATGTTGATCTCTTTTATCATTTTCACAACATAATTGTCATTTATGCATTTCATCAATATGCCTTGGACTCATTTCGTATATGCATGTCATTTGCTTCGTTTGAGTCCAATCAAAATAAATCATGCCTAGGACAGTAGAACTAAATACATGCAATTCTCATGAAATTCATTAGTCCCTTACTTGTGTTGTCATTCAATCCATCAAACCCCATTTAAGGCCTAGATGCACTTCCAATCTCCCCCTTTTTTATGATTGATGACAACCCTGATTAAAGGTTATAAATGATATATAAAATTTTAGATTTTGGATTCAATTATATGTGAGGCTCCCCCTTAACATGTGCATATGAATAAATTTTATAAATATGGCCTCAAATGGCAATTGCACATACTACATCAAATGAAAGCCTCCCCCTATATCATTGCATTAGTGGGGTACAATAAGTGCATGTCAACAAAATAACCGCCAGCAAAAAGAATGGAATGAACGAAGAGACAACCCAAGCTCAAAGAAACACCATAGAGAGTGTTTGTATCCATGGCTTCCTCCAACATGAGAGAAAGCCTATTAATGTCCAAGACAAAATGGTACGAGGAAAATGCCTAAAAGATTCTGCAAGTGCAATATGAGAGATAACCTATTAATGCTGAACTGCTTATTTGTCCAAGTGTAAGCATACTCCAAAGCCATAAAACCATATTGTTTGACAAGAGAATAGAAATTATTTACACGTGATAAACAAGGAGGGACCGAGTCTCTTTTTCATTAGGATGCATAATATTATTTAAATCTCCATACAAAGCGTAGGCATATCTTGATTTTGTGCAACAAAAGAAAAAACATCCTACGAAATAAAAGAACATCCTGCAATTTTTTATTGTGAAGGAAGGTGATTATATTAAAACTCAGCACAGTACATCGCCAAATTATATATAAAAAACTAAAATAAAAAATACACGATATTCTATCCAGATTCTTCCATCTTCTGCTTCTTCCTCCTCAATGGCATCTGTCGGTGTTTTGAGTAAACACCAACGAGTAAATTTGTATTATTGCGCGTTTGGCCCGGATGCTGTGCTAAAAAGACACAAGGTTTATACTGTTTCGGGCAGAATGTCCCTACGTCTAGTTCGTAGCTGCTGCTCGTGTTATTAGCACCAAAAGGTTCGTAATAGGGGTTACAAACGGACGAGAGAGGGAAAGATCCCAAGACTCTGATGAAAAGGTCGAATGGGTGCTGAGAGCTTGGTTGCTGCTCAGCTCTGTATAATGTGATGCATGGTGTGTTTAATCGATCCCTCTAGTGGGGTGCCCTGTCTTCCCTTTTATAGACCAAGGGGAAGCAGGGATTACAGATGGGAGAAACAAGAAAAACCAGAGTCAAAGAAGGTCCTTCAAAGATGCCGAGTCTTCCTTTTTCTCTGAGCGAGCCTAGCTGACACGATAGATGGTGCCAGGGATAGCTCCATGTTGGGCGTCTGTCCGCTGATGATGCCATGCTCTGGCTTGATTAGCAAGTGGTCACGTCCCTTCCCGCCCCAACGGGCGACGCGACGGACCAGGGTGTTGATCTACGACCCTACGGGGAGCGGACGACGCAGTGACCGCACATCTGTCACTGTAGCGGATGCGAGTCTCTTCCTAGACCATAGTGGTTGTTGCATTCTTCCATGAGGATCCGTGCCCAAGGGCAAATGGTGGCGCCTACAACACTGTTAGACAAATGTGGGCGCTCACAACACTGTTTGGGCTTTGACATGCCCAAAAGGGCTTTAAAGCGTCCGTCTTGTCATATCCTGATGGTACTTTCCTACAGACATGTAGGGTATGGTCCTCGGTATTATGGTTGACTTTGAGTGCCCTGCCTTATCTACGCGCGTAGTTATGAAGGAGCAACGCGCAAACGTCAGGTGAGGCGGAGCTAGCCCTTGGACGTCGGGTGAGGCGGAGCTAGCCCCTAGATGATGGGCGAGGCGGAGCCAGCCCTTAGACGTCAGGCGAGGCGGAGTCTGTCCTCGGACATCGGGCAAGGTGGAGCTAGCCCCCTGGGGTTGAGCGAGGCGAAGTTTGCTCCTAAACATCAGGCGAGGTAGAGTCTACCCTCAAACATTAGGCAAGGTGGAGCCAGCCCCCGGACGTCGGGTGAGACGGAGTCTGCCCTCGGACATTGGGCGAGGCGGAGCCAGCCCCCGGGGGTCGGGCGAGGCGGAGTTTGCTTCCAGACGTCGGGCGAGGTGAAGTCTGTCCTCGAACATCAGGCGAGGCGGAGCCAGCCCTCGGACATCAGTGAGATGGTGCTAGCCCCCGAACGTCGGACGAGGTGGAGCCTGCTCCTAGACATCGGGTAAGGTGGAGTCTGCCCTCAAACATTGGGCGAGGCGGAGCCAGCCCTCCGGAGTCAGCTTGGGGGCGAGGCCCATGGTCCTGGTGGACGGATGAGGAGTGACTCAGCAAGCGGCGTAGTCGCGCTCTTGATTGCACGGATGAATCAACGTTCGACGGTCATTAGCTCCCCTTCTTCAGGTACCCTAATTTTGGTCCCCGACAGTAGCCCCCAAGCCCCTGGGCGATTTGAGTAGAATTGCCTAGGGAATTTTTGACTTGCCAGCAGGTGCGCATGAGTGCACCCGGTGGGTGTAGCCCCCGAGCCTATGGAGGAGTATAATACTCCTTCAGAGGGTTTTTTCCGAAAGAGAGGATTCTGAGAGCCCTAGCC
This sequence comes from Miscanthus floridulus, assembly GCF_019320115.1. NCBI lineage: Eukaryota > Viridiplantae > Streptophyta > Magnoliopsida > Poales > Poaceae > Miscanthus > Miscanthus floridulus. The sequence goes on from NC_089585.1 coordinate 144,239,660, forward strand.
CTCTATTGTAGCCCACGGCGTGCCCTAAAGATGTAATGTCTTCTTTGCCAAGGTCAAACCCTTCGTGGGTATGGTCAAGAGATTTGGTGGTTGTTCAGCCAGATAGCTCAATTGGGATCCTGGTATCCCATTCACGGGGATCTGGTCAGGGTCAGCTCAACTGAGACTTGATCACGGGCTGAGACTCCCATGAAGCTGGCGCGCCTGAGTTTTGGCCGATTGCGAGCCCATCCTTTGTCATAAGGGTGCCTTGGGACGGCCGTTGAAAACCGTTGATTTGCTAGCCCTCGAACTCCTGGGCCCATCTGGGCCAGAGGAACGCTTTTTGACCTGTATCCTTTTGCTGGTAAGAGTCCTAGTCTGCCCGGGGAGGCAAAATGTCCGGCGTGACTTCAGAGGGAAAGGATAGGGATTGGGGGCGCATATCCCGTGACATGACATGGTGGCGAATCATGGCAGGCGTGAAGATCTAGGCAGACGGTTACTTTCCTCGCACCAGTCACCCCTATAAAACCAAAGGGTTTGCCCTAGGGTTTCGTACTTTGCCTCCTTACCTTTGCATCTACAACATCCACTGCCAATCGCCTAAACCTCCCATATCCGTGTTTTAGCCATCGTCGAATTCGCATCCACCACTCCAATCCTCCAATGGAGCTGTGGTGCTGCTCCGATATCACCCTCCAGTGCCTGGATGGCCTCGTTCGCCATGGTATCCTTTGCGCGTGGACCACCACCGACGAGTGGTGGCTGCCCAGCGATGAGGACGCACCGTCGCCACCCAATGGCTACGTCGTGTCCTTAGCTCACTTCAACGAGTGGGGATTCGCCACCCCCATCCACAAGTTTCTTCGGGGATTGATGTACTACTACAAGGTAGAGCTGCAGCATCTTAACCCCAACGGAATCCAGCACATTGCGATGTTCATCGTCCTGTGTGAGGGTTCCTAGGGATTAGTCTCCACTTCGACTTGTGGTGGTACTTCTTCACTGTCACCCTCCTAAAGAAGCGAGAGAAGAAGCAGGAGCTAAACGTGCCGATGGGATGTGCCGGCATTCAGCTTTGCAACAACCATGTCAATGAGTATCTGCCGATGCGTCTATCGACCTCCAACAAGGGGTGGCATTCGTATTGGTTCTACGTCAAGAACGACATAGCCACCCCCTTGCTAGAGTTCACCGGGTGCCTCATCGAAGAGGTCCTAGAATCATGGAGGAGGTGGGGAGTCCTAGAGAAAGACAAGAATAAAATCTAGGACCATCTTGCCGCCATCCAAATTCTAAAGGAGAGGGGCGTGAAGGGGTTAGGGATCATCGGCGCCTACCATGTGCGGATGGTGGCGCTGCTGATGAGGCGCATGCTTCCCCTACACATGTTGGCTCTCGAGGCTTCACTCGATGGGACGGCACTCACCGAGGGAGCACTCTCACCCTCTGAAGTGGCGCATCACATCAAGGAGGTGATGGAGCCTCTATGGGACGACACCGACGTTGTCCTTGATTTTGTATATCTGGTGCCGGGGCATCCCCCAATGTGGCCGGAACCGGGGTACATTGTCTTCGTAAGTTTTGTTTCCTCGTACCTCCTTTTTAATGGAACTCTCGACCTCTTAACGCTGATATTGAGATAGGGGACCAGTCAAAGAAACTTGTCCTTACAGATCTTCTAGCTCCACTGCTGAAAGACCCAGCCGTGACGGTGGCCAACCGCGCCACGGCCGAGCGGCAGCGAAAGGCGAAGGAGGACGAGAGGAGGAAGAAGCAGTAGAAGCTACATGCAGAGGAGTGCGGGGAGGAAACCAACAGTGATGATGATGATGACGAGGAAGAAGAAGATGAGGTAGTCACCGACATCGAGTGGGATGACCAAGAGAGCGAGGATACGCTAATAGGTATCCACTCAACGATGCAGGGACCCTTCCTATTCCACGCAAGGGAAGGTAGGGCTGTGAGGCCAGAGGATGCAGGCCAGACTGTCGGCCTACCCTCAGAACCATCAGGGGCGGGTGGATCTTCCATCGCGCCTGAGGTGCCAGCGGAGGGGAGCGGCCCCGCCATCATGCCTTAGGAGTCAGCGGGGGCGGGTGGATCTACCGTCGTGCCTGAGGTGCTAGCGGGGGTGGGCGGATCTACCGTCATGCCCGAGGTACTCAGGGAGGGGGATGGCTCTGCCGCCGCACCCCCGAGTGCAATGGAGGCGAGCCCATCGGCCCGAGAGTGTAACATCCTTGGTGTTACACTGTACAATATTTTGCTAAATACTGGATGTGCATCATGTTTATATGATAATGTATGAATTATAGAGTGTAAATCAATTTTTGTGACTTGAAACATTTATCGAAAACACGAAACGACTGTTATATTTTATGTCGCGTTATATCCCTTAGAGTTCTAAATGATTTTTTATTGAATGAAAATGCTATAGAATGCATACCCGGCACTTTAATAAAGTTTGTAGTGCAAACTTCATAGGAGGCAATGAAATACTTGCGGTCGAGAATGGGATTCGCTAGATAGCTTATTTGATAGCTTGGAAATCGAAGTTGACACGAATCCGAACAAAGATGTAGTCACTTTTTAAGTCGGATAATGGATCGACGAAGCGAAGTTTGGGAATTTTTATAGGAGAATTGGGTTAAGTAGTAACATGGTTTTTGGGTTTGTTTTAGTAGTTTGATATACCATCTCGAGCATTAAATAGTTAGTTTAGCTACTGGATCATCAAGTTGGATTTTTGAGCCACTTTAAAAACCGTGCATGGCACGTTACCGTCGGCCGCTTCGTTTGGACGCGGTCACCCTCTACTTCGGCTTGGCGCATTGCGCTGGTCCACCCACTACGCCTGCTGCCCAATGCGCATGCTGCATGTGGGCCACCGCGCTGGCTGGCCCTAGCACTAGCTCCTCGCTGCGGGCCGCGCCGCCATTGCTGTGCCCTGGCACTCCACGCACGCACACGCACGCGCATGCCACGCTCAGTGACCTGGCCGCTTGGCAACCACCACCGGCATCGTGGGCCCGCTGCTCTGGTTCGACCACTGCTACCGCTTCGCCGTGTCGTTGGCCCTGCGCGTTGCACCTCTGCATCACTGCTAACCGCGGCCGCTTGTGTGAAGTTGCCACGTGCGCCCTACCACCACCATCGCGTCCGCCTGGCCACTCTGCCACCTCACGCCCGCCTAGCGGTATCATGCACATGTGGCCACATTTGGCATTGTTCGCATATCGCCTTGCCTCGCCTGCCTTGCCATCACTTTAGTGCTCGATGATGCTACGCTGCTGTCTCCTCAGACCAGCGCCATCCGCTGCAGCGCATAGGGCCAAGCCGCCATCGTCGTCTTGCGGTTTATGGCCATGCGGCCCACCGTCCTAAGCACATTGGCCATTTCCCCATCGCCCTGTACCCATACACGACCGTGCACTAAATTGATAGCCATGTCACGCCACGGCAGCGACAAGCCAAGCCATGCCTGTTTCCCTGGTTCCTCTGTCGCTGTGGTCGCCGGACCCGCTCCCCTCAATTCACCATAGTGGAGCCACCTCAGTTCAATTAGCCCTGTCCATGGCTTCACGGCGTAGTTAGCCAACCACATGACCCCGGCTCGCAGTGAGCATTGTTGTGCCACGCTCCAATTTGGAGCTTTTCTCTCGCCGGGTCATTAAGACCGCTGTGGCGCGCGTTGAAGGCAAAGCCCTTAGTCTAGTGCTCCTCGCTTCAATTTATTGCATCGCCAGCTTCGCCTCCACCTGCTAATCAACCTGTGCACCTTTGCCTAATCGCTACTACCACCGAGCCTTCCTTGATGTGGCCTTGCCACCACCGTGCGCCACCGCACTGTCTGTGTCCAAGCGGCCATCTTGGCTCGGGCCACCTCCGGCTGAATCGCCACCTCTTCTGGGTTTGTGGTGAGTGGCTGGAGCTCACTCGCTTTCCAATTTGCCTCGACGTTGTTCTAGCTCATCGAAACATCGCCGTTTTCAGTGCAGGAGCTCCGCCACCATGGTCCGGCCTTGCTACGGCATCCCAGCTCGCGCTTCCTTCACCCAGTGCTTCGTGTTCACGCCTAGATAGGTATTGGCTCCGTAGATTGTGCGGGGAAGGGCTGGTTTGGGGGCGTAACCGCCCCGTGCCAGTGCCGTCGTGCCGGTGCGTGCGCGAATGCCCGAGGGTATGATCGTTGCGAAGATAGGTTGTTCCGAGGGCTTATCTACGAAGTAGATGACTGTAGGAATGGTCCCATAGGTCTCAGAGTGATTTGCTGTTAGGTCAGGGCCATTTTTGCAAAATAGCCGAAGTACGTGGGCCTCCCCATCATGGGCCATCGTCGCCGGTTGGGCTGCGCCCCTACATGGGCCACGCCATCCGTCACACGCGCGCGAGCGTTGCGCTAGAGTGGGCCGAGCCGTTCGCTCACGGGCCGCATGGTTAGGAATCGATTTTTCATTTTCTAGTGACTTAACAAATATTTATTCAATTTAGTTTTGAGCTAAACTTTGAAAATGATAGTAAATTTTGTAGATGTCCAAAAATAATGAAACAAAATTTGTTAGGTTTACGAAAATGCTATCTATCTGTTGGTGTAGTTAGTTTACAGTTAGTTGTGATAATGATAGGTTCATAAATTCAATTTAGAAAGCTTAGTATTACTTAGCTTAATATTTGTAGGAATTTTTGTGGTAAATTGATGATAGCTTTAGCCATGAAATTTTTACAGTAAGATCATTAGATTATTATGTACTCAGTGTAATTTTTGTAGCCCTAGAGTAGGTTGATAAATAGAGTAGCTAGTACCCCTTGTTTAGAGTAAATCGGTATTAAGAGTAAGAATACCTTTAGTTGCCAAGATAATATATGTCATGCTTCATACTTGTTAGTGGTAACAGTAGGTAACTTAGCACCTTAGTCGGTAGGACTAGCTTAGTAGCTTGATAGATGTATTTTATTTTAAGAGATGTTGTTGCCGTATTACTAAGTGTTACATCATCATTTCATGCATGTAGATCATGAGTTGGTAGAGTTCATGCCCGTGGACAAATAGGATTATGAGGAGGTCATTGAGGAATACGAGGAGGCGATCCTCATGTACAAGGGAGCCCCAGAGCCTTTTGGTGCTGACTTTGTTAACCCACCGCCTACCCAAGGCAAGCCCCGGTGCATAACCCATATTTTTAATGATAACTGAATATATATATATATATATATATATATATATATATATATATATATATATGATGTGTATTTATGTTACAGGCATTTTATGGAAACTATATGTATAAATATATCTACATATGAGTCCTACTAGTATAGGTCGAGTAGCTGCTATGCTCAGGATTTTGGTAGCGTGAGTAACCTGCCGTTACTCACAATAGGTGATAATTATGATCACTCTTGATAAAATGGTGAAAAGGAAAATGGTGACCGGGTAGGGATATGGTTTGGGTATTGGTGGGTCTAAGAGGTTGTGTCCTATGGCCAATAGGGCATAGCTTGGTTACACTTTTTCCCTGTCGGTGTCGGTTAAGGACCGGTCGTTGTATTGGATGCTAGGCAAGTCATAGACTTATTATCCCGAGTACATACTTGGGTATGGGCATAGGGAAGACTTGTCGCTCTCTTGTCGTGAGTTCCGGCTCTTTCTGGGTTGACTAATTGGAGGTGAGAATGGTGGAGGTCCTTGCACCACACTAAGTCTGGGAATTAGGAGCGAGAGCTTAGAGTCCAAGTTTGGACGGGGACCTAGACCCCATGATAGGAGGGTGATGGGTTGGTCCTGCTTGTGCCTGGTGTAGAAGCGGAGCGTGTGTTTTCAGGGTACCTAGCTGGGGGCATTGATTCATGAATCACCTAGAAATCCGGTACGTCTTGTCTAACCTCTAGCACCGTAGTAAGAACTGAAAGAGAAAAGGTGATGAAATGGATCTGATTGCTCAACTATTGCTTGAAAGTAGAACAGGTGCTTACATAGAATGGCTAGATAGTAAATTAATCATGGCTGATAGTAATAACACAAATAAGGACTCACTATTAGTATTGCTTTCTGTAAAAAGGAAACCAGCAAACCATAAAGCCTTGCAAACTCCTTGGAGTCAGGAAACTATTCCCACTAGTTGAATAAGTCTAGCAAGTATATTATGTACTCAGGGTTTATTTACCCCTGTTGTAGGTAATGCTTGAGGAGTACCTTTGTGTGGAGGATTCTTCTGGTGAGCACAGATGGATCCTTGTATTTTATCGCTAGATGTTTATTTTTAATTCCGCTATTAAATATTTCGCACTCTGACATTTGGCAATATAATAATGAATTTCTAAGAACTCTGGATATATGAAATGTATTAAGTATTGTAACTCGTTCTCATTATTGAATCCTTGGGAAAAATGTGGATCTTTCGGGTTCTCCCTTGGGGTGTGCTCGACGGATACCGCCGGTTGTAGCTTGCTTTCGGGGTGCTTAGTGTCTGGTGGAAGACGAGCACCTCCATAAGTGTGTTATTTCGGGCGGTCCTGCCATAGAGAGCAGGGGGCGGGTACAAAATAGCCCCGTCCCAAGGAGGCAGAGCATGGACCTAGGGGTTCATCCCCCTAACGTATCCTTCGCCCGACAGCGCCGATGTAAGCCATTGACTCTTCTGTTTTCTCTATTTTCAGCGTGACTGGCGCCCAAGAAGAGCATCGCCATTTAGGTGATACGGCAGCCATCGCCCAAGGTTGCTCTCATCTCGGGTGGAAGCGGAGCTGGCGTCACAGCCTTGTCGGCCGATCAGGCGCTGCCCGTGGTGGTGCCCATTCCCTCGGCGGGTCAAGCGAACACCGGGGCTGTAGGAGCACCCTCGGAGGTCGCCGAGCCATCGGCAACGAAGGTGATTCTACTGCCGACATTGGAGCAGACGGAGCTACCGCTTGCGCTTATGGCGCCGGCTGTGGTGGGCACGACACCGCCGGTCAAGGCCCCATCGATGCTAGCAGACGTGGCTATGACCGTGGTAAGCCTAGTGCAGCTGGACATAGCCATGGTGGTGCCTGAGGATGCGTCACGATCCATGCCACTGATGGCCCATGTGATGGCGCTCGACATGGGCCAGACGGAGGGGGACACGGCCGAAGGGTCTCTGGGCATGGTGGTGGTGGTGGAGAGGACTAGCGGGGGGTTGCCCTTGGCCCTGATGTTGGGGGGTAGCTGCTCGCCCACTCAAGGTGAGTCGCTGCTCTAGTGGATGGATCCACGAGACCCAACATCGCTACTCTTCTCGCTCGACGATGCTACCGAGAGCATATTGCGGGAGAGTCTCAACGAGGGCATCTCGGTCATGCTGGAAGCTCTAAACTAGGCTTGGGGTGCCCTACGTGACATCATCGTTCCTACTAGCCAGGTATTCACTCGATCTCTCCTCTTGCTTTCTTCTTTCTTCATGTATTTTTGTGTTTTGACATTGATCTTCTCTCAGTCCCTTATTGCTTGTAGCCAGGAGAAATCCAGGTTCTTTCACGAGCAGAAGGAGAAATGGGACCGCCTCGACAAAGAGGCCTGGCTGCATGGGGATGTAAGCGCCCAGCTTGCTGTCGCCCAACAGAGGGCAGCTAAGGCCCGTCGGGATGCGGAAGATGTCAATAAGGCGTTCCAGGATCTATCGGTGAGGGCATGGCAAGATGAGGAGGAGGCCACCAGAGTCTGAAAGGAGCGGGACAAGCTACTCTAGAGGGACGTCAAGGTGGAGAAGGAGCGAGAGCTCAAGCTATGAGCTGAGGAAAGGTCTGTAGCCCTATAGCAAAGGGCAAACCTGGATGCCGAGTCGATTGCCTGGCTACATAGGGAACGAGACGAGCTATGCCAGACTGTGGAGAGGCTCTGCTCGGAGCGTGGTGTGGCCTGCAAAGAGTGCGACTAGGCCATCTGAGAACGCGATGAGGCACAACAGAGGATTAGCTCTTTGCAGGCCAATCTTAGAACCTCGATAGCCTAAGGGCTAGAGGCCGAGAGCTTTTTCGCAGGGCTGTCCATGGATTTCACCGAGGCACGGAGGGGCCTTCAGGTAGAGAGCGATGAGCATGATCTTCTGCACACTTCCCTTAGGGTGGTCCTCGACGACCTAGAGGTGGCATGGTCAGAGGGAACCAGCTCGCTTGTGGCCCATGCTATAGATATCATGGCATGGGTGCACCAGCTCGAGAGGGAAGCTCTTCACTCAGGGATTACCCAAGCCTTCGCCATTGCCCGTTCCCACAACACTGATAGTATTGACTTGGAGACAATCAGCCTTGGCTTCACACCTGGCTATGAAGCCTCCGAGCTGGATGAAATAGAGACGGCGGTGGCTCCTCTCATGCGGGACCTTTCGGATAGAGTCAAAGACATAGTTCTCCCCTAGAGGGGATAGTTAATTAGGTTAGGTGAATTTGGATGAACGTCTTTGTACTCTGTGGACAATTGCTGATCCTTATGCATTATAAGAACAAATTCGTAACTTTGTTATTTTGTTTTATTTGATTGAATTTGTTTCCCTCCCTTTTTGTATGCGAGAAGAGAAGGCTCACGTATTCCAACTCTTCCATTCATTAAGACCATAGGGCCCGAGGTGTAAGGGGAGAACATCGATCCTGCTGGTGAGCAAAGACACCGTAGCTACAGAGGCATAGGTGTTTTGTAGTCCAACCAGACATGATTAATTATTCGTTTCCACAAACCTTGCCACTAGGCTTAGAGTAAAGAAGAGGTCTAACATAGCGACTGTTTCAGAAAAAGTATACTTAATCCTTTACCAGCCCCCGAGTGAGATCTAACCCCTTGCCATTGCTGGGGTCGGATGTTGCTGAAAATTGAGGGGAGGATAGCGAAACTTAGGAGAATGCATCTCTTGTATTCGCACGTACCCTCTCCCTAGGATCTTAGCGATCATTCTGCGACTATGCATTAGGTCTCCTTGCAAGTCCATCCTTCCTTGAGCCCGCACATGTGGCGGGGATTCAGTCAAGGGTCGGTTCACTGTCGGGTTGAGTTAACGTTACTTGCCTTAGTGGCTCGAGTGACATGCTCAGTGAGCTCGCTAACGGGCGTGTTCGAATGGAATTTGGTTTCGTCGCTTGTGACAGGGTCGACAAAGCCCTCGTGTGGCATTCCGTTGCTCCTTAACCCACCTTCCAACATATTCCCCCTCAATGGGGATTCTATGGGCTCGGCTAGAGGCTAGGATCGAATAAGAAGGTTGATTTGGCCCTGTCCACTTCTAAGTGGGATGGGCTCAGGCCGCTTAGGCTCATCTACGTTTTCCCCCTGGCTCTTTGTTCGACACGAGGCAGCCTCGGGCCCTCTAGCCTTTGACCCTTGGTCTTTCGATCTAGGATCAGGCGGCTCAAGCCCCTGAGCCCCATGGGGTTCAATAGGGGTCGTCTATGATTTATGCGTCACCCTATCCTCGGTTTCCACAACCAAAGGGGCTGAGCTAACGACACTTGCCTCGACAGCTCAAGTGTCGTGCTCGGCGAGCTTGCTAACAGGCATGTTCCAGTGGAATCTAGGTCCGTCATCCGCTGATGGGGTCAGTAGAGCCCTTATATGGCATTCCACTACTTCTTAACCCACCTCCTGGCAGAGGCCTGAGCCATTTGATAAGCTCGGGTGGCCCTTTGGCCTCTTCTCAATAGAGATTCTATGGGCTTGGCTCGAGGTTAGAATCGAACAAGAAAGATCAAGCTGTCCCTGTCCGCTTCTAAGCAGGGTTGGACAAGGCCGCTGGGGCTCATCTCGGTTTTTCTCCCCTGGCTCTTTTTGACATGAGGCAGTAGCAAGCCCTTCGCGGGCCAGCCTTCGAACCTCGATCAGTTGCAGCTCATATCGAATGAGACGACTACCGCTTCATGACACGACGCGAAGCGTTGTGATGCGGCAATCGCATATGCGATGCTTGGATGTATGAGATAAGTGCATGAATGATTGTATAAAGAGATAGCGGGGGTCAGTAATGTTACCTCGATGGCATTAGTAATTGGCTTTGGGAGTTCTTACCGGATATGTCCATGTGGGGGTCCGGGTCCGATGTTCATGACGAAACTGGTGTATCCTGCATGAGCCTCCCATTCTTCTATATCTATCATTCAGCGGTGCCTCGAGCCGCTCGATCAATTTGGGTGACCTAACAGCCTCTCCCTAATGGAGATTCTGTAGGTAGGCCCCTTCAAATCCTTCCCGAGAAGGTAGAGTTTAAGGTTTGGAGTGCGGAGACAAGGACTCTGATTGCGCTGGTGGACAAAAAACGCCATAGCCACTAGGGCATAGGGTCCTAGCGATCTGACTAGGTTTACTCAAAGTTTGCGCCCGCACACCGTGCCTCTAGTTTTTTAAACGTAAGGAGGGGTCGGGCAAAGAAAATGTCTAGCGAATAGACACATTCGCCAGCCCCCGAGCAATTCTAACCCTCTACAATTGCTGGGGTTGGAGGCTCGGTAATCAAATTAATACATAAAGTAAGTAAGTGAGGATGCTTATCTTTTACTAGCGGTCTTGAGCCATCCGATCGACCTAAGCACCGGTTTTACCTCGATGGTAAGAGTGGTGGGTTCAGAAAGCCTCCCCCGGATATGAGCGTGATCCTGCTTGTTCCTTATCCATTTCTCATTAGTGGCCAAGCCATCCGATCGACTCACATTACCTATTGAGACAAGATTTCTCTACGGAAATAGAGGATGAGAACATCTCGCGCAAGAATTTAGTTAGGCAGATAAGCCAACCATCGAGTTTGTGCAAAATGATGAGATCTTCGTTGTAGCAAACAACTTTTTAGCTCTTCTCCCCCTTTTTGTAAAGGAGGTTCAGTGCATTCTGACCCTTCCCACAGTCAAGGTCATAAAAGCTCAGAGTGTGGGTGAGCTAGCTCTGATTATACTGGTGAGAAAAGGCATTGTAGCTGCTGGGGCGTAGGTTTCTCGTAGTCTACCCAGTTTTACTCAGAGCTTGTTCCCAAAAACCCAGATCCTAGGACTTTTTTTGTAGGATAAATGTACTTATATCAGCCTTTGAGTGAGGTCCGACCCCCTAGTGTTTGCTAGGATTGGATGTCACAAAGGATCGGGGAGTTTTGATAAGGAAACTGATAAGTAAAAAGTGTGTATTTATTAGGGGTAAAAGCGACGTAGCTACTCGATGTTCTAGGCATTGGTGAAGACCTCACCGTCGATGGTTTTCAGCCTATAGGCGCCTGGCCAGAGTACCTCCGCGATGACGTATGGTCCCTCCCACGGCGAGGAGAGCTTGTGGTGATCCTTGTTGCTCTAGACGAGGCGGAGGACCAGGTCCCTAACGTTGAAGGCCCAACCCCGCACTCATCGGCTGTGGTACCATCGCAACGCGTGTTAGTACTTGGCCGAGCAGAGGAGGGCAATGTCGTGCGCTTTGTCCAGCTGGTCCATGGCGTCCTCATGGGATGCCTCGGCTCCCTATTCATCATATGCTCTGATCCTTGGCGCGCCATGGTCGAGGTCAGTTGGGAGGATGGCCTCAGAACCGTAGACTATAAAGAAGGGCGTGTAGCCGATGGCTCGACTAGGGGTTGTCCTCAGGCTCTAGAGTACTAAAGGAAGCTCAGTGACCCAGCACGCGCTAAATTTGTTTAATTAGTTAAAGATCCTAGGCTTGAGGCCTTGAAGGACCATGTCGTTTGCGCGCTCGACCTGCCTGTTCATTCGGGGATGTGCGCCGGTGGCCCAATCGACTCAGATGTGGTATTCATTATAGAATCGGAGAAATTTCTTTTTGGTGAATTATGTGTCGTTGTTCGTGATGATGGTGTTTGGGACTCTAAAGCGATGGATGATGTGGAGGAAGAATAGCATGGCCTACTCGAATTTGATCACGGAGATCGGCCGAGCTTCTATCCACTTGGTAAATTTATCTATGGTGACAAGCAAGTGAGTGTAGCCCTAAGGCTCCTTTTTGAGTGGTCCAACCAGATCGAGTCCCTAGACTGCGAATGGGCAGGTGATGGTGATCGTCTAGAGCGATTGGGCTAGTAGGTGAGTCTGCCGAGCGTAGTACTGGCACCCATTGCAGGTGCGTACTGGCACCGTGGTAGGCCAGTAGAAGCCTTGTCAAAACACATTTTCGACCAGGGTTCTAGGCATGGTGTGGTGACCATAGACCCCACCATGGATATTGCTCAGCAAACGCTTCCCCTGTTCGAAGGGGGTGCAGCGCTGCAGGATCTCAGTGTGGCTTCGCTTGTAGAGTTCACCCTCCACAAGAACAAAGGACTTGGCATGACATGCGAGCCATCAAGCCTCTGTCCTATCTGTCAGTAGTGTGTCACGGAGGAGGTAGTCGAGGTAGAGCGTCCTCTAGTCGACCAGAGGGTCGGGCTCCATCGCTAGGTCCTCTTCGAGCTCCATGACTTCGGGGCCGGATGTAGCCGAAGGTTGGTCAGCCCCTGGGATGAGATTGGACAAACCATCACTGCCTTGCTCTAACCCCTCGTATCAAACTGAGGGCTTCTGCTGGTCATTGGCGAAGACGCCCATTGGCATCGGCTCTCGGTCGGATGCTACTTTTGCATGCGCATCGCCCGCCTCATTGAGGTGCCTCAGGATGTGATTGAGTTCGAGGTCGTCGAACTTGTCCTCCAACCGGTGGACTTCTTGGCAATATGCGGCTATCTTGGCATCGTGGTAGCTTGACTCCTTCATGACTTGGTCGACGACCAGCTGGGAATTCCCTCGAACGTCGAGGCATCGGATGCCCAATTCGATGGCAATGCGTAGGCCATTGATGAGTGCCTTGTATTCGGCTATGTTGTTGGAGGAGGGGAAATGGAGACAGACCATGTACCTCATGCGTACCCCGAGGGGTGACACAAAGACCAGCCCTACACCAGCACCCTTCTTCATCAGCGATCCATCAAAGTACATTGTCCAGTACTCTTGATCGATGACTGCTGGTGGCATTTGGACCTTGGTCCATTTCGCGACGAAATCAGCCAACACCTAAGACTTGATGGCTATCCGAGAGGCATACGCAATGCCCTAACCCATCAGCTTCAGCGCCCATTTCATGGTTCTTCCCATGGTGTCCTGGTTTTGGATGACCTCATAGAGGGAGAAGGACATCATGGCAGTTACTAGATGTGACTTGAAGTAGTGGTGTAGCTTCCTCCTGGTGATGAGGACAGCATACAGAAGCTTCTAGATTTAGGGGTAACGGGTCTTTGAGTCAGATAGGACCTCGCTAATGAAGTACATAGGGCATTGTACTTTGAGGGTGTGCCCCTCTTCTTCCTGCTCTACTACCAGGATGACGCTGACCACTTGTGTGGTGGCCGCGATGTATAGCAGAAGGGGTTCTCCCTTGGTGGGAGGAACTAAGATCGAGGCCTTTGTCAGGAGCTCCTTAACCATGTCAAGTGCTTCCTGGGCCTCGAAAGTTCATTCGAAATGATTGGCCTTCTTTAGAAGTCGATAAAGGGGGAGTCCTCGTTCGCCGAGGCATGAGATGAAGCGGTTGAGCGTGGCGAGGCACCCCGTAACCCGTTGTACCCCCTTTATGTTCTGAATCAGGCCCATCCTTGTGATGGCTAAGATCTTCTTTGGGTTGGCTTTGATGCCATGCTCAGAGACAATTAAACCAAGCAGCATGCCCCTCGGGACCCTAAAAACACACTTCTTAGGATTGAGTTTGATGTTATTCGCTTGGAGTTTTGTAAAGGTCTACTCAAGATTGGCTATGAGGTGGTCAGCCTATTTGGATTTGACCACGATGTCGTCAATGTAGGCCTCAACGGTCCACCCGATGAGGTTCCTAAAGCACTTGAGCATACAGTGCTGGTATGTAGCCCCAACGTTCTTCAGATCGAACGACATTGTGACGTAGTGGAATGATCCAAAGAGGGTGATGAAAGATGTCACGAGCTAGTCGGATTCTTTCATCGCAATTTGATGGTACCCAGAGTACACATAAAGGAAGTAGAGGGTTTCGCACCCCGAGGTAGAGTCAACTATCTGGTCTATGCACGACAAAGGAAACGGATTCTTTGGGCAGCTTTGTTGAGACCCATATAGTCAACACACGTCCTCCATTTTCCACTCTTCTTTCGTACAAGAATGGGATTGGCTAACCACTCTGAGTGGTACACTTCCTTGATGAATTCAGCCGCCAAAAGCTTTGCGATCTCCTCGCCGATGGTCCTGTGTTTCCCCTCGTCGAAGCGACACAGGCATTGTTTCACCAGCTTAGAGCCTAGGCGGATCTTCAAGGTGCGCTCAGCAACTTCCCTCGGAATGCCTGGCATGTCAGAGGGTTTCCACGTAAAGATGTCATGGCGTGAACGTGCCCACCGTCTCCATGGCGCTCGATCTCCTGATCGAGCTCCGCATATTCCTACTCGAGCTGGAGTCGTGCATCCTCGATCTCTCGGTGTCAGGCTTTTAGCTGCTCCACCAGCATTCAAGGTGGGGCCGCTATCTCCCTCTCAGCCTCATCATCGATGTCATTTGTTGGGGTAGCCTCCCCCTCATGGATGCTTTTGATGTGTCCCTCGGGGGTACCCATCATGAAGGATTCACGAGAGGGGTGGTGGCTTCTCCTGCTGGTATCAAAGCCAGAGGGTGACTCTTGCTCTTCTGTCAGGAGGTAGAGGAAAGATTCCACGACATGTTCGATCATCCCCACAAACTCGTCGTTCGTGGGCGGTGAAACCATGCGTCATGCCATAAGGTGGCTAACGGTCGCCATGGCATTGCGGAGACCAAACGGAAGCACTGTTGGGGCACTCCGTGTGGGGCATTCTAGAGAGGGGTTCTCCTTCAGCGAGCCATGCCATGTCGGTGGCATCAAAGATGAGGTGGCGTGGGTCCTCCTTGGATGGCTAGGGTCCTAGGAAGACGCCGAGCCGGCGCTCAAGCCTCCCGCAGTTGAGGTCGATGGAGGAGAGAGGTTGGATGGCGGTGTGAGCCAATGCCAACTCTCCTCCCATCATGATGATGAAGTCTAAGTCACTAAAGCGCACGTGTGCACAAAAGACCCAGCTGATTCTATGGCTAGCCATCCGTGTCCTGATGTTAATGTTGGAACACACAAATGTCCCCTTCCTGGCGCACCAACTGTCGATGTTTCGAGTAAACACCAACGAGTAAAATTGTATTATTGCGCGTCTGGCCCGGATGGTGTGCTAAAAAGACACAAGATTTATACTGGTTCAGGCAGAATATCCCTACGTCCAGTTCATGGCTGTTGCTTGTGTTATTAGCACCAAAAGGTTCATAGTAGGGGTTACAAACGGGTGAGAGAGGGAAAGATCCCAAGTCTCTGATGGAAAGGTCGAATGGGTTCCAAGAGCTTGGTTGCTGCTCAGCTCTATATGATGTGATGCATGGTGTGTTCAATTGATCCCTCTAGTGGTGTGCCATTCCTTCCCTTTTATAGACCAAGGGGAAGCAGGGATTACAGATGGGAGAAACAAGAAAAACCAGAGCCAAAGAAGGTCCTTCGAAGATGTTGAGTCTTCCTTTTCCTCTGAGCGAGCCCTATTGACACGACAGATGGTGCCAGGGGTAGCTCCATGCTGGGCATCTGTCCACTGATGATGCCATGCTCTGGCTTGATCAGTAAGTGGTCACGTCCCATCCCGCCCCGACAGGCAGTGCGACAGACTAGGGTGTTGATTCGTGACCCTACGGAGAGCGGGCAGTGCAGTGACCGCACGTACGTCACTGTAGCGAATGCAAGTCTCTTCTTGGACCATGGTGGTTGTCATATTCTTCCGTCAGGATCCGCGCCCATGGGCAAATGGTGGCGCTTACAATACTGTAAGACAAATATCGGCGTCCACAATACTGTTCGGGCTCTGACATGCCCGGAAGGGCTTTAAAGCGTCTGTCTTGTCATATCCTAACGATACTTTCCTGTAGGCGTGCAGGGTATGGTCCTCGGTATTGCGGTTGACTTTGAGTGCCCTACCTTATCTATGCGCGCAGTTATGAAGGAGCAGCGCGCAGACGTCAAGCGAGGCGGAGCTAGCCCCTAGACGTCGGGCGAGGTGGAGCTAGCCCCTAGATGTCAGGCCAGGCGGAGCTAGCCCCCGAACATTGGGTGAGGCGGAGTCTGTCCTCGGATGTTGGGCGAGGCGGAGCCAGCCCCCGGGGGTCAGGCGAGGTAGAGTCTGCTCCTAGACATCGAGCGAGGTAGAGTCTGTCCTTAGACATTGGGCGAGGCATAGCCAACCCTCGAACATCGGGCAAGGCGGAGTTTGTCCTCGGACGTCGGGCGAGGCGGAGCCTACCCCTGAGGGTCAGGCAAGGCAGAGTCTGCTCCCTAACGTTGGGCGAGGCGGAGTCTATCCTCGGACATTGGGCGAGGCGGTGCGAGCCCCTGGACATTGGGCGAGGCGAAGCCTGCTCCCAAACATCGGGTGAGGTAAAGTCTACCCTCAGACGTTAGGCGAGGCGGAGCCAGCCCTCGGACATCGACCGAGGCTGAGTCTGTCCTCGGATGTAGGGCAAGGTGGAGCCAGCCCTCGGACGTCGAGCGAGGTGGAGTCGGCCCTCAGGAGTCAGCTTGGGGACAAGGCCCATGGTCCTGGTGGACGGACGAGGAGTGACCCGGCAAGCGGCGTAGTCGTGCTCTTGATCACGTGGATGAATCAATGTTCGACGGTCATTAGCTCCCCCTCTTCGGATACCCTAATATTGGTCCCCGACAGCATCCCTCGAACGATGGAGCCAAAGTGCAATCCTTATGCCAAATCCAAAGACCAACCCCAACACATTGAACATGTTGCAAGATCCAGCGCTTTGGAACCAGTCCAAAAGACATCTGAATCGATGAAAGAATATCGGTAGTTGCATCATCGGGAGCAACATAGGATGCAGATTCATCACCTTTAAACCTTGATTTCCTCTCCACGACCAACGACGATGAGATCGATGACTTGGAGTAGCTGTCTTTGTTGGGGGCGCCCAAAAGTACCCCTCCCCTTGCAAATAATTAATGACCATAGCTTGCCCTCCTATCGATGAAATCGACGCTTGCAACGGCGATCTTGTCGTGGCAATCATCGAAATCACTGTAGGAAACACGATCCCAACCAAAAATCATCTGATTTTGCCAGAAGATTTATTTTGACTAAACCCTAAGCA
The DNA here is from genome assembly GCF_019320115.1 of Miscanthus floridulus. NCBI lineage: Eukaryota > Viridiplantae > Streptophyta > Magnoliopsida > Poales > Poaceae > Miscanthus > Miscanthus floridulus. The sequence goes on from NC_089585.1 coordinate 144,256,766, forward strand.
ATTACGAAAAAAACTATAGAAAATTAAAGAGATGGGTCCCCTCTCCTTATCCTTGGCAGACACACTGGAGAGGAAGAAGGAGAGGAGCCCTACACGTGGTGACGTCGATGACGACGGCTTGCGAGACGAAAAGGGTGGCGACTTTGTGAGACCCTACGGTGCAAAACAACCTGCAAAATTATGTTATGTTACAATATAAACAAACTAAGGTGTTGTTTGGTTCCAACACCATAATCGGTAACGTAAATGGAACTAGTTCGTTGCACTAATGGTTCTACATAATGGAAATAATTGATTATTTGTCTCTACATGTGCACAAGGGAGCAAGGTGACTGGATTAGTTAACGCTAGAGAGTGAGCGGTATCTGCATTCTATAGCCTCGTAATGATTCACACTATTAATCACTACGGACTAGCCGAAGCAAACGACAAGAAGCATAATCAAATTGCGTTGTGAACCGATAACGAGCCATGGACCTCAAATCAAACAATATCTTAGTTAAAGCTAATATCATCACACTTTTGTAGAAGGGAGGCTAAAACATAGTGGTGAGTTGGTGACTAGAAGAATCTATACTAACATCTACATCATAGTGTCGTTTTATCTCTCCTATATCAATGTAAGCTTGACAGATATCCTACCAAACATTAAATCTAAAAATCACTCAAGTGATTTAAGGTCTTCTCTCACTCATTTTTTCTGTCCACTCCAAGAATGCCATGTAATCTTCTCCCCTAACTCCAGCAAGGTTAGGGTTACATTTTGGGGTTCAGTGGTTTACCTAAATTCGACTAGCTTAGAAGGATTGCTTGGGAGAAGGCCGGCCTAGCAATGGTGGCAAGCGCGGGGTCAGGGTGAGGCAAGGCGACGATGGTCGGGCAGTGGGGGAAGGTGGTTGGGCGGCGAAAAGGCGGGGGCGTGGAGGAGATAGCCTGGTGACCTCCACTAGGTTAGTGTGGCAACGGTCGGATGCGACAGGGCATCGCTAGAGCTAGCCGGAGGTGATGGCGGTGGGGAGCTTGATTGGAGATGAACAAGATGGTGAGAAGCACATCTAATGGATTTCAAGGGCGGATCATGGTGGAAGACGGTGGATCCGGCTAGGGGGAAGAGGAGCTGCTGTAGACATAGGGCTGGAGAAGGCAGAGATGGTAGGGGCGAGCTGCTCGTTGGGGTCGAGCACAGTCGTGTGGACGAAAGGAGGGAAAATAATAAAGTGGAAGGAAGACTTGATCTCGATCCTTTATTTTTATATGTAAAGGGCAAAAAATTATGTGATGATTTAGTTTTATATCACTCATTTATTGTCTAGATAGATGCACTCTTTTTTAAAAAAGCATCTACAATATATAATATGAGACCATATCAACCAAAGATTGCACTAGACATATAGCTGAAACTAAAAAATTATCATATATATGAAACTGGTTAGTTAGCTGATTAAAATTAACATGTGAGTTTCTGGTCTCACGAACGAAAGATGCCTAGCCACATATAGATAACATGAGACGGGCGAGAACCAACCATGTTTAATCGTCCCTCCTAAGATGATGATGTGGCATACGTGTTAGCTGTACGGGCTCCGTTCGGCTTACTCCATATTCGGTTTGTTCGTCTTCTTTTTTTAGCTGGAATAATGTTTTCATTTCACAACAATTCAACCAGAACAATATTTTCAGCTAGTTTCAAAATTCTGCCAGTCAAACGGGGCCACAGTCAACGGCGTCTTGATGAGGATGCTCTGCACCGATTTTTTTCCCAGTGGAAGAGTTACTGCCCGACCACCCCCAGGCGACCGGCTAGTCTCATCGCTAAAGTTTAGAAGAAATATTTTTTATATCAAAGAAAAACTTTGTAATTTATTAGCTAAATATTTTTACATAACAAGAATCCTCCGGCGTCCTGTTCGTTTGGTCTTATTTGGCTAATAAGCTATGACTGAAAATACTATTGACTGGTTTGATGTGAGAGAAAAATATTATTTATTAGCTGATAAGATATGACTTATAAGCCAAATACGACCAAACGAACATACTGCTAGTTACTAAAAGCTCTCCCCATATATTGGCAAGCTCTCCTCATTTGTCTCCCATCTGCTTCCCACCGGTCTTCAACAGAAGATCTATTGTAGAACCTAAACTCAAAATATATATCTAATATAATACCTGTAGCTTTCAACAGAGTATCTATATGAAAGACTTATTTTTAATGCTAGAAGAGGTATAATCTAAATCTGAATATCCTCTTTTTTTAAGACCTATTTATATAAAAGGTTATTTTTAGGTCTCGTTGTTGGAGAAGACTTAAAAAAAAAAAACAGGTATTAAACCCTGTAGCACCACGAAAAGATGGTGTTGTATTTTTCTCGCGGTCGCTGGAGACAGTCTTCATAGCAAGCAGTCGCCTACCACTACCAGTCTCCACTACGCTTGCTGCACCACCGTCACCAAGCCGTCCAAACAAAGGCAAAGAGAGCGATCAGGGCCTGGAGCCGTGGAAAGCGAGGCCGCCGCCGTCCAGGGCTCCAGGGCTAACCCTGCCCTGGGCCACACTCGCAATGACGAAGCCGCATTCCTCTTCCTCTTGGGCCGCCTCCTCGCTCTACTGTGTCTCCTCCTCGTCCTCCTCGAGCTCCTGCTACGTGCCGCCGTCGTGGTCACCGAAGTGCAGCAGCAAGAAGCAGAGGAGCAGCCGTAGGAGGGCCAAGAACGGCGCCGCCGTCGCCCCGAGGAGGACCAGCTCCATCTACAAGGGCGTGACCAGGTGCGTGATCGACCAAGGTTCAATCTTTCTCTTCGTCGGCGATTTGGTTGAGTTCAGCCCTTGTGATTTCTGAGTGAGCGTCGCGTCGTTGCGTTCGTTGGCGCAGGCACAGGGGAACGGGCAAGTACGAGGCGCACCTGTGGGACAAGAACGCTTGGAGCCGGACCAAGACCAAGAAGGGCAGGCAAGGTGGAGTCTTGTTTACTTGTCCCACCGATGAACAAATGATTCTTTTTATTTCTTCTCTGGTCTCAATCTGTTTGATTTCTCACGCTGTAGCAAAATGTGCTGACATTCTTCTCTGTTTCTTCTCATTTTTTTGTTTTTTTTTCTTATGTGCTTGGACCTCGACATTCGTGTGATATGTGGATGTTTCATGTCTGATGGTCGCCTCGCTTCCAACAGTTTATCTGGGTGAGTCAAGATCCTCACATCCGTAAAAAAGCTCACGAACTTTCCCATGCTATGATTCACCAATTATCTGATCTGGGTTGCGAATGAACTGCATTGCGTTGTTCTGATTGATTTCGGCTTTCGAATCTACAAAAAACTGCTTTATACCTTCTTTAAAAAAAAAAGATCGAGTGCGGTGAAAAAATTACTTTTTTGGATAAAGTTGAAAGGACTTGGACTGTGTTTTGTTTCTCCCCTCTCATGCTGCACAATTAAGGTCCTTTGGGTTGTTGGAAAAAAAAAATGTAGGATTCTCATTCTTATGGATTATTAAGGTCTTGTTCCATGATCTGAAGTATAGAACTTTAGACCACTCTAGCTCTCGAGAGACTACAAATAGAAGGTCAAAGTGCTGTCTAAAGTTTAAAGTTTAGTCAATCTCACAAAAACTTTAGAAAGTTAAAGTGATATAAAGTTTGGTCGTCTAAAATTTTAGACACTTTAGCTCTATTGTTAAGTCAGATTCTGTACCATCACCGGACGCAAATCGTTCTAATTGATATGGGCACGCGTTGTGAGTCTGGATCGAGGGCGCATGTATATTTTAAGAATGAAAAAATGAGGTAGAGATAGCACTATGGTTTGTGGAAATAGCTTATATGAAAAGTTTAGGAATTTTTTTTGTGTTTGATTCCACAATAAATAAACCAATGTGTTTCTTTGCAGTTGATTCAAACATCTATTCCAACAAAAGTTCTTTGTGTTTTTATTTCTCTGATTCCCATCCATGTGTTTTTTCTGTGTATCTTTAAAATTCCAATCCTACATTCCAAGAGGGCCCTAAGAAACGTTCCCCAGGATAAAACCACCATGAGGTATTTGCATAAATGGCAGGGATACACGAATTAATTTTTTTTTTATCTTGTTTCTTCTCAGGAGCATTTGACAATGAGGAGGCAGCAGCCCGTACTTATGATCTGGCAGCACTCAAGTACTGGGGCTCAGACAGCACACTCAACTTCCCAGTAAGTTGAGATAGTTCAGTCTGCATATGTCATTGTCTCAGTAATGTAGTAGTTTGCTTGCTAGTAAGATTATTCTAATCGGTACTGTGCTAGTGTGAATCTAAACTCTCACTGTGATAAATTAATGCAGCTGGAATCGTACAGGCATGAGCATGACAAGATGCAGCGCATGACAAGGGAGGCGTATCTGGCCACTCTGCGGCGCAAGAGTAGCTGTTTCTCGAGAGGCGCCTCCGGGTACAGGGGAGTGGCCAAGTAAGCACGAACACACATGGTGCTTAGGCCATCGGCATATCACTGTATCTCTGTATCTATCCAACCCAGCGCCGGCTCGGTGGCTCAGCTGAATGCATCAACCAATAAGCGATTCTTTACCGAGCAAAGCCACCACTATCTAGGATGGAGTTTTTGTCTTCTTATCTTCAGTTTTCTGCCGTCACCACTCCTTCCGGTGAAGGCATGCAGCAAATCTGAATGGTTTTGCTGAGAGTTCAGGGAAGTTCTAATGAGAGTTTTGGTTCGCAGGCACCACCATAATGGCAGGTGGGAGGCCAGGATCGGCTACGCTTGCGGCAAGAAATACCTCTACCTGGGGACGTTCGGTATGTGTATCTTTCTTGGTCTTCCGCTGCATTTTGCCAGTACTGATGATCGCAAGAAGCCACATTTTTGTTACAAGATCACTGAATACAGGATCGTGCATTCAGCAGCCTTATCCGTCTGGATTAACTTGCATTTTGCATTCTGATATCTGTATTTCTTGTGGCAATGTATGATCTTCTTGGATGATTAATTTGATTTTTGTTCTGAGAACATTATGCTTGCAATAGTTTTATTTTGTGTCTCAGTGTGTGTGCATGCCACTGCTGCTGTGATTTGTGAAGGCCCACGGAATGTACTACTCTGAATTGTTGGCTGGTCCTCTTGGATCTTTCTTGTGCTGCAGGGACGCAGGAGGAGGCAGCCCGGGCCTACGACCTTGCAGCTCTGGAATTGCGGGGGCACGCCGCGGTCACCAACTTCGACATCAGCAGCTACACGGACAAGGACGACCGGCAGCGGGCTCAACCGCCGGTCCGCAAGGCCCAGCCGAAGCCGGCTCTGAAGCCCAAGGACGAGCTGGTGGACGAGGCAGCGCCGCTGCCCAAGGCTCGTCATCCTTTTCCGACGCCGCTCCTGACGCCCAAGCCCGAGCCGGAGTACGAGCTGGGCGAGCCCCTGGCGCTGCCACCCGGCCCCGTGCTCCGCGACGCCGACGACGTGGACCACGCCATCGCCGAGATCCTGCCGGCGCTCTGCATGGACCCCGCCGACTTCGAGGCCCGGTACCCCGCCCGCGCGCTCGGCTGCCCGCCCGACGACCAGCTGCGCGGCCTGGCGCTGCCGGACAGCGTGCGCTTCGAGGACGACATCGAGACTCTGTTCGACGCGCCCGGCGGCGGCCCGGGCGAGGTCCATGTGCAGCTCCCCGCCGCCGCGGGCGCCGTCGTGCCTGACGTTTCCGGAGTCGACGCCGACGCGGCCGCCACCATCAGCTCGCTGGCGTCCGCGCGCTGGTGGCGATGAGCTTGCGTTGCCACGCGGCGGCGTCCCGGCCGTTCACTCCACCGGCCGCGTAACTACGTGACGACGTGTCGGTTTGCTGAGGCTGGGTGCCGTTTTGGTTTGGTGGCAGCGATTGAGCGTGTTTTTGGCGTGTAAATGCGAGTGATGTCGCCGCTCTCGCTCTAGATCTTTTGGGGTACGTGAAAGTGGAGGAGCTCTAACTTTTGGGACGATCCACTGTGAAAATCGTCGTAACTTGTCGACAAAAAGAAGCTGCCATCCGACTGTCCAAGTTGGAGGCCGTGACAAGTGTGCGCATGATGCTCTGTTCTCCGTAGCTAGGGCCTAGTAGCTGGCCTAGGAGTAGCTAAAAGATTCGGAGTACTACTGATAAGCTAAACTGAAATGGCAGGTTTCTCATACTCGTGTCATTGTGCGTGCACAGTATGTTTATGGCCTCCTTTTTATGTGCGTTTATGGCCTCTTTTTGGTAAGTGCGTGTCTTATACGAGCTCTACTAAACAGGGCTTATATTAGAAAGTGACCACTCTGAGCTGTTGTTTTGACCAAAAAAAAAAGTACAGAGTATACGTCTGCGCTAGGTAAAAACTGTGCAATTAGTTTTTGATTTTGTCAACATTTAGTACTCTATGTATGTACCGCAAGTTTGATGTGACAGGAAATCTTCTTTTTGCATAGTGCCAAAGTTTGGATTTTGGGTGAACTAAGAGCATCTCCAAGAGACATTCTAAATTTCATGTTCTATATCTTTATTTAGCTATCCACTTCGTAAAAATCCTTTCTCCATAATTCAACACATTCCAACGGACTAGCCATATCTCCAAGAGAAAGGAATTGAATTTGGAGCAATGCAAACATGGCACTAGCTGTCAGCCTCACATACACCAAGATAGCAGGGCATGTTGGCTAGCTAAATTTAGCAACCGAGGCTCACAGGATAGCATGTCAAATGGGATAGCAATCGTGTTGGCTAGTCTCTTGGAGGCCATTTTTCTAGAGCTTTAGCTAAAAATAGCATTTGCATGTTAGATAGCAATTCTGTTGGAGATGCTCTAAACATGGCCTGGCTTGTTAAATCGAGAACATCTGCCTACAAAGTAGTAATTGAAGAGTGTATAAAGATTACTGACCTGCTAAATCAACATTTCCGTCCACAAAAGAATACAACTATGATATATCTCCGTTCACATAATAATGTAACTATGATATTCATGTTCGTTAAAGTAGTTTAAATTTAATTAAGTTTAGAGTGAATAATAATATATACATTTATATCTCCAAATCAATTTATTTCCGTAACAAATCTGATGGTTCTTATTTTATATCATAAATGTTTATATTTTTAATAAAATAAATGAGTCCTTAGAAACAAAAGGTAAACTTAAGGTGATCACTCTACCATGCAATTCTACGCGTCATTCATAAGAACTTGCATACAAACAAGCAAGGCAAGAAGTAATGCTAAGACTATCTCCAACAACAATACCCAAAATACAAGACCTATTCAATGTTTGGGTAGCGCTACAGTCAACGGGTTCGATACCCATTCGACATCCTCTTCAACAACAAGACCCAAAAGAGAATCATTTCTGTAAATGGGTTTTTAGGAGAGAGGATACCCATATTTAGGTTGTGCCTCTTAGACAACCCAAAATGAGTCTTCTGTATAGGTACTCTGTTGGAGACTGATTTTAGATCTTCTGCTACCCATTTTAAATTTGGATGCCCATATAGGTCATCTATTGGAGACAGTATAAGGGACAAAGAAATGGATAGGGCACGGGGAGCGGATTGTTTATGGATAAGTCTTTAGCACAATTAATTATCTATTAGTAGAAATGTGTGGATCATCGATTAGACAACACAAAGTTTGTTTTTTGTTTCAGGTTTATAATGTGGGACCCACATGTTGATAATTTGCACAAAGTACTAACTGCTATTGAATCAACATGTTTCAGGTTCATCTATTCAATAGCAGTTAGTACTAACTGCTATTGAAATGTATTTCGAATTTATTATAATTATTAAAGTTTTTCACATGCACACGTACAAGCTGTTACCATGATTTTTTTCATAATGGTACAGAGAAAAAAGTGAAGTTTTTTGAATCACAGGATGTTACAGTGGCACCTGAGGAAAGAATGAAAATTTTGATGCATTCTATAACTGAGGGCAAAATCGTCTTTTTCGCGTGCTGTTACAAGAAAAACTAACGAAAGTGGCACGTAGATAAAAAAAAACTTTGGACGAGGATACTGAGGAACTTTTCAAAATTTCAATGGCACGTAGATCATTTCGAACTTTTATAATGGCATACAGGTAAAAGGCCCTTTTCTTTTTGGCAAGAGAGAACAAGTCCTCAGGAATAGTTTTTGCTCCTCTAGCTTCTTTGAAACGGGCCGCTACCAAAAATGGCATTTTTACTGTACAGTTACTTTACAAACATATTATGAATTAAAATTTGATTTCTCCAAATGGATTCCTCTGGAAACTTAAAATACCCTTAAGATTAAGATCTTTATCTAGTTTTAATCAAAGGTGTTATTTTAACCATGGACAAGTTAATTAAAATATATTGGAAATATAGTGAAAATTGTTGTTTTTGTAACAACAAGAAAACCGTATAACATTTTTTTTACTGTCATGTCTCTAAATTTATTTGGAGAGCACTTCAAGTCGCTTTTGGTTTACAACTGCCATAGAACGTAGCTAAATTATTTGGGAATTGGCTACAAACAGTATACCCAAAAGTTGGGTTCCCAAATCTGGATGGGGGTGAGTGTGATATGTTGGTCTATTTAGCTAAGTCAAAATGATGTTGTTTTTGACAAAAGATACTATTCTTATATGCAGGTCATTTTCAGGGCTATTACTCGATTCGCTTTTGGACCTAATTACAAAAGAAGAGTGTCTGACCAATTATGAAGTGAGCTCAGTGCTTAGCTTTTGGACCTAAAGTATGTTGGAAACGGCGGTCATGGAAATTTTCACCAATTATGGGTGGGTGTCTTCTAAAAAGGCTCAATGTTTAGCTTTTGCTGTTTGAATTTGTACTTTATGGTAAACAAAAATGTTTCGCTTTTTGCTGGTTTTTGTTTTTCAGCTAGAGGAAGAAACTTTTAATTTTGTTTAGTTGAGTGCACAGCACATACAGAAATCAGAATAAAAACTATTCTTTTTTTTTAAAAAAAAGAGCAAAAGATGCTCGGAGGCAACTGAATTTTGACGGCCGGTCAAAAGAACAAGATGCGCAGCACTCTAGGCGGGCGAAATGAAACGTATTATACTCCTATATATATCCAACCAGCCCAAATCGAACCAAACTTGCCCACTTCCCCAGCCCGCGGAATAATGCGCGGAAAGGATCGAATCCGCGTCATAAAACTGGCCCATTTCATCTAGTCTCGCGTTGTTGGATCAACTATCCAAGCGTCGCGATCAGGCGCGACGGATCCATCATCCATGGCTGCTGTCCTGCTGATGACGCTGGCTCCATGCCGATGCGGGTCGACTCAGCCGGGCCCTCCTCCATTTTGACCATCGGTGAAAGAAGCCCGCCTCGGGACAATCCCCTCGGACCGGACCGCAGCGCACCGCGGCCAATATAATAGCCTCGCGTCGCCCTCGCTCGCTCGCGTCGTCGCCCCACCACCACGCGCTCCCGCCTCCGTCGATCCGCGCACGCAGATCGCCGAAGCCCGGCGGCGCAGAGTCCAAAGGGGAGGGAGCTCGCGGCGGCGGAGGAAGGCGTTCGCCACCGTCGCGGTGAGTGCTCCCCGTCAAGCGCCTCTTCCTTCCTTCCTGGTGTCAAGAATTCCGCCCCGCGCCCGCGCGGATCTGATCGTCTCGATCGTCCGATCGAGTGGTATTTTTCTCTGCTACGGGCTGCTGCATGATTAGCTTAGATTGGACGCTAGTGTTGGCGAGTTTGTTCATTCGCGTGTCTCTGCTTTTTCATGCGAATCCGATTCGATCCCGCGCCTGGCTTTGGATCTCGTAGGATTTCCTTGGGGAAGAGATGGGGCTCTCCTTTGGTAAGCTGTTCAGCCGCCTCTTCGCCAAGAAGGAGATGAGGATTCTCATGGTCGGGCTCGATGCCGCCGGTAAGACCACCATCCTCTACAAGCTCAAGCTCGGCGAGATCGTCACCACCATCCCCACCATCGGTGAGCCCTTTCTCCACCATATTGTTCTGCTTTGCATGCTAAACTATACTGTGGGAAATTGCTAGTAAACTGTACAGGGCATGCAATTTCTGAAATGCACCCTCGAATGTAGTGCCATGCATTCGGGTGTGTATTTACTGTCAATTCGTGAAAATGGTCTGTTCACAGTAGTCTGATCTAGCTATAATGGTTTGAACTATAAAAGTTGACAAAATTATATCCTGGTTCCTGAATATTGCTCTTCTGTGTTACATCATTTTCGTGTAAAAATGAGTTGTTAGGATAGTAGCTTGAGTACTTGACAAAAGTGGGCTTCTGAATGACATGCCATCTTTTTAGGAGCATTCTGTGTATATCAGAACTTGGTAAATATGAAATATACATTTGTTACCGATCCATGCATGGTATGAATTTACCATAGTGTAGTCGATTGGCTTATCTTGGAATTTTGCAGGATTCAATGTTGAAACTGTTGAGTACAAGAACATTAGCTTCACCGTTTGGGATGTTGGTGGCCAGGACAAGGTGAGCATATGTGCTTATAGTTGAGTTATTACATCTCATCATGGTATCAACTCTTTGCAAATGTGTTTTATCTCAAGATCCGTAGCATTATTCTGTTGTGATAAACTTTACCGAGGAATTACGGTTTCTTTATTCTTTATGTCAAACAGATCAGGCCCCTGTGGAGGCACTACTTTCAGAACACACAGGGACTTATTTTTGTTGTAGACAGCAATGACAGGGAACGTGTTGTTGAGGCTAGAGATGAGCTCCACAGGATGCTGAATGAGGTAATATAGTAGTATTATTTTAGTAGTTCCAAAAGGTTCCATTCTGCAACTATCCTTTCTCTATGAGTAGTTTTTGTTTCAGCAACATTACAATCATGAATTTGGATATTGTATGAGCTGGCTTGCCAACAAAGTTTTTTAAAGCTGTCAGAGCAGCTTATGAGACATGCATAGGGATGCTAAAACATTAAACAACGCCATTTCACAGTGCTAACTTTCAGTTCCTGAATCCATATTGTGCTGACCTAATCCCTAATGATATAACTATGTTTCCATTTTGTAGGATGAGCTGCGTGATGCCGTGCTGCTTGTATTTGCAAACAAACAAGATCTTCCTAATGCTATGAATGCTGCTGAAATTACTGACAAGCTTGGTCTGCATTCCCTGCGCCAGCGGCACTGGTAAGAAATTTTGTTTTCATAACCCTTTACCTCCCTGTATCTGAATCAACGTTGCCTGGCGTTCTGATATTTGTTAGTTTATCTGTATTGGACATATTTGCGAGTATATACAGCGTATCTTTGAAGCACTTGTTTTAGTCATCATGTCTTCATGATGTGAGGTTATATGGGATCAGAAATGATGCATTAATGTGCATCCCTTTAGATACTGTGATTGAGCTGAATTTTTCTCCATTCCGCAACTGATGTATTACTGTCTTGTCTTGAATAATTGCCAATGTCACAATTGCCTTCGATATTTAACAGATGTATACATGAATGTGTTTGTTCCCTGGGTTGCAGGTACATCCAGAGCACTTGTGCTACATCTGGTGAAGGGTTGTATGAGGGGCTTGACTGGCTTTCCAACAACATCGCCAACAAGGTAACATTAGCTGCATGCTAATGTCTTATGTGCTTCTGTGAATACGTGAAATAATGCGCCTGTTCTGATTATATGGTCCTTAGTGGTTGAAGTAACATAGACATGCACAGAACAGAAGCTCTATTGTTGCTGCTTCACATTTTTCTGTCTTGCACTACCATACTTTTATTTTGATATATTTTGAGGGGCCACACTACCATACTTACAATTCTGCATAGGCATAGAACTCCTAGGACATGATGACTGGCTATGGCTGTCAGTGGCTTTGCTTTCAAAAAAATTGCTGCTGGCAACTGACTGTTTCCATTCCATCTGTTTGCAGTCTTAAAGCTTTTCGGCTGGGCTCCTAGCAAGAGGAAGACGTTTGAGCAACTTATGGCTGCTTTTTTTTACTTATTATTACTGAGACACAATCTACAGTAGATAGTGTGGGTGCTTATGAAAAAAAAACCTTCTGAGCTCTCTTTTGAGTGATTGATACTAGATTGGATTGTATTTTTGTTTTTGGGTCGGTATCATCGCCTGTTCGGTTTCACAAAACTGACTGTCAGTCATATATATTTACCTAAGTTCGGAGATGGTATGGTAAATTAAATTGACGTGCCTTATAGGTCTTCACCGATCCAGTGCCGCGCCAGATGTGACATGTGAGTTGCTAGATTTTGTTCTTAGATGGGTAAAAGCTTATTACCGTGCATGCATGACTTAAGACCTGTTTGATACACATGGCTAGTTACTAGTGGAGACAAAAAAAAAAGAGAGCTTGAATTAGCTACGGTTTGCTAGTTAGTTGGCTAATAACTACTAACTAGCTGAAGGCTTAGCTAAACACCATGGGGGAAAATGGGGGAAAAAATAGCCTGAATTAGCTACGGTTTGCTAGTTAGTTGGCTAACAAGTAACAACTTAGCTAAACATTATGGGAGAAGAAGATAGGTAGAGGCTTTGGGGATTAGGTGGTTTCCATGCTGCGGCTTAGAATAAGTTTTCTGGGGAGGCTCTGTATTAACGAAGGTGGTGGTGGAGGGTGGCGGGGGCGCTGCCTGCTAGACGGTGGCATAGATCGATTGAGTGGTGCAAACGTCAGAGGCATCGGTGAAAACAGGATGAGAAGGCTGGGATTAGCGTGGCAGTGGTGGAGGGTGGTGGCGGTGTGCTGCCATAGCCGGTTAGGTTTGATTAGGGATGGTTGTGATTGCCTGATCGAGCACTGCGTTGGAGGTGGCAGCGATGGACTGGGGAGCGCAGGTGAGGGATTCAAAGCGGGCGGAAGGAGAAAGAGGAGACATTTGCCGCACATTAACATGTGCCAACTCAAACCCAATGTTGCAGTACGCACCGTTTTAAGATAGCTATTGACAAATGACAATTGACATGATTTGACATTATCTTCAGTTAAATCAGTGTTGTGCCTATAGTTGAACGTTCGTAGCAAAAGCAGATCACCCGGCTTGTGCATAGTTAGGACTTAGGGTGTCTCGCTGCTAAGTAGTTAGAGCATGTCTAACGGTTTTTCTTGAACTCACTAAATTCTCATTTTATAGAGTCAATTTAGTAAAAGTCGTTCTCTATCTCTATCCTCTATCCTCTATCCTCCAACAATCTCTATATCTTGTTCAGTACTTTAGAGGAACATCTTCTCCCTATTTTCAGCAAGTGAGAATCCAGAAAGAGAGGATGAAAGCATTTGGTGATCTAGGCAAAGCTTTAGATGGCATTTGGTGATCTAGATGAAGCTTTAGATGAGGGTTTTTTTTATAACAAATATCTATTCTTATCAATGTGGAAAGGCTGCTCAACTTGACAACCTCCGTTGCAAAAAGATGTTTCTAATTATTTCTTTATTTTTTTTAATCACAATACAACACAGACGCTCATATATATCCGTACACTCACCCATGCACTCACCCATGTAAACACACATACACATCCTCTATCCCTATGTACATCCCAGAAAGATTGAGACTGATTGTTTGACTTTTATCAAAAAATCTAGCGATACTTATTTAGTATCATAAATTTTATAGTTTTTTTTATATAAATTTGATGAAAATTGAGGTAGCTCAACTCAGGACTACACCAGAGTTGCATTATTTTTGGATGGAGGCAGTACAGAAATGTTGCTCTGGCCACATGCTAATACACTTACCAATGCAGCCCGAATCCACATACATCGCACTCAAATGCTCTTTCATTCAACAGAACAAATGGATTTGTTATATCACATCTTTTGGTTTATATGGTACAAAATGGCGAGATATGCAGACTAACGTTTTCAAAGGATACAATGTCTGGCTTGATCGAACGTTTTCAAAGAATATACTATAATTGCACCAATGTCCAGCTTGATCAACCAGTGTCTCAATATATCCCAGTCGATTTAACCAGTGTCAGTGAGATGCCATCGCAATGGAGATCCACGCGTTGTACAGCCCATGGGTTTTTTGCCTGCAAAGTTCACAATCAATAAAGGCCTGTTTGGAACGCAGGAATTTCACAGGAATCACGCAGGAATTTCACAGGAATCAGTTCAATTTCACAGGAAAAACGCAGGAACGGGGAAAAAATCCCGCATTCCAAACAGGCCGGGGTAATATCTGAACAGGAACTTGCAGGGAGCAGGGCAATATCTGAAAAGGAACTTGCAGGGAGCCAGGGCTGTGATTTTCTTACGAGTAAATATTTTGGGCATCAATTTCATCAAATAAGGGCCTGTTTGGAACGCAGGAATTTCACAGGAATTATGCAGGAATTTCATAGGAATCAGTTCATTTTCACAGGAAAAAGTACAGGGACGGGAAAAGATCCCGCATTCCAAACAGGGCCTAAATTGATAAAAAAGCGGAATCCATCTGGACTAACATCTCTGCACAACAGGCCTGAGAGAAACAGATGTAGTCAGATCATACACGTAACTTGCAAAATACTTGAAAGTTACAACCACACGTACCTTTGTTTTCTGCATTTAGAAGATGTTCCTTTGCTAAAGCTGGAGCAATTCCCAGTGTGAATGCGGCATCACTTGGGCTAATCCCTTTCTGAAGAGCATCCGGCTTCTGTGCAAGTGATGAGATTCTTGCAAATACCTATGTTCGTTGAGGAAAAAGTTTAGCGATTGCTAGTGCCTAGTAGTAGTGCTAAAAACAATGCTAGTGGCAAATGTACAAAGTACAAACATAGACAACTGCAGAATCTGTGGTGGCAGTATAATCCACTAACAGAGTCAATGCTGATTGACTGTAATATATGGTTTAGTGGGTATTCAGTATGCATTAAGGCTTATTGTTGCGATTGCTTACCTCTTCATCACTATGTGTCTTGGTCTGGATCACCTTCACTCCACTATCAAATTTCCTGAGCATGACTGGGCTGCTCATTACAAATCAACATCTATAAGCAAAACATCAAAACCATGATCAATGGCTGGTGACGAGCCAGCTGGAAAGGCATTGAATTACTCTTTGCGATTCCCATCATCCTGGATTGTCTTCAGAAAAGTAAACTTAGCTAGTTTGGTGATCATGAAAAGCATGATATACATACACATCAACTTTCTCCCACAGCGAACAAGCTTGCAAAAGGTCCTCTGGTGAGATTAACTCTAGAAACAAATAAACAAAACTAATTTCAGAACACAAGTAACAAGGAAATTCTATATATATATATATATATATATATATATATATATATATATAGGGAGAGGCTATTCAGTAGCCGGCTACAAAATAAGTTATTCTGTAGCCACCTCCATTTACTATAATTTTATATACTAATTTACTATAATGTCAATACATATTTACGATAGTTGGGTTACTATAACATATGGGGATATTTACCATAACGTTATATTAAACCACTTAGTAAGGAGTTACTATAATCTCGTAAATTAACATAGTAATTATCATAAGTCAAAGTGGCTACAGAATAAGTTATTCTGTAGCCAGCTACAGGATAGTAGTTCTATATATATATATATATATATATATATATATATATATATATATATATATATATATATTATAGACAGAAAAAAAAACACAGACCTGTTCCCCTAGCACGGTTGAAGAGACAATAAACATCGACTAGTGCCATCATACCACCTGCTTTCTCAAGCGGTATTCTTACGAAGTCCGCCAGCTGACAACGAATGGACAAAATAATCATTGGCAAATAACAAGTCTGACACTTAGTATAATGCAGCTAGAAATTTAAGGCCTTGTTTGGATGCATATGTATCCACCTCAATCCACGGCCTAAGGAGGAATGGAGAATATGGAACTGTGTCTCTCAGATTAAAAGGAAACTCTCATTCTCTGAAGGCATGGACAAACTTTTATCCTTGCCTCCTGCCAATTGAATTAAGGGTGTGAATCTTGTAATTTGTTGATGGCTTGAAGTGTTCATACTCCCTCAATTTCACAATGTTTGTCCATAGCACATCATGCACACCAGGACAGTACTAATTACAAGGGGGGAAAAATCTAATAATACAAAACATGACACAACTATTTCTCTTCTTTGAAAGCATTTAATTAGTGATGGAGATTCGAAATGTTGCAACAACTTAAACTCTTGATATCCTCAATTGACAAACATTGCAGGACGTATTATACCAAGGCCATGGACAAACATAGTAAAACAAAGGGAGTAAATGATAATATTCTCGAGATTTCTCCTTTAATGTGCGTTCTCCCGGGCGGCAGCGGTGTTGACCACAACCTTGACGTGAGCATGCCATCTCCGCGAGCACGCTGTGGTGAGGTGGATGCGGTGTCATGGCAGCGCTGTGAGGAGGCCGATGTGGGCGGTGCTACAAGGGGGCGGATGCAGTCATGCAGAGGGGGTCGTGAGGGGAGGAAAGCGGTGTAGAGGGAGGGAGGTGTGGCGAGTTGAGGAAGAAAGTTGAGAAGCGAGCCTACGACGGCTTCTTAGGACCTGTTTGGTAGAGCTCCGCTCACAGCTTCTTCGAGCGGATTTTGTGGAGCTTACTAACCGTTAAAATGCAACTGGCTTCTGGTGGGGAGCTGACAAGAATCACTTTTTTATTTACACTATGAGCTAGGAGCTAAAAAAAAAACGCTCGCCATTCAATCACCACCAGAATCACTTCTCACCTGCTTCATCAGAGAATAGGGATGGCAATCACACCCGCGGGTGCAGGCGCCCGTGGGCGCCACACCTATTAGGGTGCAGGTGCGGGTGCAACGTCAGACCCGCAGGTGTCTTCGGGTCGAGGCCCACGATGGTGTCGGATCGGGTGCGGGTGTCATATTTCACCCGCGGGGCCCAAAACGTATGTTTTTCTTTTTCTATCCCCGCTCCTCCAATTAGAGGCCTAGAACAAATGTTTGTCTAAGCCTATGTAAAACCTAGGATGATTTGTATAGACTATGTTGTCTAAATAGTATGTACTAGACTAGACTTATTGTTGTGAACTTCCAATTCATTGGTGATTGTCAAGGGCGTGGTGATCTAGGGTAGCTGGCCCTCGACTACGGAGCTCGTAATCTCGTGCCGTGTCTTCCAGTAGCGAGGTTTTGCCCCTCGGCTGGCTGGGCTTCGTTGGAGAGGAAAGAGAGAGAGAGATTAGATGGAAATAATCTTGCCTATCCTTCACGATTCAGATTACATGCATATATGGCCAGAGGCCCAACTCACGGGAGGCAAAAAAAGCTCTCCTTAATTCTAGGAACTGAAAATAGAAAACCAATCTAAACTTTCCAATCTATCCTTTCGTATCTATCCACTCGTGGTGGATTCAGCCTGGGCCTGAGCCACGCGCGCCGCGCGTTCAGCGTCCCTGCGCACGTCGCGGAGGCGCCTGCGCCTGTAGGCTTGGCCCCACATGACATCTCTCCCCCCCTCGAGGTTCAGCTCGTCCTCGAGCTGAAAGTCTGGATACCGCTCACGGAAGTCGTCGAGGTCCTCCCAGGTGGCAGATGTAGCTGGCTCACCGCGCCACTGAACAAGAACTTGACGCACGCCACGAGCCAAGCGAGCCCTATCGACACTCACTGGTTCAGGAGCTACGGCACCATGGTGGGTGGCCAGCAGGGGTGGGGGCGCTGCTGGGGGCGTCCCAATGAACTTCTTGAGCACGCCCACATGGAACACGTCGTGTAGGCGGGCGCCCGGGGGCAACTCCAAGCGGACAGCCACTTCATTGATGATTTCGAGGACGCGGTAGGGCCCCACGAAGCGCGGCTTGAGCTTTCCGGAAGTAGTCCGAGGCAGCGATGCCGCGGCCCGCTGTCGAAGACGAAGAAGAGCCCAATCACCCACTTGATAAGACACCGGCCGATGCTGCCGGTCGTAGTGGCGCTTCTGGGACGTCTGGGCCTGCTCCAAGCGATAGCGAACGTCGGATAGAAAAGCCTCCCGGGCTTCCATGTCCTGTGCAACTGCGGCAACCCGCGTTTCACCAGGCTCGTAAGAGCGAATGGTGGGCGGATCACGGCCATACACCACACGGAACGGCGTGTCCCGCAGCGAAGACTGATACGCCGTGTTGTAGACGTACTCGGCCCACGGCAGCCACCGAAGCCATTGGCGCGGACGGTCGCCGGTGAAGCAGCGCAGGTACATCACGATGACGCGGTTGGCGGCCTCCGTCTGGCCGTCTGACTGGGGGTGGAATGCTGACGACATGTGCAGCCGAGTGCCCATGAGGCGCATGAGCTCGCGCCAAAACGTCGAGGTGAACACCGGGTCACGGTCGGACACCATGGACTGCGGCATGCCATGGAGGCGGACAATGTCGGTGAAGAAAGCCTGCGCCACGGACTCGGCGGTGTACGGGTGCGCCAGCGGGATGAAGTGGCAGTACTTGCTGAAGCGATCGACCACCGAGAGGATGACCGACTTCCCATTCACCTTTGGTAGAGCTTCAATGAAGTCGAGGCCGATGTCTGCCCAGACGACAGTGGGGATGGGCAGCGGCAGAAGGAGGCCCGCTGGATGTAGGTGTTCGGACTTGTACCGCTGGCAAGTAGCACATGCCCGCACGAAGTCCTGAACAAGGCGCCACATGTTGGGGAAGTGGAAATCGCGGTGGAGTCGGTGGGCCGTGCGCTGGACGCCCTCGTGCCCATCCTCGTGGACGGCGACCATGATTTCCTGCAAAAGAGGCAAGGCCGGTGGAATGTAGAGGCGCCCATCATAGGTGACCATGTCGTCGAGGATCGCCCACGGAGCGGCGCGCGTGCCTGCGCGGATGTCGTCATGGATGGCGACCAGGGCCGGGTCCGTGGCCTGGGCGTGACGGAAGCGGTCGATGAAGTCGAAGCGGGGAGCCGAAATCGCCAGGATGGCGCCCTCGTCGGTGTCGCGTCGAGAGAGAGCGTCGGCCACCGTGTTTGTCACCCCAGACTTGTACTCGACGGAGAAGTCGAAGCCGAGCAACTTGCCCACCCAATGGTGCTGGGGATCGTGGCGAGGCGCTGGTCGAGGAGGTACTTGAGGCTGTAGTGATCAGTCTTGACGAGGAAGCGATGACCCCACAAGTACGGCCGCCAGTGTCGCACGGCGTGAACGAGCCCGATGAGCTCCCGCTCATATGCGGCGAGGGAGCGGTGGCGCGGTGCGACCGGCCGGCTAAAGCAGGCGATCGGATGACCGGCCTGAATGAGCACCGCGCCGAAGCCGTAGGTGGACGCGTCACACTCCACCACGAAGGGGTTGGTGAAGTCCGGCAAGGCCAGCACAGGGGCTGACGTCACCGCCCTTTTGAGCGCGCTGTAAGCAGCCGATGCGTCGTCGTTCCACACGAACCCCTCCTTCTTTAGGAGAGCCGTGAGAGGTGCGGCAATGGCTCCGTAGTTGTGGACGAACTTCCTGTAGTAGCCCGCCAATCCAAGGAAACCGCGCACAGCACGTGCTGAACGAGGCTGAGGCCAGTCATGGATGGCCTGAACCTTGCCCGGATCCATGGCCACACCGGCCGCGGATATGATGTGTCCGAGGTAGGAGACTGAGTCGACGCCGAACGAGCACTTAGAGCGCTTGACGAAGAGGCAGTGCCGGCGAAGAGTGTCGAGGACGACGCGGAGGTGGCGCAGATGGTCCGCCCAGGATGTGCTGTAGATCAAAATGTCGTCAAAGAAGACAAGCACAAACCGGCGGAGGTAGGCGCGTAGGACGTCGTTCATGAGGGCCTGGAACGTGGCAGGGGCGTTGCAGAGCCCAAACGGCATGACCAGGAACTCGTAGAGGCCGTCATGCGTGCGAAACGCGGTCTTGGCGACATCCTCCGGCTTCATGCGAACTTGGTGGTAGCCGGAGCGGAGGTCGAGCTTGGTGAAGAAGCGGGCGCCGTGGAGCTCATCCAGGAGCTCGTCGACCACCGGAATAGGAAATGCATCCTTGACGGTGATGGCGTTCAGCGCGCGGTAGTTGACGCAGAACCGCCACGACCCATCGGCCTTCTTGACGAGGAGGACCGGCGACGAGAACGCCGAAGAGCTGCGTCGAATGAGCCCTTGGGCCATCATAGCCGCACACTGACGCTCCAGCTCGTCCTTGTGCAGGACTGGATAGCGGTAGGGTCGGACGGCCACCGGCGACACCCCCGGCACCAGGGTGATGCTGTGGTCGTGGTTGCGCGGGGGCGGCAAGCCCTGGGGCTTGGTGAAGACGTCGCCGTACGCGCCCAAGAGCTCCTCCAGAAGTGTGCTGCTGGCCGAAGTTGTGCTCACAGCCGCTGCCTTGGGCCCGGCCAAACCCTGCCAACAGAAGCTGCGGCCCTGGTGCTGGAAGGAGACGGAGCAGTGGCTGAAGTCCCAGACGATGGGGCCCAGTGCAGCCAGCCACTTGGTGCCCAGCACCACGTCGTAGGCAGCCAGGGGCATGACGAACAGGTCCCCAGGGAACGTGTCGCCCCCAACAGACAGCGGTGCGCTGCGGATGACGCCCAAGCAGTTAACTCGCTCGCCGTTGGCGACCATGGCCGTGAGGCGTGGTCGGCGTTGGAGAGGGAGACCGGATCGGTGCGCGGCCGCTTCGGAGATGAAGTTGTGGGTGCTGCCAGAATCGAGGAGGGCCACGAGGGATGCTGGCCCGAGCGTCACCGTGATCTGCATCGTGTCGGAGAAGGTGACCCCGGCGATAGCCTGGAGGGAGAACACGGGCGCATCCTCGGTCGCTGCGTCCTCCGCGTCGTCCTCCTCTTCAACACCCTCGAGAAGGAAGAGCCTCTTGCACACGCGGTTATGACCGCGGGTGAACTTCTCGTCGCAATTATAACAGAGGCCGAGGCGACGGCTCTCCTCCTGCTCCGCCTGGGAGAGCCGTTTGATGGGGCGCCCCTCCACTGTGATCGTCGCTGGCGTGGGAGCCTTGGCTCCAGGCGGTGCTGGCAGGGCCAGACGTGGTGGAGGCGCCGGCAGCAGACCCCGGGGCGCGGGCTTGGTCGCCTGCGGAACATACTGCTCGCGGAGCTCAAACTGCCTAGCCAGACTCATGGCAGCCGCCAAGGTTTGCGGGTTCTGGATCCACACGTCGATGCTGAGTGGCGGTTGAAGGCCGCCCGTAAACAACTGGACCCGTTGCGCCTCGTCGAGGGGACCAGCGCGGAGAAGAAGAGCCTGAAACCGGTCCTGGTACTCCTCGACCGTGCCCGTGCGGCGGCACTCGGCCAACTCGGCCAGAGGGGCAGAACGCAGCGGCGGTCCGTAGCGCAGGTTGAGCAGCTCCGTGAAGCGCCGCCAAGATGGCGTGCCCTCGTCGTGCTGCACTTGCATGTACCACAATTGGGCGGCATCCTCCAGATTGTAGGAGGCCATCCAGGTCTTCTCCTCGTCCATGATACGCTGCTGATGGAAGAACGAGTTGCAGCGATTGATGAAAATCAGCGGATCGGACTTGCCATCGTAGCGCGGAAAATCCATCCGATAGTGCTTCGGTGGCCGGTCTTGATGGTGCTCCCCGGATCCCGACCGAGGCCCGGAAGACGCCGAGCTGCCCGACGTCGCGGTTTCCAGGCGCCTGATGGCCTGGGAATTGGCCTCCACGGTTGACTGGAGGGTCTGGATGGATTTCACCAAGGTGTCCAGGGAGGTCTGCAGGGAGGCGTTGTTGGTGGCGTCGTCTCCCATGGCGGCGTTGGCGGCGGCGGCGGCAGTGGCCGGTGGTGGGCTTTGCGAGGCAGAGGGCGGCTGCGGCGGTGGTGACGAGGAACGAACAGGCGAGGAACGGCCGGATCGTGATACCAGGTTGTCAAGGGCATGGTGATCTAGGGTAGCTGGCCCTCGACTACGGAGCTCGTAATCTCGTGCCGTGTCTTCCAGTAGCGAGGTTTTGCCCCTCGGCTGGCTAGGCTTCGTTGGAGAGGAAAGAGAGAGAGAGATTAGATGGAAATAATCTTGCCTATCCTTCACGGTTCAGATTACATGCATATATGGCCAGAGGCCCAACTCACGGGAGGCAAAAAAAGCTCTCCTTAATTCTAGGAACTGAAAATAGAAAACCAATCTAAACTTTCCAATCTATCCTTTCGTATCTATCCACTCGTGGTGGATTCAGCCTGGGCCTGAGCCACGCGCGCCGCGCGTTCAGCGTCCCTGCGCACGTCGCGGAGGCGCCTGCGCCTGTAGGCTTGGCCCCACATGACAGTGATGATAAATTGATAATTGTGTGTTGTTTTCTCTCATATTTCATAATTTTTTTGTTATATGTTAACTGACATTGCACCTGCGGGTCTCATTGAGGGAGGGCATAGCCAAATATCGCGGCCGTCGTTGAGGACGGGTTTTTACTCCACCAGCACCTTACTCGATCCGTTGCCAGCCCTATTAGAGAATCAAGGAGTGAAGCTCAAGAATCAGGTGGAGCTCTACCAAATTGACCCTTATATTTTCATGTTTCTCTTTCTACCGGAGGAAGCACTTCTGGGACAAGCTCAGGATAAGCTGTGCATTTGGGTTGAATTGGGTCTTAAAAAAACATAACCTAAGAAGCAGGGTTGCCAAACAGGGCCATAATCGTGAAACACAAGCTATTTTTTCTGTATATATAGTATGTGCATAATCCATATGGTGTGGACCTCAAACTAAATATTTGATCTATGTACACATCTTCACTGAAAAGATGGGACCAGAGCTCCTGAATAAATTCTAGTAATAGTAAATTACTAAATGGTTAGAGGAATCTAGCTGACATATGAAAATGAACTGTAAATCTGTAATTATTAACCACTAGAAGTAGTGATTCCCTCCATATGGAGGAGAAAGATATTTGTCCTGGAGATATATTATTGTGCTTGAGCCATATGGCAATGAAGCCCTGAACTAAATATTGATCTAATCTACACAAACTTCTTACAAAACTCGTGCATTATCGAAGCCAATTTACAGTCCAAAATAAGCTACATAAAAAGCAATTGCATGTTACCTGTAGTGACAGCTGCTGATGATACAACGCACCAGCAGTTTCTTTGGTCACAGGAGACACAATGCCAACACTCAATAGCAAGTCCTGCATGTCTTGCTTAGAACCCATCTCTTCATCATTGGAATTTGATTCAGTAGATGAGTTCATTAATAGCTTGAGCCTCATTTTCTCTGCTAACTGCATCATTTCCTTAGCTTTGCTCTGGAGAATAAAAAATAACAATAAATGAGTTCAAATTAGACCATGGTGATCAATCTCAGATGATAGGCAGCTGTGCAATACTAACCATGAGGGCATTGAGATCCTGGAACGCATCTTGCAAGTTCTGCCCGGCGCTCTCCCATGACTCCTGCTCCATCCGCAGTATCCCCGAGACCCCAACAACGGGCATCCGGATCGCGACGTCCTCCGCAGGCGCGGCCCCCTCTGCCACCGGCGTGCCGCTCGACGGAGCAGCTGCGGGGGTCACCACCCAAGCCCTTGCACGGATCGCCTCGAGCAGCCTCCCGAAGAACACATCAACGTCAGCCTTACATGTCACGACGATGGCGATGACCTCCGATCGCGCGGGCGGCATGGAGATCTGGAGGCGGATGCGGGGATGCTGCGACGAGGAAGATGAGGACGAGGAGGAGAAGAGGGAGCGGAGGGGGTTGTGGCCGTGCCTGCGGTGAGGAGGGTAGGCATGGACGACGGTGGCGAGCGGGAGGCCGCGCGCGGAGCGGGACGGCTCGTGGAGGAAGATGAGGCGGTGGGAAGTGAGCGCGAGGAGGCAGCCGCGGAGGGGCGCGAGGCGCGGGTTCTCCTCGGGCTCGAGGTCGACGAGCGGGAGGAGATTCCGCTCCACCTCGCCTGCGGAAAGCACCGGGCGGCCGGACGCCGTTACGGACGCTGACGGGAGCCAGTCGGCTGCGGCGGCGGACATGGCGACGGTGCTGTGGTTTGTTTGGGTCCTCTTTTTCCTGTGCTAAACTTAATAAGAGCTGTTTGGACTTTGGAGGGCTGCGTACTGTTATAAAAAATATCGGCAGCGGTAAGGACCTCTCCTACTCCGTCTTTTATAATCAACGCAGTAGTTAAAGTAGAGAACAAATATACATGGAAAGACTATTCTTTTATTTTTCTAAACATTTATGATTATAATATAGAGCTTCTAGGTATATATAGTCATGTAAAAACCTAAGAGTTTGATAAGAGTGCACATATAAACAAACTAGAATTAGGATTTCTTCTTCTTCTTTCCTTCTAGATAGAGTCAGTATATTTTACAACACTCTACTTTAGGTGATTACCCCGATATGCACATACCTCATTAAAAACTCCATCCGAAAATCCAATGAAAAAAACAGTTCTTAAAGAACAGAGTACATCGCATTCCTTAATTGCATTGCACATGTTGTCTCATTAAAAACCTTCAAGTAAAAACTCACATAGGAAAAAAAATAGTAAAATATTTAACCTTTTTGGTTATGTATTCTTCAGGATATTCTATTATTTGTGAATAGATATTTATCTTCATGATAAATGCATAAACTTCAACATTTTAGCAAATATGATCTACTTGATCTTGATAATTCTAGTGGTTTAATTACCTTCAAAGTAGATTCAAATAAATTGCTCTTCTCATAAAGCCATCCTTTGAACATCATTATTCAAACCACACTTTCCATAAATATGAGCTTAATAATGGTATGTAGTACTATAATACTATATCTTTCAAAATATTGGCTCGCAATTCTTCTATGAATTATAATATGAGTAAACAAGAGCAATATGCTTCGTGCATAAATAACCCCTTATTAGTTGTGCAAAACAAATAAAATTTATCCTTGAGGATAATAAATCCTTTCAGAGGATTATAGGATAAATAGTTTACAATATTCAATATCTTCTAGATAGTGTAACAAACTTATACTTAGAGTTTGAATACTTCTGTAATTCTTACTGGATTTTCAAATTATATTCTCTATAAATCTTCAGGATTTTGATTGTACCACTAAATAATAAATCCAGTCTTGCATTTAGTATTTAGGGAATAATTCAATTGTCAAAATCACCATTACTCTCGTACCATTTATGGTGTTTAGAGGATATCAAAACTTCATTGCTAGCTTTACAATATACACTTTCTGAGTGTTTGTATGACATCTTCATGGTATTTAGAATTTCTCATTTTCTTTTTCTCGGGTCTACATTCACTTTCAAGGATTAACGATGCTTTTCAAGAATTGACTGATAAATCCTTCATGGATTAAATCCTTTAAGGATATTCTCATTCTTATTGAATAACACTTTTCTTCTATGAGATATATTCTCTACTACATGAGATATTATTATGTGATATACACAATGAGATAGTGTTATTCACTATAAAGTCATTCGATGATTGTTCCTTCTAGGACATGCTCTTCTTGAGACTTCAATATTCATTCAAGATTATATTATACCTTAGACTTCTTAATACTTTGTATGCGATTTAATTTTCATATGTTGTGATTTATATTCTTCAGGAACTATATGGATATTCATAATCCACTTATTAACTGCATATTTCATATCCACCCATTTCATTTTCCAGAGATATAGCAAAACATTTATTTCTTCTAAGTAGGAGATTCAACCTCAATTGCTTTCTTCATTGACCCGATATAATCGCTACAGGCGACTTTACCATGGACTTTGTTTTCTGGATCCGGGTTCTCATAAGAGAAACATTTGCAATTATAGAGATAGCGTTGTCAACAACTATTATTTTCTTCCAATATTCTCACAATATAAGATTATTCTATCTCTTTATCATTTCCCAAACAAAAGATAATTTATTGTTCTGCGTACCCAATTCTATGATGCGCGCACTTAGTGTGTTGGATTTCATCTTCATGATGATCCTCTTCATGAGGTGCTTAACCTTCTTTATGAGGTGTTCTCTTCGTGAGAATGGAGAAGTTTATTCTTATGTTATTTAACAAGTATACACTAAATTAGAACCCACAGGCGTCTCCATAGATTTTAGCTTTATAGTATACAACATTTAGTTACTACTAGTAAACACAACTTCTGATTTTTGTATAACTTCAAGTTACTCCTCTCATTATCAAAAATATCTGGCATATGCTCCGCTTCATGTTTCACAAGAGCATTAGTCAAGCTATTGTTTGATTTAGTGCGTGATACTATTCCTGTTCCAAGTTTTAAGGAATATTTTTCTCTTAAGATCATTTTCCTTCTATGAAAATAATATTTGGCATTCAAAATACACTTTCTCTCCCCCTAATGCCAATATTAGATCTTTAATAGCATGCTTCAAAAGATATCCCCTATCATGGGCTTAAAATAATTCAAATTCATATATCTCCACCTATAAGTGGCGGCTCATTCATGTATGCTATGATGGTGAAATTTTATGGAAAATATTCACGCACATATTTAAATTTGAGGGTTATTGTTCATTAAATGGAGCAAGCTAGAATACATAAAGTGCACTTAAGAATATTCAGCATTTCTACAAACTCAGTGATGTTCTCCCCCTGATTTGCACATATCATAGTTTAAAAAACTATTTCATTGTTTAGCTTATTTATTGTTCAACCAAAAAATTAATCCAATTACTCATACATAAAAAAATGGACCATATACTTTAAAAGTATAGAATACGCAACATTCAAAATCACATGGAATTTCTTCTAGAATTTTATAATTGTCATTAATGCAAAATTCCCCAAATGCCTTTTGTTTATAAATCCCAAGTCATCATAAGTGTTTTATCTATCAACTCAATTTCCACTATAATCCATCCCATTCAATTAGGTCACTTCTCCATTTAGCCAATTTCAATTTAAGTAACTCCCTCAGATCTTAGGCTACTTGGCCCTAGACCAATTTATTGCTTATACATACGATTTATATTGAAAGCAAGATATTTCTTAGTTCAACAGGAACTATAGACATAGCGTACTAGCTAGCCAATCTAATTATGAGGGAAGTGCAAGGTAGCAACTAGCTACAAATATAACTGCTATACTAATATTTATGCAGAAGTGGAGATGATTGTAGCTCGACGAGAGCGCAATATAGTGATACACATTCGAGTGTAATGTGGAATATTGATATTCAATCCAACGTAATAGATAACAACAAAATACAAAGCTACAAGCTTGCTTGTAATTAGTGCAATGTAGAGAAAGTTAACTCGGCCGAAAGGGACGCGGCTAGGACTTCAAGTCCTGATATATGCACTTAAAGATAGATTTAGGAAGGCTATGCCTATTAAATATATATTAACCACATTTTCTCATGCCTTCACCCAAAATTCCTACCCTTTTTTCAAGCCATAATTACTTCAAGTAGTAATTTGCTACCTGCATCATCAATGAATATCATTTTAATGTTCCATAGAATCCAATCATACTTCTAGTATTCATTGGTTGTGCATGAAATTCACATATATTGTCGGGTTCATAAACCCGGGGTCCCCAATAGATCCGCTTCCTACCAAAAGCACGGCCCAGTAGACGACGTTGTGATAATGCGCGTCTCCTGGGCTGGCCCAGATACCTAACGACAGGCTAAAAGAGCGATCCAGTCTTCGACCGAAAGGCCTGGCCAAGGAGAGGACGACGCTCGCTTCTGACTCCGACTAGCTTTTCTGATCGGGAATACGCCGAACCTCTACTTACAGCTTTTGAATCTGACTAACATGGTCGGAGCCGACTAGGAACGATCGACCGGGGACGCCCGCTCGGTGAAGACCCAAGAATTAGGCGAAGCAGATAAGGCAAGGCGCTCAAGTCAACCGCAATATCAAGGATCATACCCTGCACACCTATAGGATAGTACCACTAGGCCATACCAGAAGGGTGCTTTGCAACCTTCCAGACATGTTAAAACCCAAACAATATTGTGGGCGCCAACATTTGCCTTATAGTGTTGTGGGCGCCATCATTTGCCATACCAGGTGAACAGTGTTATGGGCGGCGACGACCGTCTTGTACCCGACGGTGTGGGCAACAAGACTTAGTAGCATACATACACACTCTCTCTCTCTCACTTGTAAAGCCATCCTATTCACCTATAAACGGGGATGCTCTCTTCCCCAACAGGGGATGGTCATTTTGACTCTCTCTCTGCTAAGCTTTAGATATTCTGAGCACTCAAACAGCTCCACAGCTCTAGAACTCTAAAGCTACAAAGAGCATATGTTCCAATATTTAGCGCACGTTGGAGCTCCCGTCACTCTTGGCCCTTCGGTTCAGAGTCCAACCGGACCTTCAACACCCCCTTCTTATTCCTACTCGTTTGTAACCCCACAATAAACTTCGAGCACCTAGGCTCAGTAATAAAGTCACCAACTGACTAAAACTGAACGTAGGGCATGATGCCTGAACCAATATAAACCCTGTGTCATTGAGTGCTAGGACACATCCGATCACAACGCACGACAAAACTATAAATATTTACTTATTGGTCACTTTTCGCACCGATAGTTGGCATCATCCGTGGGGAGGACGCCGTGCGTTCACGCTTTTTGGTCATCGAATGACCCACCTTTCCACCATCTTCGGCATGACGAGCTCAAGCGATACGATTCGCTTCAGCTCGCTGGAGTTTCCCATGCTACCACCTATTGGGATGTGGGTTCCTCTCGTCTTCAAGCCGTTCTAGACCTTCCTCTCTAAAAGCCTAGACTTTGTCGTCGACTAGCTCAGCATACTTCACCTCTGCGAGGAGGCACTTGTCCCAATGCCCATCGAAGGAGGAGCGCCCTCCGTTGGCTCTAGGCCACCCAATGACTTCAACGACAAGACACCTGTGCTTCGCTTCGAGCCCATGCTAGGCTCAGACCCCACTGTGAGTAACATACATATTGTTCTTTACTCGCTGTTGAATACCTTTTGCTGATTCTCCAAAGGGGTCCTGTTGCCCCTGCCACAACTGCTGTGCGACCGATTCCCCTATGGCCTCGCATCCCCCGCGGATGGGTATGCACGGGGGCTCCGAAGGACACTGATACCGCCCCCTCTCACATTCAAATTTGTGGGGATGGCGGGCAATGCTCCTGCCTTATTCCACGACCTCATGGATGATGAGGTTGAAAGCGATGGCTCCAGCGTCGGTGACGTGGCACTTAGCCACCCTCTGTCCTGGGAGTGCGCTATGGCGGATGCTCTGGGACAGCCACCGGTGGTAGCAGAATCTCTATAGACTCACACCCCTCCAGACCCTTGTGTGGAGGCCCTCGCTTATGCATTGGAGCACGGCAAGCAGTTGCGACAAAGGCGGCAGAGCCAACTGCCACCTGCACTAGCATGCTTGGCACAGCACACTACGCCACGCGCATGTAACCCGACGAGCCGCGCCTAGGGTCACACCCGTCAGGTCCAGCGCAACATCAAGGATGGAGGAAACGATCCCCCATAGTTCGCTCAGGCTGGCCAGAACATCATCGCTGCAGCAATGCTTCTACACGGCCTTCCTGAGCCTATCGACCCCCAAGAACAAGCTATCCACCGGAACCTCCGGGCGCTAGTGGAAACCGCCGCCATTCAATAGGTGGAGAGCTCCGCATCGTGACACCAACTCGCAGCCTCTTTCCCCACCCGGGGAATGGGGGCGCACCAGTCGAATCGCTCTATCCACTCACCACTACAGCCACCGAGCACAGAATAGGAGGCCATAGCTGCACCATGGCCTGACCCGGTGCCCGCTCCACACCGACCACCTGTGCATGAACGGCTTAGGGCGAACCGTGATGCTCGCAGCATCAACAACAATTGGCATTAAGCCCAGCGTGATGATGATGACTATCAAGGAGCGGCAAGAGCAGGTGGCACGGGCTGTGACCGGACCATCAAGGGGAGCGGGGACACGCACCCCAGGCATGGTCACCGACCAAACGACTAGAGTCCCAGCCCAGATGGCCCGAGACCATGGGCCTTTGGCCATCGCATCCAGAGAGCGTTGTTCCCACAACGCTTCTGACCACCCACCAACATCGCCAAATACACTAGGGAAATGAATCCCGGTATATGGCTCGAAGACTTCTAGCTCACCTGCCTAGCCGAAGGAGTGAATGATGACCACTTCATCATTGAATACCTCCCCATCTATGTGGGGGAACATGTTCGAGCATGGCTCAAATTCCTCCCGCATGACAGCATCCTTGACTGGGTGGATCTCAAGAGGATCTTCATCGAGAATTCCCAGGGGACGTATGTCCATCCTAGGAATTCCTAAGACCTCAAGAGCTGCTAGCAGGAGCCTAATGAGTCTCTATAGGATTACATCCATAGGTTCTCAAAATGATGCAACTTCCTTCCTAATGTTGTTGACGTGGACGTCATCAGCGTGTTCCTCTCTCGGACAACCTATGAGTCCTTGATCCACAAGCTCGATTGTCTAAAGCCCTGTACCACCCGCGACCTACTCGACATCACCAGAACCACACCTTCGGTGAGGAGGCGGTCAGAGTAGTCATTTGTGATGGCCGGAACAAGGGCAAGGCCAAGCACGAGGACCAAGGCAAGGGCCCCTCCATGCAAAGGGGCAAAAAGAATAAGAAGGATCGGCGCCGATCGGCCAACTCTGCTTTGGTCGCCACGACTAATCATGCGGGCAAGCAGCCCCAGCAGGGTTAGCCTGACCACTTTGACAAACTCATTGAGAGCCCATGCACCAACCATGCCTACCCCATCAAACACCTCTACAAGGACTGTGAACTCCTCAAGCGCTTTTTGTGATAAGCCACCAGGCCAAAGGAAGGAAAGGGCAAGGAGGTAGCAACCAAGAAAGGAGGCACGATAGGCAAGGATGATGACAACTTCCCTAACCTTGAGGAATGCCTCATGATCTTTGGAGGGTCCAATGCCATCTACTCCAAGCGCCAGCACAAGGTGCGCTATAAAGAGGCATGTGCCACCGAGACGGTCGTCCCCTTTTTCAATCACCTTTGATCAGAAGGACCATCCATCCCACGTCACTAGACTGGGTCGTTACCTGCTCATCATCGACCCCATTGTCTGCAAGAAGCACCTCACCAAGGTGATGATGGATGGAGGCAGCGGCCTCAACATTCTTTACGTTGACACCCTTGATACTATGCGCATCCCCGGTCGAAGCTCCGCCCAGTGAGCTCTCCCTTCCATGGCATGATCCTAGGGACGCAGGCATACCCACTCAGGCATATCAACCTACCCATCATGTTTGGTGACCAAGCCAACTTCTGCTCGGAGGTCCTCACCTTCAAGGTGGTGGACTTCCTAGGGTCCTACCATGCCATCTTAGGATGGCCATGCTATGCCAAGTTCATAGCGATCCCCAACTACACCTACCTCAAGTTGAAGATGCCAAGACCGAACGGCGTCATCACTGTAGGTAGTACCTTTTTGCACACCTACATGTGTGACCACAAGCATTTTGAGCTCACCACTACCGTCATCAACTTAGCCGACCTCCCTTAGCTTGGAAGTTCGTCGGCTTTATTAGTCCTAGACTACAGCAAGCCAACCTCCTCAGCTGCCTTCCACCCAATCAAGAAACTAAGGCGGTGGAGATCGACCCCACTGACCCAAGATGGTGAGGATCGGGGCCAAGCTCCTGGCCAAATAGGAATGTGAGCTCGCTGACTTTCTATGTGCCAATCACGATGTCTTCGCATGGAAACCTTCTAACAAGCCAGGCATACCGCGGGAGGTCACCGAGAATGCATTATGCCTCATCCCAGGCTCAAAGCCCACCAAGCAATGCCTATGTCACTTTGACAACAAGAAGCGCAGGGCCATAGGTGAGGAAATCCCCAAACTCCTGGTAGCTGGATTCATCAAGGAGGTATATCACTCCAACTGGCTAGCTAATCTTGTTCTTGTTAAAAAGAAAACCGAGAAATGGAGAATGTGCGTTGATTATACTAGCCTCAACAAGGCATGCCCAAAGGACCATTTTCCTTTGCCACGCATAGACCAGATAGTTGACTCCACCTTAGGATGCGAAATCATCTCCTTTCTAGATGCTTACTCAGGCTACCACTAGATCATGATGAAAGAGTCTGACTAGCTCACGACTTCATTCATTACCCCGTATGGTTGATACTGCTATGTAACAATACCTTTCGGTCTAAAGAACACTGGCGCTACCTATCAATTATGCAAGCAGCAATGCTTTGTCGACCAAATCAAACCGCTCGACTAGCCTGACCAAGTCGAGCGGCCAAAACCAGCAATTGCCGTCTACATAGATGACATAGTGGTCAAAATGGCTCAAGCTTGCGACTTGATCACGAACTTGGCCACAACGTTCACAAACCTCCGAAGGTTCAGCATCAAATTGAATCCCAAAAAATGTGTTTTTAGGGTTCTAAAGAGGAAGTTGCTTGGATACATCGTATCTGAACATGGCATCGAGGCCAACCCCAAAAAAATCACAGCCATCTCAAACATGGGCCCTGTATGCAATGTCAAGGGCATATAGAGACTCACCGGTTGTTTGGCCGCCCTGAGCCGGTTCATCTTTTAGCTAGGCGAGCGAGGGATGCCCCTCTACAAACTTCTCAAGAAGACAGATGTGTTTGTCTAGACTAAGGAGGCACAACAGGCTTTGGAAAGCCTCAAAGCATCACTGACGTTGGCCCCAATCCTTGTCGCTCCTGAACAGGGAGAACCCCTCCTTTTATCATTTTGGTGTTTCTAACTGTATCATCACTGACCATAGAACTAACTTCATCGGGAAGAAGTTCCTGCACTTCTGTGATGGATATGACATTAGGATCGACTGGGCCTCGGTTGGACATCCATGTACTAACGGTCAAGTCGAACGAGCCAATGGCATGGTCCTCCAAAGACTTAAGCCATGAATCTTGGACCGACTCAATAAGTATGCTGGGCAATGGGTTACAGAGGTCCTAGTGATCCTCTGGAGCCTGAGAATGACCCCAAACTAATCCATAGGGTTCACACCATTCTTCCTAGCCTACGGAGTTGAAGCAGTGTTGCCCTCTGACCTCAACCACGGTGCCCCAAGAGTGAAGGCCTTCGACCAAAACCGAGCCGTGGAGGCTTAGCAGGACATGGTTGACCTACTCAAGGAAGCTCGTGAGATGACCATCATCCACTCCACTCACTACCATCAAACTCTCCATAGGTACCATGAAAGAAAAATCAGGGGAGGACCCTCGAGGTTGGAGATCTCGTGCTCCGGAGAACCCAATCAACCAAGGAGGAACATAAACTCTCTCCACAATGGGAAGGACCCTATATAGTGACCAAGGTGATCTGACCAGGCACCTACTGTCGGTGTTTTGAACAAACACCGGCTAGTAAATTTGTGATTATTGCGCGTTAGGCCCGGATGGTGCACTAAAGGATACAAGGATTATACTGGTTCGGGCAGAATGTTCCTACGTCTAGTTTGCTGCTACTGCTCATGTTATTAGTACCGAAAATGGTTTATAGTAGGGGGTACAAAATAGTCGAGAGAGGGACGAGTCCTAAGTCTCTGATGGAATGATCGAAAAGGTTGTGGAGAGCTTGGTCGCTGCTTAGCTTTGTCTGTCGTGTCGTGTGTGTTCAACTTATCCATCAAGAGTCGGTCCCCCTTGTTGGAGGAAGCACATCCCCTTTTATAGATGAAGAGGACAACTTTACAAGTGAGAGGGAAAGGGTGTGTATGCTACCGAGCCTTGTTGTCTATGTCTACCAAGTCTTGTTGCCCATACCGGCGAATACCAGATAATGGTAGGCGCCTACAACACTGTCGATGCCACTGTAGAATGTCAGGATGGCTGCAGAGTACTGCTCCACGCAGGGTATGTTCTCTAGTATAGTGGTTTTGACTTATGAGCCTTGTCTTGCCTTTCTCCACATGCCTTCTGGTTCCTACGAGCCCCGGTCGAAGGGATGTGGGGTCGGAGTCTGAAGTAGCGCTTTGGGCAAGGCCTTTCGATCGGAGAGGGCATCTAGAGGCCGAAGCGAGTGCTCCAATCTGGTGGGCCTGAGGGGCCATGGAGCGAGCGCCGCTCCTTTGGGACCACAGTGTGGTGATAGCACATCCGTCATTGTAGAGGGCGCAGGTCTCTTCCTGGACCATAGTGGTTGTTGTATGTCTATGTCGGGTTACGTGTCTAAGGGCTAAAGGCGGCGCCTACAATACTGTTTGGACTCTGTAATGCCAGAATGGTCTAAAGCACCTATCCCGTCATTCGTTGGTGGTACTTTTCCTATCGCGGCGTAGGGCATGGTCCTTGGTGCCGTGTTTGACTCAAGTGTCAAGTCATACCCTGTGCTCATCCTTATGATGGAGTAGGGTGTACTTGTAGGGCAAGGCAGAGTCTACCCTCGGCCATCAAGTGAGGCGGAGTCTAGCCCTCAGGGGTCAAGCAAGGTGGAGTCTAGCCCTCGGGGGTCAGGCGAGGCGGAATCAATCTCTCGTTGTTTCAGACAAGAGACATAGTAACGTTCTCATCTGTTCAGGAGTGTCAATCGTTTGATGGTTCATCAGTTCCACCTCATTGGGTACCCTGGTATTAGGTCCCCAACAATAGCCCCTGAGTCCCTAGATGATTCGAGCAGAATCGCTCGAGGGGCATTTTGATTTATCAAAGGGTGCGCGCGAGCGCACCCAATGGGTGTAGCCCCCGAGCCCCTAGGTGATTTGGGCAGAATCGCCTGGGGGTGCTTCGGACCCTTTGTGGGTAAGGCTATGAGGTTTGGTTTCATCAACTGGAAAGCTTTAAGGGAACCCTAGTGTCCTGTTTGTAGGGATTTTGTCCAGGGTTAACCTGGCTAGGGCTCGACTTTGGATCGAGGCCCAGATGATGCTCATGTACCTAGGTTTCGGTTGCTTACGGGCCCATCTTCTGTTGGGTTGGTCGTCGAGACCATTGGGCCGATCCTTGGATGTTCTAGGCCCAAGTGGGCTAGAGAAGAAGTGTTCTGACCTATGTCCCTTCTGTGGGAAAGGAGTTCGGTCTGCTTGGAAAGGCGAACCGTCCAGCGCGGTTTTAGTGGGAAAGCATAGGGATCGTGGGCGCGTATCCCGTGAGGTGATGCGGCGGTGCGTGTGGTAGGCCTGGA
Organism: Miscanthus floridulus; assembly: GCF_019320115.1. Lineage (NCBI taxonomy): Eukaryota > Viridiplantae > Streptophyta > Magnoliopsida > Poales > Poaceae > Miscanthus > Miscanthus floridulus. The sequence continues at coordinate 144,291,747 of NC_089585.1, forward strand.
GATCAAAGCGGATGATTGCACTTCTCGCATCCATCGCCCCTATAAAACCACGGGGTCTGCCCCTAGGGTTCTGTACTCCGCCTTTTTGCCTTCACATCGCCAACCTCCACCATCAATCGCCAGAGCCTCTGACATGCGCACCGCTCCTGCCGTTAAACTCATCGCTGCCTTCTTCCCCGTGCTGCTCCCACCGTCAAACTCGTCGCTAGCTTCTTCCCCATGCTGCTCCCACCGTCGCAATGGACCCAGGGTACAAATCTAACATCTCCCCTTAGCGCTTAGAGGGCCTCGTCCACCGAGGCCTCCTTCGCCCGTTGACCGCCGTTGAGGAGTGGCAGCTGCCCAATGAAGAGGAGGAACCGGAGCCACCCAAAGGGTACATCGTGTCTTTCGCCCACTTCCATGAGCGGGGATTCGCCATGCCCACCCATCAATTCCTTTGGGGACTGCTGGACTACTACCAGGTGGAGCTTCAACACCTTACCCCCAACGGGATCCAGCACATTGCGGCATTTGTCACCCTGTGTGAGGGGTTCTTGGGGATCAGTCCCCACTTTGACCTATGGTGGTATCTCTTTGCCGTCAATCTTCTGAAGAGGTGGGCCAGGAAGCAAGAGCTACACGCACCGGTGGGGTGCGCCAGCATCCACCTCTGTAGCTACTGGGTAGGAGCGTACCCACTAATGCGTCTGTCCACCTCCAATAAGGGGTGGCATTCGTAATGGTTCTATGTCAAGAATGACACCGCCACCCCCTTACTAGCTTTCACCGGGCACTACATCATGGAGACCCCGGGGTCATGGGGGTGGGGTGTCATGGGCAAGGAGAAGAAGCACCTTAATGACCTTCTTGCCGCCCTCCGAACTCTAAAGGAAAGGGGCATGAAGGGATCGGGGATTATCAGCGCCTACCATGCGAGGAGGGTTGCGCCACTGATGGTGCGCATGAGTCCCCTATATCAGATGGTGCCCGGAGCATCGTTTGAAGGGATGGTGCTTTCTGCTTTTCGATGAAGCGCTCCCTCCCTCTGAAGTGGCGTAGCGCATCAAGGAGGTGATGGAGCACACAAAGGACTCCGTCAGCGCCATCCTTGACTTCGTGTATCTAGTGTCGGGGCATCCCCCAATGCGGCTAGAACTAGGGTTTGTTGAATTTGTAAGTTTCCTTTCCCCTTGCTTTTCTTTTCATTTGAATTTTCGGCCTCCTGATGCTAACCTCAAGATAGCGGGACCAGTCGGGGGGACTATTCTTCAAAGATAGCCTGGCTCCGCTGCCAAAGGACCCAACCCGGACGGCAATGAACCGCGTCATGGCCAGTTGGGACAAGAGGACAAGGGAGCTCATGAAGAAAAAGGCAATACGGAGGCAGCAAGCTCGAGATCGAGGAGAGGAGACTGGTAGTGAAGATGATGACGATGACGACGACGACGACGATGATGACGAGGTAGCTACTGACATGGATTGGGACGTCTTGGAGGTCGAGGACACACTGACAAGTGCCCGCCCATCCATGCAGGGGCCCTTCCCATTCCACGCGGAGGGAAGCGAGTCCATGAGGTCAGCCAAGGTGGGCCGAACCTCCAGCCCATCCTTGGGGCCAGCGGGAGCCAGAGAGTCCGCCGCTTCACGCGGGGTGCTGGCGAAGGATCAGTGGATGGGGGGAGGTGAACCTGCCGTTGCCCCCAAGGTGTTGATGGAGGGAGGTGGCTATGTTGCCGCGCCCCCTGAGATGACGAAGGCAGGTAGTGTCGCTGCCCTACCCGAGGCATTGACAGAGAGGGGATGCTCCATTGCCACGCCCTCGAAGATAAGGGAGACGAGCTCCCCTACCCGGGAGCAGGGGGCAGGCTCAAAACGGGCCCACCCAGATGAGTCAGGGGGGTCTGGGGGTTTGTCCCCAAAATGTTCCCGCTGCCCAAAGGTGTCAGAGTAAGCCACTGATTCCCCTGTTTTTCCTCCTTTTTATTTTTCTGCTCTGACCTTACGCCCTTCACCTTCGTGTAGATTCTTGCGGACGGGATGCTCTCTGGGGCTACCACCGAAGAAGAGCCTTGCCCTCTAGGCAGGATGGACCACACTGCCTGATGTCGCCCCTATTTTGGGTAGGAGCGGTGCTGACGCTGCAGCCTCGTTGGTCGAGCCAACGGCGCCCGCACCCTCGGTGGTTGTCGAGCAGGCGGCGTCTTCCATGGCAGGCGCGACCCCGCCAACCAGGAGTCCGGTATCACCGGCGGATGTGGTCATGACCGTGCCCAGCCAGGAGCTGCTGGACATAGTCATGGTGGCGTCTGAGGGGCCAACGCAGTCAGCGCCTCTAGTCGCACAAACAACGGCGTTCGACGCGGGCTAGACGGAGAGGGATGCAGCCGGACTGTCCCCAACCCCGACAAGCTAGGTGCATCCGGATGTAGTCGTGATGGTGTCCGTGGGGGCAGTGTAGTCCGTGCCATCAAAGACCCAGGCGGTGGTGCCCGCGACCGCAGCAAGCCTGGTAGGGCCAAACGTCGCCATGGCGGCGCCCGAGGGAGCGGCGTAATCCGCACCACCGGCGACCTAGGTCGTGGCGCCCGAGGTGGGCCTGATGGAGGAGGACATGGCTGGAGGGTCTTCGGGTGTTGTGACGGTGGTGGGGAGGACCAGAAGGGAGCCACCTTTGGCCCTGTTGTCGGGAGGCAGCCGCTCCCCCGTGCAGGGCAAGCCGCCGGTCCAATGGATGGCTGCTCAGGACCTAGCATCGGTTCTTTTTTCGCTTGACGACGCTGCCGAGAGCTTGGAGCGTGAGAATCTTGATGTCGGGTTCTCAGCAGTGATGGGTGCCTTGAGGGAGGCTAGTGGTGCCTTGCGTGAAATCGTCGTTCCTTTTAGCCGGGTATCTGCTTGATCTTCTCCCTTGTTTTCTTCTTTCTTCACGCATTTTTGTGTTTTTGTGTTTTTTGATACCGGTCTTCTCTTCAGAGTATTGTTGCCCATAGCCGGAACAAGTCCAGGTTCCTCTGTGAGCAAAAGGCGAAATGGGACCGCCTCACCGAGTAGGCCCGACTACGAGGAGATGTGGGAGCGTAGCTGGCTGTTGCCCTGCAACGGGAGGCAAGGCGTGTCAGGACGCGGAGGAGATTCATGGGATGTTTGAGGACCTATCGGCGAAGGTGAAGCTAGATGGGGAGGAGGCCACCAGGATCCGAAAGGAGCGGGACAAGCTGCTCCAGAAGGACACGGCGGCCAGTGAGCAGGCCATCAAGCTTCTGGCGGAGCTAGAGACAGAGCGGGACCTCAAGTTGAAGGCTGAGGAGAGGTCCATGGTGTTGCAGCAGATTGCGGACTGGGACACCGAGGTGATCACCCAGTTGTGGAAGGAACGAGATGAGCTACGCCGAACCAAGGAAAGACTTCACTCAGAGCACGGCACAACCTGTGAGGACCACGACCGGGCCATCCGGGAGCATGACGAGGAGTGTCGGGTGGTCGAGTCCCTCCGGGCGGATCTTGGAGCCACGGTGAACCGAAGGTTGGAAGTCGAGAGCGTCACTGCCTGGCTGGACAAGGAGCTTACTGAAGTGCGAGGGATCCTTCGGATCGAGAGCGACGAACACGACCTTCTGCAAGCCACTGTTAGGGTGGTCATCGACGCCCTGAGGGTGGCGCAGCCAGAAGGAACCAGCTCGCTTGTAGCTCGTCCTGCGAGAATCATGGCATGGGTAGGCCAACTTGAGGAGGACGCCTTTCATGTCGGGATCACCTAGGCCTTCGTTGGAGGCACTTTCGATGTCTCCCTTGGAGGTTTTTGCCATAAAGCATTCCTGGGAGGGATGATGGCTTCTCCTACCAGAGTTAGACCCAGAGTCGGACCCCGGGCCCTCCACAAGGAGGCCGTGGAGGGATTCAGTGACACTTTTGACCATCCCCATGAACTCGCTATTCGCGGGAAATAGGATCACGTGCTGGGCCACAAGGTGGCTTATGGTCGCCGCGGCATTGCGGAGACCGAACGAAAATGTCATCGAGGTGCACCGAGTGGAGCATTCTGGAGAGAGGGTGATGCAGCACGGGGCCTCCCTGGACGGCTGGGGTCCAAGGGAGACGCCCGGCTGGCCCTCAAGCCTCCGGTAGCTAAAGTTGGCGGATGGGGAAGATTGGACGGCTGTGTGGGCCAGCGCCAATTCTTCTCCCAGTGTGACAATGAAGTCTAGGTCACCAAAACGCACGTGTATGCCTAGGACCTAGCTGATTGTGTGGTTGGCCATCCAAGGCTTGATTTGGAACACGCAAAGGCCCCCTACCTAGTGCGCCAACTGTCGGTGTTTCAAATAAACACCGGCTAGTGAATTTGTGATTATTGCGCATTAGGCCCGGATGGTGCACTAAAGGACATGAGGATTATACTAGTTCGGGTAGAATGTCCCTACGTCTAGTTTGCTGCTGCTACTCATGTTATTAGTACTGAAAATGGTTTGTAGTAGGGGTACAAAATAGTCGAGAGAGGGACGAGTCCTAAGTCTCTGATGGAATGATCGAAAAGGTTGCCGAGAGCTTGGTCGCTGCTCAGCTGTGTCTGTCGTGTCGTGTGTGTTCAACTTATCCATCAAGAGTCGGTCCCCCTTGTTGGAGGAAGCACGTCCCCTTTTATAGATGAAGGGGACGGCTTTACAAGTGAGAGGGAAAGGGTGCGTATGCTACCGAGCCTTGTTGTCCACGTCTACCAAGTCTTGTTGCCCATACCGGCGAATACCAGATAATGGTAGACGCCTACAACACTGTTGATGCACTGTAGAATGTCAGTATGGCTGCAGAGTACTGCTCCGCATAGGGTATGGTCTCTGGTATAGTGGTTTTTCACTTATGAGCCTTGTCCTGCCTTTCACCACACGCCTTCTGGTTCCTACGAGCCCTAGTCGAAGGGATGCAGGGTCGGAGTCTAAAGTAGCACTTTGGGTAAGGCCTTCCAATCGAAGAGGGCGTCCGGAGGCCGAAGTGAGTGCTCCGATCTGGTGGGCCTGAGGGGCCGTGGAGCAGGCGCCGCTCCTTTGGGACCATAGCATGGTGACAGCACATCCGTCATTATAGAGGGCATGGGTCTTGTAACACCTCGGGTGTTAGCCTTGCATAACTTGACTTGCATAACATGAGCATGATCATCAAGCATTCATAAACAAGCATTTACAATTGAAACATCTGCAACGTTTGCTTGTTATCGCATGTTTCTTAACATATGCAACTTTTCTCGTTGTTTCATGTCTCCGTGTGTCTATGCATATGATCATGAGTGGACACATGTACTTGGTGGATGTGAGTCACACAAACATATAGCAACACCTAGGTTAGCAAATAGGACTTTTTCATGGTCACATTTCATGAACCAACACTTAAGCTTCATGTGATTACACTAACTAGCCCTATGAGTGACTACTACATGAAATGATTGAATGACCTTGCAAATTGCTTAAACATGTTTAGAGTATCATTATGAACAACTTTGATATTCATGGTTAGGGGTAAATAGGTCATTAAGCCATGCTTTGATGTGTATCATCATTTAAATGTGACATGTTTGACCAAGTTTGAACTAGGTGTTAGAGACCTTGCATGGAGGAGATCACTAAAGCAAAGTTGTAGTATGTAACATAAGGAACAACTTTTATTTTTGGGTCATTGACTAATTTAGCTCCTAACATGCTTGAATTGAGATCACAAAAATCAGCAAAATCAACATTTCAACACTTGTGAAATTTTCTAAGTCTTTGTTCGACTGACAGCCTGACAAACCCATCTTGGTGATGACATTACTCGTTATTGGTTGCGAATTAGAGCATACTCCCTTAACCAAAGTTGAAGCTAGTACATAGGGCTATGATTTTTGTTTAGACGGTTTATGCTTTGGAGCCACGGATTAGCGGTGAAATGGTCGGGAAAACTCGCTGTCAGGCTGCTCCTAGCGTGACTGAACCGACTAAATCGGTTGATTCGGTGGCCGACCGAAATAGAGTCTGCGCGCCGCGTGGACGTCGCGGCTGGCCACGCATCGTCGGCACCCTACCCCGCGCGGCAGAGCCAGGCCAGAGCGCGCCTTCAACTCCCCAGCGTCCGCCCGTACTCGGCCATGCCCTTATTTCTCCATTTTGCCTCCTCCTTCCTCGCCACAGCGACAGCCGAGCTCGTCCCGCCTCCGCCGTCGCCATAGCCAGCTCCAGCTAGCGCTGAGCCTCCGCCGGTGTTAGCTAGCGCGTTGGGTTTGTCTTGGGTCACGTATGCTCGTCCGAGCTTGAGATTGCTTTGCCGTGGCCTCCTCCGACATGCCACCGTAGTCCAGCGCCACCGCTCTGCCATGAGCGCCGCCTCTGTGCATAGCCCCGACGAGAGGTCCCACTGAGTAGCTCAACCGATGCGCTAGGTCACGTAGGTCACGCGGTGAAGACCTCACCGCCGACGAACTCGTCGTCGACGAGCCGTGGCCGCGCAAGCTTACACAAGCGCCGCTGCTCTGTTTTCGCGTCGCTGACGCGTGGGTCCAACTGGCGCGTGGGTCCCTGCTGTCAGCGACCCTTTATTCTAAAGCTAGTTCAAATATTCCAGATTTGAGTGTGTTTTGTAATTTTTAGATCTCTAGTTTGGTAGCTTCAAAAATTGTGAAATAAATTTGGTAGTGTTCCTTAGGAAGTGTAGTATTTAGGAAAAATATGTTCTTCACATTTACAGTAGAAATTTTGGGAGATTTAAATAGAGATTTGAAATGTGTTTTTGAATGCATGCAAACTTGTTTATTTTATATCTAGAGTTCCTATGCTCCAAAAATTATGAAATTTTTGTGGTAAGCTATTCTTGTCATGTATGAACTCTGGTAAAAATTTGTGGATCAGTGCATGTGTAGATTCATAGTTATATATTTTTCTTTTATAAATAGTTAATCCTTGTATGAATTTTTATAAATTATTTATGAATCCAAAATTCATGAAATTTGTTGGGGGTAATCCTAGTACCATAAGGATGCTAAGAAAAATAGGAAATCTGTTGCTTGACACTTTTCACTAGGATTTTCTATTTTTGCTATTGTAAGCCTTTCTGTCTTGTCATTTTTGTATAGAGTGTTTTGTTGAATAAAATGGCATGAAACTTTTACAGTAGTCCTTTGATAGCATTAGTAAGGCACTGTAAATTTTTGAGAATTTATGAAGTACATCTGGTATATATTTATTATTTAACCTAGATATCTAAATAAAATAATAAAGGCATTTAAATAAATAGTTTGGGCTTCACCATTATATTGTCTTCAATGTATTTGGTATGCTTCAACTGTTGGTAGGCTTTATGTTGTCAAACTTTGAGTGATTACATGAAGTAGAAGTATCATTGCTTCAAAATGCAAATTTAAAAGGATTCCGAACAGATTCTGTAGTTCGATAAGTTGCATGATAGGGATGATGTTTGCTGTAAAAATGCTTAATAACAAAGTTGTAGATAATTTGATAAGATTTCCAGAAAGTCTAGGATCACTGCATTTGGATTAGTAGAACTCCAGTTATGAGTGAAACAAGTAGCTGCTGTTTTGTGACATAGTAGATGCATTGTGGAAGTAGTTAATTTAATAATCGAAAAGAGATCTACACCTACTCAATAAACATGATGCACTTGTTAACATATATGCATTCGTAATACTTATGCCATATTCATGCATCTAGGATCGGAGGAAGAAATAACGTTGCTAGAATTCGAAGAAGCAGAGGAAGGGGACCAGCAGGAGAATCCTCAAGCCACAGCTCCCGAAGGCATGGAGCAGAATCCTAAAGAGCTCCCAGAGTGTCCTGACCACCGCCCCACTTCCTTTCTGTAAGGCAAGCCCCGAAGCATTCTAAGTCTCCTAGTATTTTACAAATGTTTACTTAAGTACTTATGATTGATGCATTGGGTTATAAGAGTTGAATAGAACCACTTGGTGCATGTACATTCCTTGTCCAGATATTACACCTTTAACTGGTATAGGTCCAGGATCGAATATATGCTTAGCCATGCTTAGACCGGTAGAAGTCGGGTGATGTCCTGTCACCTGCGAGATATAGGTGGATACCGGAGCACGGTTGGCTATATTTGCTATCGTGGAACAGAACCATGGGGTAAAAGAAAATTGAGACCGGGCGGGATATCGATAGAGAAGCAACAAGACATGGAGGTCTTGGGTGTGGATCTATCCCCGTCTGTGTCAATTAAGGACCATACCATTGTTGGCGCTTCTGACAAGATTGAACGCATGCCTCTCACTTAGCTGGCCGAATAACTCGTTCCGACCGCGAAGCCGAGTAATTCAACTCAGGCTGGGACCCGTTCTGTTGTGCGCTCCTTCTGAGGAACGATCAGACAGAGCCCAAGGGCAGGCTAGGCCTGAACGTCTTGGCATCTGGTGTTCCAAATTATATGACACGGTACGGACCCGTGAAATGTAGACCTGAGTTGTACCAAAGGTGACCTAAGGCTATCGTGGCTGGTAGACCTAGGTTTGTGTTAGGAATAAATTCCCAGCTGGTTGAAATCGATTCGAATTGCCGTCTCTCTCGGATAGTGAGAAACTTGGCTAGTCCCAACATCGTAGTAACTGTTTGATGGAACATGATGGTTCGAATGAATATGGAATTACAATACCTGCTATGGTTACTATTATATGCTTTTAAATTGATATACCACATGTTTGGCACAGGATAGTTGCTAATCTAGAAATGGATAGTTATAATTAACTTGATAAAGGAATCGTAATTATACAATGAGTCAATTGCCTTTATGCAAAATGTTGTCGAGTTACGTCCACTTATACAGCCTTGCATAATCCTTGAAGTCATTTTATTTCTGGTTCATGATGGATAAGTCTAGCTGAGTACCTTCTCGTACTCAGGGTTTTATTTCCCATTGTTGTAGATGGCACTGTGTATCATGGTTATTGCAAGAGTTGCTTCTATCCCACCGTGGATGAGGAGTAAGCCTTGGGCATGCTTCTTTATTAATCCCTGTCTTTGCTTTTGTGGACCTTGATCCTATTTGGCACTGTATCAAACTATGTTGGAAACTTTATTTTCGAACTTAATTGCTTCCACTTTATCTATCAAACTCGGTTTGTAATAACTTTTATTCGTACTCTGATGGAAAAATATATCTATGAACTTTATGTAATATGTGGCATGTATATTGAATCATGTATGATCTTGGTTGTTGTAAATCGTTTATCGAGACCCGTCGTGGTACTCGACGGACTACCAAGTTTATATGGGTTTAAGTATGATAGTACGACCGCTTGCGGGCTACCATTGTACTTATACTCTTATAAGTTGGTTGGTTCTGCGACAGCTGGCATCAGAGCAAGATTCAACATTTGGGATCCTAAGGGATATCATGGATCATTTTCCTCGGGAGCTGGTAGCCGCTTTGGTTGGAGTCTTTCCGAGGGGTAACCCCTCCACTGACTCATGGCAGCAGGCAAGAGGAAGATCTTTGGAGATTGGTGTAGCAGAAGGGCAGAACAGTGATAACCCTGCCATGAGCACCATGTTCACAATGATGAAGGTGTTAGATGGAGTAGAAGGTAGCCTAAGACGTGTGTCTGGTGCTCTTGGTCATGCCCGCGAGGACCGACGTCAGCTTCAGAGGGAGCACGACACCGAGATTGAGAGGCTCAATGTAGAGATGGCATAGTTAACTCACCAGAGGAATGCAGCCTAGTCCAGAGAAGATGTTCTGAGAGCTCGACAGTTTGAGCTAGAGCAGCAGCTGGCCAATGCGGAAGAATACAACAATAACCTACATGAAGAGGTTCATCAGCTGAATAACCAGCTCCACCCTTATGTTCTGCCTGGAGCCGCAGAGATGGATCTAGAGGAGGACGAGGAAGAGGAAGAAGTGGAGCCTGAGGAAGGAGATGATCCTACGTCTGACCTCGATAGTGATCATGATGAGGATTAGATCGCTTAGTACTTAGTGGAAGGACCAATGTATCACCTTTATTCATGTAATGGACCTATAGCTGGAATTTGGTAGTAGTAATCCGACTACCATGTAATGTTGTTAATCGCACGACTATCGCATGTTTGGTTGAACATCAATGCAATTCCAGTCCTTTGTTGGTAATCACAATTTAAATTTGCATGCGTTATGAGCGCGATAAGTGGTCAAATTGGGGATGTCATGTTGCGAGAATGAATTGTTATGCCTCTGTTTTTATTGTGATTTTGAGAATTTTCTCCAGTAATTTCAGTTTGGCATGAGTACATAATTCATCTGCAATCTCTTGACATCAAACAATAATCGCTTATTGTTGCAACTTCGCAGATGACGCGCACCTATGCTGGAGCTGGTGGCAGCTAGGATGGCAACCATGATGACTTGCCACCCCCACCGCTGCCATCTACTCAGGAGTTCTTTACCCAGTTCTTGGGGAGCCAAAGGACAATGGAGGAAGCTTTGCGCCTCATCGCGCAAAACACCGCTCGTGGCCACCCACATCAACCAGGGGCCAAGCCAAATCAGCATAGTACATTTAAGGAGTTTCTAGATACGAAGCCTCCAATCTTCAAGGTGGCTGAGGAACCACTGCAGGCTGACGAGTGGCTCAACACCATTGAGCAGAAATTTTGTCTGCTGAGGGTCACAGAGCATCTGAAAGTTGAGTATGCTTCTCATCAGCTGCAAGGACCAGCAGGGATCTGGTGGACACATTTCCTATTGTCTTTGCCTGCTAACGCGCGAGTTACCTGGGAATAGTTCAAGCCGGCTTTTAGGGGACATCATATTCCCCTGGGCCTGATGCACATAAAAGTGGCTGAATTTATGAGGCTCACTCAAGGAACAAAGACTCTCACAGAATATATGCACACATTCAACAACCTGTCCAGATATGCCCTAGGTTTTGTGGATACCGAGGAGAAAAAGATAGAGAGTTTCAAGCGAGGTCTGGGTACTAAACTGATGAAGACTATGGCAAATTCTATGTGTGCCATGTATAATGAGTTTATTAGTGATGCCTTGACCCAAGAAAACCACAATGACATGCATGCCGTTGCTAAGGGTCGCAAGAGGGCATATGAGGCAGGTGCCTCAGGATCTTCCCAGTCGAAAGCGCCTATCACAGCTAGGCCACAATTCCGTCCACCTGCACCCAAGTTTAGGCCTCCACCACCTAAAGCTCAGAATAACAGGCCACAGAAACCATTTCATAAGGCGTTCACTATTGCCTTACCAAAAGGAACTGGCAGTCAGGGAAGCTCCACAGGACCTCAGAATAATCAACCATGTTTCAACTGCAACCAACTGAGTCATTGGTCCAAGGAATGCCCCCACCCCAAGAAGAATGGCAACCCAAATTAGAACAATCAGAGGTAGGCAAACGCAAGGGCACGTCCGGGATACGTGCATTATACCGCTGTTGAGGAAGTGCCCGCTGGAGAAGTTATCACGGCTGGTATGTTTCTCGTCAACAAGCATCCCGCTGTTGTTTTATTTGATTCGGGAGCTTCTCATTCATTTATGAGTCAAGCATTTGCATCTAGACATGATCAAGAAATAATTGAAGTAAGCAAAAGGGGTTATAACATAAGTTCAGCAGGGGGTACTATTACTACCAAAAAGATAGTAAAAAATGTACTCATCTCTATACAAGTGAGGGAGTACACCACGGATTTGATAATATTGCCCGGGTTATCGATAAGTGTAATCTTAGGCATGAATTGGATGAAGGATCATGGTGTTCTTATTGACAGTAGCACCCGTACTATTATGTTGAGAGAACCCACAGGAGGGAATGCTTTTCTAGTACCACTCTCCTGCAATTTTGTACTCCAACATTTAGCTTGTGCTATCCAAACCACCACACTTTGTGATATCCCAGTGGTTTGTGAGTTTCCAGATGTATTTCTAGAGGAATTATCAGGCTTACCACCTGATAGGGAGGTGGAATTTAAGATTGAGTTAGTGCCAGGTACGGCACCCATATCAAGAAGGCCCTATAGAATGCCACCCAATGAGTTAGCGGAACTTAAGGTTCAATTGCAAGATCTATTGGACAAGGGTCTTATCCAACCTAGCTCATCTCCGTGGGGATGTCTAGCCTTGTTTGTGAAAAAGAAGGACAAGTCATTGAGAATGTGTGTAGATTACAGACCACTCAATGCTGTGACCATCAAGAACAAATATCCGTTGCCCCGCATCGACATCTTGTTCGATCAGCTAGCGAAGGCAAAGGTATTCTCCAAAATTGACTTGAGATCAGGTACCTTTCTTAGGTCACATCTTATCAAGAGATGGAATCTCTATAGACCCATCAAAAGTACAAGAGGTCATGGATTGGAAAGCCCCAACTTCAGTTCATGAAGTTTAGAGTTTTCTAGGGTTAGTAGGATATTATCATCGTTTCATTCTAGATTTCTCAAAGATAGCTAAGCCTATGACCAGACTACTTCAGAAGGATGAGAAGTATAATTGGACACTAGAATGTGAAGCAGCTTTTCACACCCTCAGAACTTTGTTGACTACAGCACCTGTGCTAGCACAACCAGACATTGAAAAGCCTTTTGATGTATTTTGTGATGCATCGGGAATAGGTTTGGGATGTGTGCTTATGCAAGAATGAAGAGTTATTGCATATGCTTCTCAGCAATTGAGAAAACATGAAGTCAACTACCCTACACATGATTTAGAACTTGCAGCAGTTGTTCATGCATTAAAGATATGGAGACATTATTTGTTGGGCAATGTATGTCATATATATACTGACCACAAAAGTCTCAAGTATATCTTTACCCAACCAGAGCTGAACATGAGACAACGAAGATGGTTGGAATTGATTAAGGACTACAATTTAGAAGTGCATTACCATCCGAGTAAAGCTAATGTAGTAGCCGATGCACTTAGTCGAAAGTCCCATTGCAACACTGTGGAAGCATTATTGGAAGACGAATTCAACTTATTACATCCTGCTGTACTACACAATATCACGATCAGTTGTTCACTTGAGAGCAAAATCATAGAGCTACAGCAGACAGATGTAGGAATAAGTCACATCAAGAGAAAAATGCAAGAGCAAGAAACCAAATATTTTAGATTGGACGAAAGAGGTGTATTATGGTTTGAGGACCGACTAGTGGTACCAAAAGACCATGAGCTAAGGAATCAAATTTTAGATGAAGCTCACTCGTCCAAATTGTCCATCCATCCGGGTAGTAGTAAGATGTATCAAGATTTGAAACCCCGTTTTTGGTGGACTAAGATAAAGAAAGAGATCGCAGCCTATGTTGCTAGGTGTGATAACTGCAGTAGAGTAAAAGCTGTCCATATGAAATCTGCTGGACTACTTCAGCCATTGCCTATTCTAGGATGGAAATGGGAGGAAATCAGCATGGACTTTATCACAGGCCTTCCAATGATGCCACAAGGTCATGATTCAATATGGGTTATTGTTGATCGTCTCACCAAGTCAGCACACTTTATACCCGTGAACACACGGTATATAGTTAAAAAATACGCTGAGATATATGTTTCCTAGATCGTGAGACTGCATGAAGTACCCAGGACTATAATCTCAGATCGAGGACCACAGTTCATAGCTCATTTCTGGGAGCACTTACACCAGGCTTTGGGGACCAAGCTAATCAGAAGTTCGGCATACCATCCACAAACTTTAGGACAGACAGAGCAAGTGAACCAAATCCTAGAAGATTTACTTAGAGCTTGTGTTATATCTTCAAAGGGTTCATGGGAGAAATTGTTACCTTTAGCTGAATTCTCCTATAACAACAGTTATCAAGCGAGTATCAAGATGGCTCCATTTGAAGCCTTGTATGGCAGAAAATGTAGAACTCCATTGAATTGGATTGAGCCCGGTGAAAGGAGATACTTTGGTATTGACTTTGTCAATGAAGCCGGAGAGCAAGTACATATCATCCAACAGCATATGAAGGCAGCTCAATCGAGACAAAAGAGTTATGCCGATAGAAGAAGAAGACCACTGACTTTTGAAGTGGGTGACTATGTATACTTGAAAGTATCGCCCATGAAAGGTGTGAAGAGATTTGGGATGAAAAAGAAGCTTTCACCAAGATATGTAGGGCCATACAAAATTTTGGAACGAAAAGGAAATGTTGCGTATAAGTTACAACTTCCACCAGAGGTGAGTGCAATATTTGATGTGTTCCATGTTTCTCAGTTGAAGAAATGTCTTCGAGTACCTGAAGAAGCTATTGCACCCACCAACGTGCAGCTTCAATCGGATTTGACCTATGAAGAAAAGCCAATTCGAGTATTAGAGGAGATGGAGAGAGTGACATGAAGTAAGATTATTAAGTTCTATAAGGTGGTGTGGAACAATCATAGTGAACAAGATGCTACGTGGGAAAGAGAAGATTATTTACGAGAAGTTTATCCCGCATTTTTCCAAAAATGGTAGGTCTTGCAAATCTCGGGATGAGATTTTTATAAGGGGGAGGGGCTATAACACCTCGGGTGTTAGCCTTGCATAACTTGACTTGCATAACATGAGCATGATCATCAAGCATTCATAAACAAGCATTTACAATTGAAACATTAGATTGAAACATCTGCAACGTTTGCTTGTTATCGCATGTTTCTTAACATATGCAACTTTTCTCGTTATTTCATGTCTCCATGTGTCTATGCATATGATCATGAGCGGACACATGTACTTGGTGGATGTGAGTCACACAAACATATATCAACACCTAGGTTAGCAAATAGGACTTTATCATGGTCACATTTCATGAACCAACACTTAAGCTTAATGTGATTACACTAACTAGCCCTATGAGTGACTACTACATGAAATGATTGAATGACCTTGCAAATTGCTTAAACATGTTTAGAGTATCATTATGAACAACTTTGATATTCATGGTTAGGGGTAAATAGGTCATTAAGCCATGCTTTGATGTGTATCATCATTTAAATGTGACATGTTTGACCAAGTTTGAACTAGGTGTTAGAGACCTTGCATGGAGGAGATCACTAAAGCGAAGTTGTAGTATGTGACATAAGGAACAACTTTTATTTTTGGGTCATTGACTAATTTATCTCCTAACATGCTTGAATTGAGATCACAAAAATCAGCAAAATCAACATTTCAACACTTGTGAAATTTTCTAAGTCTTTGTTCGACTGACAGCCTGACAAACCCATCTTGGTGATGACATTACTTGTTATTGGTTGCGAATTAGAGCATACTCCCTTAACCAAAGTTGAAGCTGGTACACAGGGCTATGATTTTCGTTTAGACAGTTTATGCTTTGGAGCCACGGATTAGCGGTGAAATGGCCAGGAAAACTCGCTGTCAGGCTGCTCCTAGTGCGACTGAACCGACTGAATTGGTTGATTCGGTGGCCGACTGGAACAGAGTCCGCACGCTGCGTGGACGTCGTGGCTGGCCACGTGTCGCCAGCGCCCCACCCCATGCGGCAGAGCTAGGCCAGAGCATGCCTTCAACTCCCTAGCGTCCACCCGCACTCAGCCACGCCCTCATTTCCCCATTTCGCCTCCTCCTTCCTCACCGCAGCGACAGCCGAGCTCGTCCCGCCTCCACCGTCGCCATAGCCAGCTCCAACTAGCGCTGAGCCGCCCATTTGCCACCGCAACTGCCTCACCGCCTTCCCTGTGACTCCCTGCACCAGCCAGTGCCCGCTGTTCAAGCCCGGTAAGCCTTTGCGCCGTGCAAGTGCTCGCCGGAGCTCCGCCGCTAGCCCCGTCACCGTGGCCGGAGTGCCACCGTCCACCTCTCCCGGCGTTAGCTAGCACGTTGGGTTTGTCTTGGGTCACGTATGCTCGTCTAAGCTTGAGCTTGCTTCACTGTGGCCTCCTCTGACATGCCGCCATCGTCCAGCGCCACCACTCTGCCATGAGCACTGCCGCCGTGCATAGCCCCGACGAGAGGTCCCACCGAGTAGCTCAACCGGTGCGCTAGGTCACGTAGGTCACACGGTGAAGACCTCACCGTCGATGAGCCGTGGCCGCGCAAGCTTGCGCAAGCGCCGCTGCTCTGTTTTCGCATCGCTGACGCGTGGGTCCAACTGTCGCGTGGGTCCCTGCTATCAGCGACCCTTTATTCTAAAGCTAGTTCAAATATTCCAGATTTGAGTGTGTTTTGTAATTTGTAGATCTCTAGTTTGGTAGCTTCAAAAATTGTGAAATAAATTTGGTAGTGTTCCTTAGGAAGTGTAGTATTTAGGAAAAATATGTTCTTGACATTTACAGTAGAAATTTTGGGAGATTTAAATAGAGATTTGAAATGTGTTTTTGAATGCATGCAAACTTGTTTATTTTATATCTAGAGTTCCTATGCTCCAAAAATTATGAAATTTTTGTGGTAAGCTATTCTTGTCATGTACGAACTCTGGTAAAAATTTGAGGATCAGTTCATGTGCAGATTCATAGTTATAGATTTTTCTTTTATAAATAGTTAATCCTTGTATGAATTTTTATAAATTATTTATAAATCCAAAATTCATGAAATTTGTTGGGGGTAATCCTAGTACCATACGGATGCTAAGAAAAATAGGAAATCTATTGCTTGACACTTTTCACTAGGGTTTTCTATTTTGGCTATTGTAAGCCTTTCTGTCTTGTCATTTTTGTATAGAGTGTTTTGTTGAATAAAATGGCATGAAACTTTTACAGTAGTCCTTTGATAGCATTAGTAAGGCACTGTAAATTTTTGAGAATTTATGAAGTACATCTGGTATATATTTATTATTTAACCTAGATATCTAAATAAAATAATAAAGGCATTTAAATAAATAGTTTGGGCTTCACCATTATATTGTCTTCAATGTATTTGGTATGCTTCAACTGTTGGTAGGCTTTATGTTGTCAAACTTTGAGTGATTACATGAAGTAGAAGTATCATTGCTTCAAAATGCAAATTTAAAAGGATTCCGAACAGATTCTGTAGTTCGATAAGTTGCATGATAGGGATGATGTTTGCTGTAAAAATGCTTAATAACAAAGTTGTAGATAATTTGATAAGATTTCCAGAAAGTCTAGGATCACTGCATTTGGATTAGTAGAACTCCAGTTATGAGTGAAACAAGTAGCTGCTGTTTTGTGACATAGTAGATGCATTGTGGAAGTAGTTAATTTAATAATCGAAAAGAGATCTACACCTACTCAATAAACATGATGCACTTGTTAACATATATGCATTCGTAATACTTATGCCATATTCATGCATCTAGGATCGGAGGAAGAAATAACGTTGCTAGAATTCGAAGAAGCAGAGGAAGGGGACCAGCAGGAGAATCCTCAAGCCACAGCTCCCGAAGGCATGGAGCAGAATCCTAAAGAGCTCCCAGATTGTCCTGACCACCGCCCCACTTCCTTTCTGTAAGGCAAGCCCCGAAGCATTCTAAGTCTCCTAGTATTTTACAAATGTTTACTTAAGTACTTATGATTGATGCATTGGGTTATAAGAGTTGAATAGAACCACTTGGTGCATGTACATTCCTTGTCCAGATATTACACCTTTAACTGGTATAGGTCCAGGATCGAATATATGCTTAGCCATGCTTAGACCGGTAGAAGTCGGGTGATGTCCTGTCACCTGCGAGATATAGGTGGATACCGGAGCACGGTTGGCTATATTTGCTATCGTGGAACAGAACCATGGGGTAAAAGAAAATTGAGACCGGGCGGGATGTCGATAGAGAAGCAACAAGACATGGAGGTCTTGGGTGTGGATCTATCCCCGTCTGTGTCGATTAAGGACCGTACCGTTGTTGGCACTTCTGACAAGATTGAACGCATGCCTCTCACTTAGCTGGCCGGATAACTCGTTCCGACCGTGAAGCTGAGTAATTCAACTCAGGCCGGGACCCATTCTGTTGTGCGCTCCTTTCGGGGAACGATCAGACTGAGCCCAAGGGTAGGCTAGGCCTGAACGTCCTGGCATCTGGTGTTCCAGATTATACGACGCGGTACGGACCTGTGAAATGTAGACCTGAGTTGTACCAAAGGTGACCTAAGGCTATCGTGGCTGGTAGACCTGGGTTTGTGTTAGGAATAAATTCCTAGCTGATTGAAATCGATTCGAATTGTCGTCTCTCTTAGATAGTGAGAAACTTGGCTAGTCCCAACATCGTAGTAACTATATGATGGAACATGATGGTTTGAATGAATATGGAATTACAATACCTGCTATGGTTACTATTGTATGCTTTTAAATTGATATACCACATGTTTGGCACAGGATAGTTGCTAATCTAGAAATGGATAGTTATAATTAACTTGATAAAGGAATCGTAATTATACAATGAGTCAATTGCCTTTATGCAAAATGTTGTCGAGTTACGTCCACTTATACAGCCTTGCATAATCCTTGGAGTCATTTTATTTCTGGTTCATGACGGATAAGTCTAGCTGAGTACCTTCTCGTACTCAGGGTTTTATTTCCCATTGTTGTAGATGGCACTGTGTATCATGGTTATTGCAAGAGTTGCTTCTATCCCACCGTGGATGAGAAGTAAGCCTTGGGCAGGCTTCTTTATTAATCCCTGTCTTTGCTTTTGTGGACCTTGATCCTATTTGGCACTGTATCAAACTATGTTAGAAACTTTATTTTCGAACTTAATTGCTTCCGCTTTATCTATCAAACTCGGTTTGTAATAACTTTTATTCGTACTCTGATGGAAAAATATATCTGTGAACTTTATGTAATATGTGGCATATATGTTGAATCATGTACGATCTTGGTTGTTGTAAATCGTTTATCGAGACCCGTCGTGGTACTCGACGGACTACTGGGTTTATTTGGGTTCAAGTATGATAGTGCGACCGCTTGCAGGCTGCCATTGTACTTGTACTCTTATAAATTGGTTGGTTCTATGACAGGTCTCTTCCTGGACCGTAGTGGTTGTCGTATGTCTATGTTGGGTTCCGTGTCTAAGGGCTGAAGGTGGCGCCTACAATACTGTTCGAACTCTACAATGCTAGAATGGTCTAAAGCACCTATCATGTTGTTCCCCGGCGATACTTTTCCTGCCACGGCGCAGGGCATGGTCCTTGGTGTTGTGTTTGACTCGAGTGTCAAGTCATACCCTATGCTCATCCTTATGATGGAGTAGGGTGTACTTGTAGGGTGAGGTAGAGTCTGCCCTCAGCCGTCGGGCAAGGCAGAGCCTAGCCCTTGGGGGTCGGGCGAGGCGGAGTCTGTCCTCGGCCGTCGGGCGAGGCGGAGTCTAGCCCTTAGGGGTCGGGCGAGGTTGAATCAGTCTCTCATTATTTCGGACAAGAGACGTAGTAACGTTCTCGTCTGATCGGGAGTGTCAATCGTTCAATGGTTCATCAGTTCCACCTCATTGGGTACCCTGGTATTAGGTCCCCGACACCTACTGACTAAAGAATGACAGCGGTGACATTCTTACCAACACATGGAACATCGAATAGTTATGTTGTTTCTTCCCCTAAAGCTCGGTCTTACTATTTTCTTTCATTCAACGTTTGCTCCTACAAGCACCCTAGACTAAGCACTCTTGGCCTAGGTCACTCAGGGGCTCCACAAGGGGGCGATACCACCTCTCTTTTTTGTTATCATATAGTAATACTTTTTGCCCAAATGAAAGGGCATCACCCGAGCGAAATGGTAGTCCATTCCTTTAATTACCCTACATAACTTATGTTTTAAACTCCCGACCGATCACACTCCGCCACAACCTATGGTTTGAGTAGCTAAGCCTCGTGGACCACGCCCGGGTTCTTAAGGTTGCAGCCTACGAGTGAAACGGGTAGGTGCAAAAAAGAAAGGATAAAAACAAGACTATGCTATGGTAAAAACAAGGACGGATGGGACAAGCTTCCCCTTACAAAGTGATTCCATCACAAAATGAAATTAAAGTGTTCATGAATGTAAAAAACTATTCACACAGGGGCTCCCCCATGAACTCATCTTTTACATATACTGACTGTTTCTGTTCCAAATTCTATTATGGCCGCCCGACGGCATCGGCTGACGGCACGTTCGATGAGGATAAGTGCAACTCACTTTTTGACGGGACGACATTCAGCTCGATCGGAGGTGGGATGACACTCTCTTCCAACCCGGTCTCCACACCTCCCACAGGTGGGATGACATCTTCCTGGCGCACGCCTTCAGCCACGCTCGAACGGCAAGCCTTCATCACCCACTGCGCGGAGACTTACTCAGCAACCATCTGTGCATATGGCACTAAGCTCTCCCCAAGCGCATGGATTGCATACACGCTCCAGCCATTGGCGTACCCTCTATAGATGGTGGCAAAGTCCATATCTAGGTAGTGCATCACCACTGAGGTTAGCACCCCCGATGTCCCGTAGAACATGTCATCAGAGATGAGCGCCCGAACTTCATTCGGGACCTTCGCCAGCTGGACGACAGGCGTACTGGTGCTTAGCCTCGACCCGAACACCTCAGAAATGACCACCTGGGCACATTGCGAATCTGGTCGAGCTCCCCCTCGAGAGCATGTCGCTCTTCAAGGGACTTGGCCAATACCTCTATGCTCCGACCGATCGTCGCCTTGGGTGTCTCCAGCTCTCGCTCTAGAGAACCAATTTTTCCACCTAGTTCTAGAAAAAGGGCGACAAATTCAGAAGCAAAGGAAAGGAAAAACCAAGGCATCAACCAAAGGAGGAATAGACACATATCGAGGTGGGTGCTTTCAAGGATGGAGAGTCCTTCCTCTTGCTGGGCCACCTTCTTGAGTAGCCGAGCGTTTGACTCCTTTACACCAAGCACCTACCCTCAGAGCATGACAACTTCCTGTTTAGCCTTTGACTAGGCCTTCTGCTCTGTCTCTAGAGGCTCCAAGGACTTCTTGAGTGCCACCTCGATTCTCACCAAGTGGACCTTTGCTGCGTCCAGTTCCTGCTCGGCAGCAGTCGCACGTTTCATCGCGAGCAGTTCCATAGCCCGTGCTCCCAACGCCTCCTCCACCCAATCTAGGGACTCACAGTGGGTAGATTCTAGTTGGTGCTAAAGCTCATCAACCTATCATGACATCGCTGCCTCCTGCTCCATCTGACCATGTTCCTCATGAAGGAAACGGGACTTACGGATCAATGTTGCCTCCAAACCCTATAAAGCGAGAAGCAAACATGATGAAACAACCAGTGAAAGACCAAGGAGTCAAGGACAAATGCTAAAAAATGTAGAGAACACACCTCTACAATGCGGGGTAGGTTGACCGTAACTGCCTAATGGACGAGCTTGACCCACTCAAAGGCCTCCTTAAGCCTCGCCTTGGTTTGGGCGAGATTGAACTCCATCGAGAGTCCTCTCTCCCCAAGTAAGTCCTAGAGCTTCACCTCCTCCTCATCATGAAGGACGAACTGAGCCTTCGTCGGGTCACTGAGTCAGGGCCACACCAGCTTGCGGGTTGCCCCTGACCCGCTGGAAGATCCAGCCATCGCGATATCATGCGATGATTGGATCATCACCAACTCCTGTGACGACGGGACGGCTGGTGGCTCCACCCTAGTGCCTGCCTCACTAGAGCAGGGGACCTCCACTATCTAGACTCCATGGCTTGCCGGTGGATGTTCTGCCCCTAGCCTAGCCATGTCTCCTTGTGACCCCTCCAGCTCTGACTAGGAGGGTGAGCCGTGCGTTCCTCCGCTGGGCGAGGTAGGGAGCTCGGTTTCCCTCTTCTCTTCTGCCATAGTTGTTGGGGGAGGGATCGCAAGGGTCACCTCCGACCCAACCTCTACCGTCACCACATAGATCACTGCCATCACCATCGCTGCCGCTCCCGCCATACTCACGACTGGCTGGGAGGACGCAACCCCCAGAAGAGAAGGGCACACCATCGCTAATCGGCTTTCCCCGCCGCTCGTCGTGACTCGCTATAGGCTGGGTCTCCATTCCTCCTGCATGGGAGGTAGGGCAATTCCCAGTCCCGCCAGTCCCTAGCCGCTGTCAAATGAGTACAGGTCAGTCACGCTCAAAAAACTCAGCCGTGAGATCGAAAAGAAATATAGACACATACCTAGACAAAAGTTGTAGAGCCCTGAAGCCCGACCCACTGGCGATGAGCCCATCGAATGAGGACCACTCATGGGTCGCGACCCATGCCCCCTCGTATAGACTGAGGGAGGAGCTGACCACGCCGGTTCCTGATCAGCCCACGAATGGCCACAATCGTCGGCTCGTGGCGCTCCCACCGGAGCAACTGACGGGGCATCCCCATGTTGTGGGCCATGCACACACGCCGACCCCAAAGATGTGGGGGTACGAGCATGCTCCTCCAATTGGCTAGCGTGCCCCACCACGCTCAGAGCAGGGGGGGTGTGAAGCCAATGATGCCTCCGAAGGGCCTATCGACCGCGCCCGCTTTGCCTCTCGCTCGTGGCGCACTTCCTTGATTGGGGAACATCGCCGTACCTCTCCACATCCTGCCCACCACTGACGGATGTAGTCGTAGGCTCACGATGCTCATGGTCGCTATGATGCCCCGGTCTCCTTCATCCTCGGAGGTGCTCACATCGCCACCCATCTTTGTGGGCTCCTCTAACTCGAGCTCTGCCTCCACGTCACTATGGCTTTAACCCGCCCGGACCCACCGAGTGATCTCCTTCTTTTTCTCATGCCTCCTTCGAGCCTTCTCAGTCCTCTTCTTCTTCTTGGCAACTGCTGCCTCCTTTAGGGCAGCTTGACAAGCTGTGCCCTTCGGCCCCCTCGAAAGATGCATCTAGGATCTATAACCCGCAAGTCCCTACGAAATGGACAACTCGAAGTCAAAACAAAGGAGAGCAAGAGAAAAAAGGTCATGGAATAAGAAGAGGGGAGCATACCAGATTGGATATCCTCACGGCATGAAGAGGTTCAGGCATTCCTTCAAGGGAGTCTTTGTCCCTTAGTTGCAACACCCGGTCGAGTCGACTCTAGACCTCATCCTTAGCTAACTCCTCTGGTGATGCACGGTCAGGATCTGTTGGGCCAGAGTATGCCCACATCGGCCATCTCCTCTCCACCAGTAGGGCAACTCAATGGCGGAAGAAGGTGTGGAAAACCCATAGCCCATCGAGGCCATGCTACACCAGCTTCTGAAGCTCCGCCTCGATGACCTCCAGCTTGTTCTACTGACTGGAGGGACCCCACGACCAGCTTTCCCACCTCTCTGGCCTTCTTCTGGTGAGCGACGGGAATGGCACCTCCACTGGGTTCCTAATGTAGAACCACTCCCCATGCCACCCCAGATTGGAGTTGCAGGGGGAGTATGCGGGGTAGGAGCCTGACGGCCTTGGCTTCTTCTACAGGACGAAACCCCCAACCAGCCTGGTCCTGGGTGGCTTCCCCTCAGACAAGGCTCGCCCAATAAAGATCCACCGGAAAAGGTCCACACGCGGCTCCATCCCGAGGAAGGCCTCATAGACGGTCATGAAACCGGTGATGTGCAGCACCCCAGTCGGATCGAGGTGCAACAGCTCTAGGCCCCACTCATTGAGGAGGGCGTGTAGGAACCAGTGCGTAGGAAATCCAAGCCCACGCTCGTGGAAGGTGAGGAAGGTGACAACCTCATTGGCCCATGGCCACAGAACAACTTCCCCCAATGCAGGAGCCCTCCAATGCGCCACCTGCTTCAATGGGAGCAGCCCCTTCTTGGCGAAGGTAGCTAGCACCTCCTCGTCCACGTTGGATAGCCTCTAGCTTGACATCACGCTCTAGATTCACGAACGAATCTATGAGTTCTCCTCTACCTCGCTCTACCCTCTCTCTTAGAAACCGCCACGGTGCATGAACGAGCTTGGCAAAAAGGAAGGAGAAGAGGTAGTAGTTGGAGAAAGGCAAAAGAATGGGAGGAAAACCCTCCCTCTTCCCCTATTTAATGCGGACAGGCATGCGGTGGGACGCATCCTGATTGATGGGACTCATTTTGCCCAATGAAATGACACCTAGTTAAATGGGACATGGCCTGGGCATGGCCCACCACTACCATAGCCCAGGCGTAGGAAATAAGGCGCGATCGCATGCAAATGGCCCTCCGCCTTCCCAGGCAGGGCTTGGAAGGGCCCAACAACAGGATCTCCATCAAGGAGAGACCAACGGGCTACCCGAGTCGATCAGATGGCTCAGGTAGCTACCGAGAGACAGGTAAGGAGCAAATGAATGCCCCATGTGGGCTATGCCGTCTCCGTCACGAATGATGGACACGGATCCTGTTCGGACATATCCGATGGGAACTCCTCAAACCCATCACTTGAGTCATCAAGGTAACTTTACCAAACCTTTTATTTTATTTATTTGCATGATCATTCATTCATCCTTTCTCATACACACATTCACACATTCATCCATAAAATCATTCTGTCAGTGCAGAAATTGACCAACACGTAAATATTTGTAGTTTTATTGTACACGTGGGGAGAGCCTTACCATATTTGCCTGGTATGGGAGTTGATGGTGCCCACAACACTATAGGGATAAATGTCAGCGCCTACAACACCGCTTGTGTTCTGTCATGCTAGGGAGGTCGCAGGGTATAGTCCCATAGGTGTACAGGGTACGGTCCTTGGTATTATGGTTTGACTTGAGTGCCCACCTTACTTTCTATGTTTGTTTCTTGGTCCTTACCAAGCGGGCATCCCTGGTCGGTTGGTCCCAGTCGGCTCTGATTGCGCCAGTTGGAGGAGAGTAGTGAGCAGGGGTTCGGTATATCCCTAGTTGGAGACATGGGTCGAAGTCAGAAACGGTGTTTTGGCCAGGCCTTCCGGTTGGAGATGTTGTTCGGAGGTGGGCTGGAGACCTAAGCGAGCGCTCCGGTTGGAGAGGTGGGCCAGAGTTAGAAGCAGGCATCACTCCTCCTCGGCCAGGCCTTCCAGTTGGAGATTAGATTGCCCCTCTAGCATGCCATTTAGGTACTTGGGCTGACCCAAGAGTTGCGCGTTGGTTCACAACATTGTCTACTAGGCCGGGCCTTTTGCTAGGAAGCCGGTCCATGAGGAACCCCGAGTTTATTAACCCGACAGGAGCCACCGAGCCCTCGGGTGATTCAGGTAGAATCATCTGGGAGATTTTTGTTTTGACGGTGGGTGCGCACGAGCAAACCCACGGGTATAGCCCCCGAGCCCCCGGGCGATTCGGACGGAATCGTCTGTGGGGGTTTTTGTGTTGCCAGTGGGGGAAGTTTCATTTCGTCAGTGGGTGCGCGCGAGCACACCCGTGGGTGTAGCCCCCGAGCCTCCGGGCGATTCGGGCAGAATCATCTATGGGGTTTTGTCAGCAGGCGTGTGTGCGTCTATTTTAGTCGAGTCAGTTAGTTTAGGGATTGGACGAGACGGAGCTCATGGATCCTAGCGTCGGTGCACACCATGGGATTGGGTGAGTCAGAGTCGTGGATCCTAGTGTCGGTGCAGCCTACGTAGCCGAGGCAGTTAGTTTAGTGATCGGACAAGACGGAGCTCATGAATCCTGGCATTGTTGCGCGCCGTGGGATCGGGTGAGTCAGAGTCATGGATCCTAGCGTCGATGCATCCCACACAGCCAAGGCAGTTAGTTTTAGGGATCGGCTAAGACGGAGCTTGTGGATCCTGGCGTTGGTGCAACCCACACAGCCGAGGCAGTTAGTTTTAGGGATCGGGCGAGACAGAGCTCGCGGATCCTGGCATTGGTACAGCCTGCGGAGCTGAGGTAGTTAGTTTTATGGATCAGGCGAGATAGAGCTTGTGGATCCTAGCGTTGGTGCAGCCCGCATAGCCGAGGTAGTTAGTTTTAGGTGTCTTAGGCCCCTGAGCCCCATTGGGCTTGGTAGGAGTCGGTTTAAGTTTTGTGCGTTACCCCGTCCTTGGTTTCTCACAACCGGAGGGGCTGAGCTTTGTCGCTTGCCTCGATCGCTCGGGCTCGAGTGACGCGCTCGGTGAGCTCGCTAACGGGTATGATCAAGTGGAATTCGGGTCTATCATTCATGATGGGATCGACATAGCCCTCTTGTGACATTCCACTGCTCCTTTACCTACAACCCGACAGATGTCTGGGTCGTTCCAGAGACCGACCTAGGTGGCCCACTGGCCTCCCCTCGATGGAGATTCTATGGGTTTGATGAGAGGTTTAGGATCAAACGAGAAGGTTGAGATGACCCCGCTTCAGGGCAGACCGGGTGAGGGCCGCATGGGGCTCATCTGCGTTTTCTCCCCTGGCTCTTGCCAGGGGAGAAAACGTAGATGAGCCCCAGCGGCCCTTGCCTGATCTGCTTAGAAGCAGACAGACGCATCTCAACCTTCTCGTTTAATCCTAACCTCGAGCCATGCCCATAAAATCTCTATTGAGGGGAGGCCAGCGGGCCACCTGAGTCGGTCTCCAGAATGGCTCAGGCATTTACTGGGAGGCGGGTTAAGGAGCAGTGGAATGCTACATGAGGGCTATGTTGACCCCATTACGAACAATGGACCTAGATTCCACTCGGACATACCCGTTAGAGAGCTCATCGAGCGCGTCACTCGAGCCATCGAGGCAAGCGACGTTAGCTCAATCCCTCCGGTTGCAGAAACCGCGGATGGGGTAATGCACGAAACTCAACCGACTCCTACCGAGCCCAACGGTGCTCAGGGTTTCAGGTCGCCTGGCCCCTCGGTACGCCCAATGGCTGCGCCCGATGCCTAGGTTGGTGACTCTGTCTCGCCTGACCCCTCTATGCGCCCGACGGCTACGCCCGACGCCTGTGTTGGTGACTCTGTCTCGCCCGATCCCTCGGTCGCGCCCGACACCTGGGTCCACGACTCTATCTCGCCCAGCCCCTCGCCATGCTCGATGGTCGCGCCCGACGCCTGGGTTGGTAACTCTGTCTCGCCTGACCCCTCTACGCGCCTGATGGCCGCTCCCGACGCCTGGATTGGCGACTCCATCTCACCCGATCCCTCGGTCACGCCCGATGCCTGGGTCTGTGACTCCATCTCGCCCGACCCCCGGCGCGCTCGACGGCCACGCCCGGTGCCCAGGTTGGCGACTTCGTCTAGACCGATCCCTCGGCCGTGCCTGATGTCTGGGTCCGCGACTCCGTCTCGCTCGACCCCTCGACGCACCCAACGGCCGCGCTCGACGCCTAGGATGATTACTCCGTCTCACACAATCCCTCGACCACGCCCGACGCCTGGGTCCATGCTCCTAGAAACGATGGCTCAGAACCTAGAAAGGGGGTATGTGTGAAAAACAGGAGACATTTTCTCCTACTAGTTTCGCTATCCTCTCCTCGATCTTTGGTGACACCTGACCCCAGCCACAGCAAGGGGTCGAATCTCACTTAGAGGCTACGCCCATCAAGGTGCACTCGCACACACCCGCTGGCAAGTCGAACCCCCCTAGGCGATTCTACCTAAATCACCTAGGGGCTCAGGGGCTACACCCACCGGGTGCGCTCGCGCGCACCCGCTGGCAAAACAAAAAAACCTAGGCAATTCTACCCGAATCGTCCGAGGGCTCGAGGGCTCCTATCGGGTTCATTAACCTGGGGTCCCCAATGGGCCCGCTTTCTAGCAATAGCACGACCCAGCAGGCGACGTTGTGACAATGCGCGTCTCATGGGCCGGCCCAGATACCTAACGATAGACTAGAAGAGTGGTCTAGTCTTCGATCGGAAGGCCTAGCCAAGAAGGGGACGACGCTCGCTTCTGACTCTGACCCCCTTTTCCAACTAGAAATACTCCAAACCTCTGCTTACAGCTTCCGACTCCGACCGACATGGTTAGAGCCGAAAGGAACGACCGATCGAGGATGCCTGCTCGGTGAGGACCCAAGAATCAGGCAGAGCAGATAAGGCAAGGCGCTCAAGTCAACCGTAATACCGAGGACCGTACCTTGCACACCTACAGGACAGTACGGCCAAGCCATACCAGAAGGGTGCTTTGCAACCTTCTAGGCATGTCAGAACCCAAATTGTATTGTGGGCGCCGACATTTGCCTTACAGTGTTGTGGGCGCCGTCATTTACCATACCAGGCGAACACGGTAAAGCCTTCCACATGCATCTGACATAAACAGTGTTGTGGGCGGCGACGACCGTCTTGTACCCGACAGCGTGGGCAACAAGACTTAGTAGCATACGTGCACACACACACACTCTCTCTCTCACTTGTAAGGCCATCCCTTTCACCTATAAAAGGGGATACGCTCTCCCCCAACAGGGGACGGTCATTCCGACTCTCTCTCTACTAAGCTTTAGACATTCTGAGCACTCAAACAGCTCCACGGCTCTAGAACTCTAAAGCTACACGAAGCATACGTTCCAATACTTAGCGTACGTTGGAGCTCCCGTCACTCTTGGCCCTTCGGTTCAGAGTTCAACCGGACCTTCGACACCCCCTTCTTATTCCTACTCGTTTGTAACCCCACAACAAACTTCGAGCACCTAGGCTCAGGAATAAAGTCACCGACCGACTGAAACTGGACATAGGGCACGATGCCTGAACCAGTATAAACCCTGTGTCATTGAGTGCTAGGCCACATCCGATCACAACGCACGACAAAACTATAAATATTTACTTGTTGATCATTTTTCGCACTGACATATCCAGTGTACTATTCAATGTACAACACATTTAGGGTAGGACTTAACTTCTAGTTCTTAGGCAAAGTATTAAATACTTAGTTTTAGGATTATACAATTTCTTGGCTAAATTGATTCTTCTAAGATCAGTTAATATGCTAGTATACTCCAATTGTTCAAGTGTTCTAGGAACTTCAGTTTCCCTTCTACCTCCATGGTAGTAGTGCACAAAGAACCGTAACATTCATGGTTAACTGAAGCATCTTTGTGGATAAAATTAATGCAAAACTTATTTAGATAGACAATAGGCAATTGTTTATATGTAAAACATAATTCATTCCATGCAAGATTGACATATATTACTGCAAGTAAAAATTGCAACTAAGAATATTAAATGCTTCGCATTAGTCTTCAGGCTAATAAATAAATTGTTAACTCTTCTATGAGTATATGAGTTCCACCTAATTCAACGGGAATCAAAACTTAATGCACCATCGCTACTACTAATACTTCTAGATAGTAATTTTAAAGACAAAATAAGTTTGTAAGCACATGATTTAAGTTCTTTTTGAGAAACCTTAAAAATTCTTATCCATTCTTACATGTCTTAGTTTCTATGTTTGACATTTAGTAGCTTCATGCATGCTTTATTTCATAGTGGTGATATCTGATTATGATCCTTCTAGGAGTGCAACATATGCAAGTCATTTATCCTGGTTTATAGAGCTGTCTAAAAATTCTAACTCAACTTCTATTTGAGTAATTTCTGGTGGTAAATTTAAATACTTCATGTATTACATTGCTCTTTGATATTCTATATATAAGAGACATTTTTTTG
Source organism: Miscanthus floridulus (assembly GCF_019320115.1). NCBI lineage: Eukaryota > Viridiplantae > Streptophyta > Magnoliopsida > Poales > Poaceae > Miscanthus > Miscanthus floridulus. The sequence continues at coordinate 144,321,056 of NC_089585.1, forward strand.
AGAATATTCATTGATAAAATCTTATTTACCATCTTGTCTTCGATGACATTTAATACAAAGCTTCAGGCCATTGTATTTGTTTATAGAGTAGCATATATATCTCGTATGGTCATGTAAGCTTGAAAATTCAATTTTCAATATTTCTGATATTATGCATTTATAATATGGGATATCTTCTAAAATTTCTCATGCAGCGAGTCCCAAAAGACCTTTGAGATTTATTATGGCCACATACTCATTCTTGAGAGTAATACCAGGAACTATAGTACCTGAGTCTACTCCACTTCAGTGGTAGTAGAATATCCTACTAGAATTTAACGTTGATCATGCTATATAATTCTATCATTCAGGGTAAGTCTAAGATATTCCTTCTTCATGAAGATATATATATATATATATATATATATATATATATATATATATATATATATATATATATATATATATATAACTGGAATCATCATGTGCGTATAGGTTTACTGCATGTAAACAAGTAGCAAGGTGCAAAAAAATAGTGGATGGTTACACAAAACATTTTTAGAAGCGTCCTAGCATTTTTCAGGATTATGGTATATACAAATTTTCAGAATTAATACCAAGTATTTGTTCATCCTAAAAATTTATTATGCTAGGAAAACAAATATGAGCCTCTCAAAGGTGACAAGTCTAAGGTCTACCTGACTTAGAGAGTCCATATACTTTATACATGTGATTGCAAGAATAAGAATTTTGAACAATTACACTAGAAATATGTTATAAAATTCATAACGGGATTGCACTAGCATTTTCCAGATTCAAAGTTGTATATGAACTCTTATACATGCTGGTATAAGAAATATAGTAAATATGCATAAACAGAGAGTTTAGGTTGATATTCAGAAAAATTATTGTAAAAAACTGAAATTTATGTAGAGCTACATCTTAATTCCATAATTTCCAGAAAACACGAGACACTGTGCAAGGATACAAGATCTATATGTAGAATCTGCAGGATTCATGGGTCTAACGTAAAAAATTCAGACTAATACGAACTCTCTTATTTTCTGGATTTTCTCAAAAAAAATTCGAATCCCAAATTGCCTGCCTCTTCTGAGGGGGTAGGAGTGTCTCGGTCTTTTCCTGGCTCATGTGTCCCGTTACATGGGTGGTTTCAGTCTCACCGCAACGCAGACGCAATCGTTCGTGACTGCTGAGCTAGGACTAGGAGCGACGGCGTGCGAGCCATAGGTCTCGGCAGCGGGAGCTGCACTTTTTGCGTGTACAACAGCTACGAGCTATGGGTGACGAGCGGTGCGTATGGGTCGGCGTTCAGGCCGGGAGGAGCGACAACTGCAAGTTGCAACTATGGCGAGCTGCGGTGCTCGAAAGCGATGCGTGCGCGCGGCACTGCATGGAACAACTCTTGCATGCGGTGATTGTCCATGTGCGTACACGACAGGTGCGAACAAAGACACGACATATCGGATTTGTTCACGTCATCCCATAGTGTTGTTCTCGGGCTCTCGGCCACGGCTGTGCAGAAGAGACACGGTAGTAATTTCGGTGCCGATGAGTTGGTTCGCAAGCGCGGGTGTCGGCGCAGGCGTTATAGCGGCGTGCAAGCCACGTTGATGCCCCGTGCCCGTGTCAGCGGCGTGATAAGCTCGTGCGGGAGCATGATATTCCGAGATGTGCAAGTTCCATGGTACCCACTGTCGCAAGTGTATGTAGCGTACATAGTATAGTTATATACGTGTGTACTTCATGTACAAAAACAGTATGTACTTCGTGTACACCATTAGTTTTTACTGTTTTTTTAGTAAAATGTACGAGAGATCCATTAACTTTTTAGGAGGGGTCATTTAGGTTCATCAATTTTCAAACTGTATTTTTTTATTCCTAAACATTTTAAGTGGTTCACCGGAGGTCCATAGCTCTTCGTTTATGTTTGTATTTTATAGAAGCCACCCTCTATTTCTTTTTTCTTTACACACTTACCCCTCTCTGTCATCCGGCCATAGTATTGAGAGCACAGTGAACATGCACGGCGGCGTGCAGCCACACAGCCGCTTGGGGAGCACAGCGAGCACGTGGGGTCGATGGCAAGGCAGGTCCCAAACACGGTACCTCCCTCACCGGCGCCACCAGCTGTAACTCTGACACCGATCGTACACACAGGAGCATGCATGACGTGGGTTCTAGTGTTGCGCTTGTCAATGGATGAACACACAACAGGACCATGCATGACCACGTGAGTTTTAGAGTTGCGCGCTCGTCATTAGATTTGTGCCGCTCAGCTGCCACCGCCTGATCTTGGACGTTGGACCTGCTACGGTGGCCTGCGACGGGCACCGCTGCACGCGCGTGGGGTCGTACCTCAGCGCCAGCCCGCACGCTCCTGGCATCGCCTGCGCCTCCAGCGACGCCCGGCCTGTGCCGCCTGATGGGCTGCCAGGCCGCCTCGGCGGCGGATGACGACGACGACGACACCGACACCGACAGCCACTGCCGCGACGACGACGATACGGCCATGTAGCTGGGCATGAACAGCGGGTGGTCCGCCGCGGGCTTATCATCCGAGCAATCGTTGTGCTGCTGCTGCTGCCTGGACGGCGCGTAGGCGTAGCGGTACGGGCTGGCCCGCGTGGTGGCGAACGAGAAGTCGTCGTGCCAGCCGTTGTACGTGTGCGCACTGGCGTCGGTAAGCGCGGACGGCGTTAACGAGATCTTGTGGTACAACTCGTTTGGACGGCGTGCGGCACAGCGGCGTCAAGTGTCAAGAACGTAGGGATCGCCACGTACCTGCTGGTGCCAGCCGGGGTGGTGCGGCGAGCTGCGCAGGGTCAGCATCGTCCGTGGTGTCCGTACGAGCTTCTCTTCCTCGAGCATCCGGACGCACGCCCTGTTCTGCGCGGCGACGAGCGCCTGCATGCAGTGTTAGAGATAATTCATGATAGAGTTGTAATCTAATAGGTAGATGGTTGTTACCAGAACTCCTATAGATAGAATAGAGTTAAATTAGGATTGATGTATTGTCCGCACAGGAGTTCTAGTTCAAACCATCTATATCTGTAACATTTGCTTTTCTATATAAACATGCAACCTATGGTGAGCCAAGTTAGGTAACCATAGTTACTCTCATTATCTTTTATGGTAATCAGAGCCGCCTCTTCCTAAAATAGATCTACAATCCAATCTCGTCGGCAAAAAGGGCAACGACGCAAGGCGATCGTGACGTCTCCTTCCCCGACGTGAAGATCCGCGACAAGAGGGCCGCAACGCAGAAGTCTTTGTGACGCTCCTCTCGCGACAACAGATGGCGTCGTCTTCTTCTCACGACGCAAGATCGCTCCTCGGACACCCGGTGTCGGAGAAACTCACGCGGAACAATTTTGTTCTATGGAAAACCCAATTCCTCCCGGCTGTTCGTGGTGCCAAATTGCTAGGCATCCTAGAAGGAACTATTCCTGAGCCGTCGCAAGTAATAGAAGCTGAAGTCGACGGCAAGAAGAAGGAGATTCCCAACCCAGAGCATGACTTATGGGTGGAAAAAGATCAACAGCTACTTGGCTATCTGGTAAATTCAGGTCTCCAAGGAAGTCCTAGCCGGGATCACGACTGCAACGACCTCTGCCCAAGCTTGGAAGGCGCTGGGGGTCATGTTTGCAGCACAATCAAGAGCGCGGGTTACTAATCTGCGCATGCAATTGTCCACCGTCAAGAAGGGAAGCCTCACGACGGCGGAATACTTCAACAAGATGCAAAATATTAAAGATGAACTTGCTTCAGCCGGTGTCAGCATCAACGATGATGAGGTGGTTGCTCATATACTTAATGGATTAGATTTTGATTATCATCCTTTTGTCTCTTCTATGATGGGTCGATCAGGAGAGATCTCTCTTTCTGAGCTTTATTCACTTCTCATGGAATATGATCTTCGACTTGAGATGTATCAAGGGTCTGCACAGTATCAATCCTCGGCCAATGTGGCATCTCGAGGACGTGGCAATCGTGGGCGCACCGGTGGCCGTCGTGGTGGCGGCAGATTCAATCAAGGGCGCCCAGCTCAAAACAATCAGAACTTCAGCAACCAAGGCAAAAATCAGCAGAGCAACAAAAGGATGCCATGTCAAATATGCAAGAAGGATAATCACGAAGCCAAACAATGCTACTTCCGCTATGAAGAAGATGATCAATATCGTGGGCGACCCACTGAAGCTTATGGTGTTGACACAAATTGGTATGCTGATAGTGGGGCTACAAACCATGTCACTGGCGAGCTAGAGAAGATGACAGTCCATGACAAATACAGTGGCAAGGAAAAGGTCCATACTGCAAGCGGCACAGGTATGAATATTAGTAATATTGGACATGCAATTTTTCATACCCCGTCACGTAAACTTCATCTTAATAATATTCTTCATGTACCTGCCTCTGCAAAAAGTCTAGCCTCCATTCATAAACTTGCAAAAGACAACCATGCTTTCTTTGAATTTCATCCCGATTTCTTTCTTATCAAGGATCAGGACACGAGGAAGATTTTACACCACGGTAGATGCAAGGGTGGTTTGTACCCTCTCATCCCAAAAGAGGGGCTAGAGTCGAAATATGGAGCTTTTGGAGTTCATCTCCCATCTACATCCCTATGGCATAGTCGTCTAGGTCATCCTTCTATTCCTATAGTTCAGAAGATTCTTAGTCAGAATAAATTACCTTGTGATAGTTCTAAGAGTTTGGAGTCAGTTTGTGATTCATGTCAAAGGGCCAAGAGCCATCAACTTCCTTATTCTATATCAAATAAAATTTCGAGTGCTCCTCTTCAATTAATCTATTCTGATGTATGGGGGGCGGCTCCAATCTCTGTTGGGCGCTACAATTATTACGTGAGTTTTATTGATGACTATAGCAAATATACATGGATCTATCTCTTGAAGCACAAGTCTGATGTGTTTCATGTTTTTCAAGATTTCCAAAAACTTGTTGAAAAAAAATTCTCTAAGAAAATCCTTTGCGTTCAGTCCGATTGGGGAGGCGAGTATGAGAAACTAAATTCTTTTTTTAAGCAAGTTGGGATCACGCATCGTGTATCTTGTCCTCATGCTCATCAACAGAATGGGGCTGCCGAACGTAAACATAGGCATATTGTTGAAGTTGGCCTAGCTCTTCTTGCTCACGCTTCCATGCCTCTAAAATTTTGGGATCAAGCTTTCCTTGCTGCCACATATCTCATCAACCTGCTTCCCAGCAAAGTCATCAATTTTGCAGTTGCCAGTACTCGCCTCCTACAAGAACAACCTGACTATAGCAATCTACGCACTTTTGGCTGTGCACGTTGGCCCAATTTGCGACCATATAACTCCAAGAAATTATCTTTTCGATTCAACCCAATGTGTTTTCCTTGGCTATAGTTCCATGCACAAAGGTTTTAAATGCCTTGATATTTCTACTGGCCGTATATATATTTCTCGGGACGTTGTGTTTGATGAAGCCGTTTTCCCGTTTTCAAAACTACATCCTAATGCTGGCGCGTTACTCAGAAAAGAAATCGTTCTCCTTCCTTCATCACTACTCAATCCCGGGGATGATTATTGCACTGCCTCTGATATTACTAATGCTAATGTGCCGGCTAATGCTAGTGGAGCTCAAGAAAATATTGCAGGCAATCTTGATTCACAGGTTCCTAGTGAACCAGTCTTTATGCCTGGAGCAGTGCAACATGGTGCAGCAGATCCTAGCAGCCAGTCCGATGGTGATTCAGGCACAGCTATCGGTGGTGATCCATCTGATCCGATCGTACCTGCCACTGCAGACGCAGACATCCTCAGCGAAGCTTCGTCGGATCACGCGGGCGAATCTCCTTCGGATCACGCGGGCGACGCGGTTTTGGTTGATGCAAATGCACCTTCCTCACCGGCATCCAACCACACGCCAACACCTACATCACCCAGTGCATCTTCGCATGCGCCAGCTCAACCACGGCATCAAACACGTCTACAAAGCGGTATTACTAAACCGAAAAAATGTATGATGGCATGATCAGATATGGCCTTTTCAGTGCTATTGGCGAGCCCAACTCTGTTGAAGAAGCACTCGCTGATCCTAGATGGCGACGAGCAATGGAAGCTGAGGTTCAAGCTCTTGATAGAAATCACACATGGCATCTGGTCCCAAATAAATCAAGACACAACGTAATAGATTGCAAATGGGTATTCAAAATAAAGCGCAAAGCTGATGGAAGTATTGATAGATACAAAGCTCGTTTGGTAGCGAAGGGCTTCAAACAGAGATATGGCATTGACTATGAGGATACTTTTAGTCCAGTTGTTAAGATGGCCACAATTAGATTGGTACTATCTGTTGCAGTTTCAAGTGGATGGTGCCTTCGACAACTTGATGTACAGAATGCGTTCTTGCATGGTGTTCTAGAAGAGGAAGTTTACATGAAACAACCACCAGGGTTTGAGAACTCTGAAATGCCTGGGTACATATGTAAATTGGACAAGGCTATCTATGGACTGAAGCAGGCGCCCAGGGCATGGTATTCTAGGTTAAGTTCCAAACTCATCACTTTAGGCTTTGTACCTTCAAAATCAGATATGTCTCTATTTATATATCATAAGCGTGGAATAACCATCTATATGCTCATCTATGTCGATGATATCATTGTTACAAGCTCATCTTCTGAAGCAGTAACAACTCTTCTTGCTCATTTGAAAGAGGATTTTGCTCTAAAGGATCTTGGCAAACTACATTACTTCTTGGGTATAGAAGTCACAGAAGAAGCAAACGGCATAACTCTCTCTCAAGCTAAATATGTGCAGGATGTTCTAAAACATGTAGGGATGCTCGGGTGTAAACCTTGCACCACTCCTTTATCCGCATCTGACAAATTGTCAAATTATGCTGATGACCCACTCAGTCCTGAAGATGCTACTCGCTACAGAAGTATTGTTAGTGCTCTTCAATATTTGACTATCTCACGGCCGGATCTGTCCTTTGCTGTGAACAGAGTTTGTCAATTCCTTCATGCACCAACATCTGTTCATTGGACTGCAGTGAAAAGAATACTAAGATATGTGTAACATACTGTTGGTTTTGGGATGCGTATTCAAAAAAATTGGTCATCAGTTATTAGTGCTTTCTCCGATGCAGATTGGGCAGGTGATCCAGATGATAGGCGCTCCACAGGGGGCTTTGCTGTATTTTTTGGCAGCAATCTAATATCATGGAGTGCGAGGAAACAACCAACTGTCTCAAGATCTAGTACAGAGGCAGAATATAAGGCTATGGCGAATGCTACTGCAGAGATAATTTGGCTTGAGCAACTTGTTGCTGAACTGGGTATTAAATTGCAACGCACATCAATTCTTTGGTGTGATAATCTTGGTGCAACATATTTATCAGCTAATCCAGTGTTCCATTCTAGAGCAAAACATATTGAAATTGATTTTCACTTTGTACGAGAGAGAGTTATGAGAAGGCAACTACAAGTTCGATTCATTGCTTCTGGAGATCAGCTTGCGGATGGTTTTACAAAAGCTTTACCAGTTACAAAGATGGATGCGTTTGTTCGCAATCTTAAACTTCAAGGTGGCTAGAAGAGTTTAGATTGAGTGGGGGTGTTAGAGATAATTCATGATAGAGTTGTAATCTAATATGTAGATGGTTGTTACCAGAACTCCTATAGATAGAATAGAGTTAAATTAGAATTGATGTATTGTCCCGCACAGGAGTTCTAGTTCAAACCATCTATATCTGTAACATTTGCTTTTCTATATAAACATGCAACCTATGGTGAGCCAAATTAGATAACCATAGTTACTCTCATTATATCTTTTATGCAGCACAGGGTGTGGCTGTTCTGGCGCCGCACCAGGTGGCCACGCACCACCGCCTGTGGCGGTGGCAATTGCAACAGCAACGAGCTTCTGCATGCAGCACATGGTGTGGCTGGCCTGGCGCCGCACCAGGTGGCCACGCACCAACGCCTGCGGCGGTGGCAATTGTGACGGCGACAGCGTGCTGGTCCGGGTCCATCCGCGGCTCCAGGAAGTCGTAGGGCTCGAGGTGGCCCTGTGCGGCGTCCTTGGCCGCCGACCTGGGCCGGGCGACGCCGCCGGGCGCCGGAAACTCCACCTTCGCTTCTCCTTGGGTACGGGCCTGGACGCCGGCGTCGTGGTCGTCCCCGAGAGCGACAGCACTAGCGTCGTCAGCCGCCTGGTAGAGTAGGACGAGCAAGATTTGGCTGGTGCGTTCGTATGGGATTATGCCATGGCTTTACTGATGAGGGAGTCGTTTACTGACGAGGGAGTCGTGGCCGCTGTTCAATAAAGATCGATGGAGCAACCAATCGAAGGACCGGAGCAGTAGGCTAGCTAGTGCGCGGTGGCTGGAGAACGGAGAGGGGTAAGTGTGTAAAGAAAAAAGAAATAGAGGGTGGTTTCTATAAAATACAAATATAAACAAAGGGGTATGGACCTCTGGTGAACCATTTGAAAAGTTTAGGGACCTGAAAATACAGTTTGAGAGTTGATAACACCCCTTTAAAAGTTAATGAACCTCTAGTGCATTTTACTCTCTTTTTTTACCCTAGACGCAATTGCATATACATATTTATGCACGTACTTTTTGTACATATATCTACTTCATGTAGAAATAATTAGTGCAAAACCCAACTCGATGGTCGAGACAGATGCTCCAAGATACGATTCTTTCATACTTGTAAAGGGTGTCAATTTGATCTACCTTACGTGCCGCGTAGGACAGTGGTTATTAGATACATACTGCATAGGGTGTTTGGCATTGTCGTAGAACTGTCTGTTTGACAGCGACAGTGCATGTCGATGTAGTGCATATCGGTAGCAGGTAGAGATAGTAGATCCTTTCCGCTAACAACGTCGAGGGTGTCGACGTCGTCGAAGAAGTCACGGTGTAGACGTTGACACGAGCGTCCGTGTCGAGGTCGACGACAGCTTCAACGACGATGTTGACGTAGAGCTTATCGTGCTAATAACGTGTTATAAAACATGTTGCCAGCGGGTAGGACTTTTCCCTCTTCGTCTCTCATGATCAACACATTAGATGAAAGTAGAGAACAAATAGACACAAGATATGGCGACTATTCTTTTATTTCTCTAAACATTGGTGATTACAACATAGAGCTCTCACGTATATATAGTCCTGCCAAGGCCTAAGAGTTTAGTAAGAGCCCATATACAAATAGACTAGGATTATGATTTCTCTTTCTATTTTTCTTTTAGGATAGAGTCCGTATGTTTTATAACAGTACTACCGCTCCGGCCTCGTCCGGCTCAGTAGGGTAGTGGAGCCGTAAGGCGCCAAGGCCCAAAATAGTTGGAATCTTCCTTCCATTCCTTCACTTTATTTGTTGTTCTTCACCCTAGTTGGAGCTAATTTTCTAAGTTAGTTATGTTGACTTGCCACTTTAGTTCATTTCTCTCTTCTAAATTAATTACGTGTCATGCTATTATATCTCATTTTACTAAATTTAAGATTAACCCAATGACCCAAAATAAATGAAACTTGCATTCAGCGGGCTCCGGCTGGTCGCCAACCCAACGATGGAGCCATGGAGGTAAACCTTAGCAGCCATGTTCCTGTTCCCGTCCCCGTCCCGGAACGGGAACTTAGGGTATTGTTTTATAACGTGGAAACGGGAACATTCACGTACGTAGATGTTCCCGAAACGTGGAACATGGGAACGGGAACGTGGGTTATCACTACGTAAAAACGTTTTTTAGCAATGGGACGAATTTTTTGTAGGGGCGGCTGGTGATAGAGCCGCCCCTACAAATGGTTGCCAAATGAGCCGCCCTTATAAATTAATTTGTAGGGGCGGCCGGTGTTATCAGCCACCCCTACAAATAGCTCGATTTGTATGGGCGGCTGGATATTGAGCCGCCCCTACAAATTAATTTGTAGGGGCGGCTCAATATCCAGCCGTCCCTACAAATTGATTTATAGGGGCGGCTCAAAAATGAAGTGCCTCTACAAATGGACGCCGAATATTAAAAAGTAAGCACTAAAATTCAAATTTTGTAAACGACCTCGGATGAAGAAACAATCAAAATGAAAGTTGTAGATCTTGAAAAGTTATGAAACTTTATAGTTGACAACTTTTTCAGTCGAGATCATTTACTACTTGAAAATACTGTTTGAAATTATTGTTCTCGTTTTGTCCTCTAATTCGGAGCCAATTCTTAAAACTGGTCTAGTTTTCGGATACGAACTCCGTTTTCGACGTTCCATATATGCAAATCGATCAGAAATTTTTTTTGGATGCGTCCATCCCCAGCTTTGTTGGGGTTCAAAAATTTTTGATTGGTTAAAAAGTGGTCACAAGATCATCTTTTCGTGGTCACAAGCTTTTTGTTGATTTTGAGCACGTCTTCTGAAATTTCCACAGTCCACGTCTTTCACTTGTTTGAGCTCGTATTTTCTATGGTTACTTCTTTTGTGCTCCTAAGTGAAGAAAAAATATCAAAAAAATAATAGTTTAAAGTCGAAATTTCCCAAAAAAAACAACGACAGCAAAAAAAAAAAAACAAGAAAAAAAGAGAGGGGCAAAAGAGGAACAATATATAGAGGAGCACATAGAGAAGGCCAAACGTTATTTTGGAACACTAATTGATTTCAGATGAAAAAATCATGAACATAGAAGTTGCAGAACTTATCAAGATCTACAAGTTTTATTTTGGTCATTTCTTCATCCGATAAAGTGGTAATACCATTGTTCACAAAATTTACATATCACTCTTATAGTTTCATAAACAATAAGAGGGATGTGTAACATTTATGAACAATGTTATTACCACTATATCGGATGAATAAATGATCAAAATAGAAGTTGTAGATCTCGGAAAGTTATGAAACTCTGTATTTGACAACTTTTTAATTTGAAATCATCTTGTCAAGGAAAATTACGTTTGAATTTTTAAAATTTAAAATTTAAATTTTGTAAACGACCTCGGATGGAGAAACAACCAAAATAAAAGTTGTAGATCTCGATAAGTTATGAAACTTTGTAGTTGACAACTTTTTGATTTGAAATCATCTTGTCAAGAAAAACTACGTTTGAATTTCCAAAAATTTAAAATTTGAATTTTTTAAACGACCTCGGATGGACAAACAGTAAAAATGAAAGTTGTAGATCTCGATAAGTTATGAAACTTTGTAGTTGATAACTTTCTCATTTGAAACCATCTTGTCATGGAAAACTACGTTCGAATTTCTATTATTTGAAATTCAACTTTTATAAGTGACCTCGGATGAAGAAACTACCAAAATGAAAGTTGTAGATCTCGAAAAGTAATAAAACTTTGTAGCTGACAACTTTTTCATTTGAATTAGTTTAGGGCCTCAAACAATCAATTTATGCTCAGTTTTGTATAATACATGGGGAATCAAAATGGATTGTGGACACAAGTGAATGTGAGGTGTAGTGGTAGAGGAGATGGCGTGCGAGAGAGAGGTCGCCGATTCTAATCCCGGCACGACGCAAAGTGTGCAAAATTCATGAAAAAATGCTGCTACCATAGAGTGAGGGTGTGTGTGGCTGCCGGTGGGGACCTCCTCGGTTAAAAAAAAATTTGCTATTTTTTTGCCCTGTTTTTCAAATCGTGAAAAAATGACTCTACCATAGAGTGAGGGTGTGTGTGGCTGCCGACGGGGACCTCCTCGGTTAAAAAAAAATTGCTATTTTTTTGCCCCGTTTTTCGTTTCTGGAAATTGATTTGTAGGGGCGGCTGATAACACCAACCGCCCCTACAAATCGATTTGTAGGTGCGGCCTGGGAACCGCCCCTACAAATCAGTTATTTTTAACCACCTTTTCATAGGGGCGGCTGACAAAACCACCCCTACAAATCGATACCAGCCGCCCCTAAAAACGTTTTTCTACGTAGTGTATGTTCCCGCTTCCAGGCTGCTAAGAGGTAAACACAATCAGAAATGCGCAAGCCATGCCTCTATTAGGTGCAGTACTTTAGGGTTCATCTAACCGAAGTGTGAGTTTGGATACTCGTGGGACGCGCAGGTGCTCCTGCTCGATTAGTCATTTGACCTTATCTGAATTTTCAGAGATTAACGGCGTCTTTTGACCTGATCTGAATTTTCAAGCTGTGGTGGCACTGGACCCATCGTTGTTTGGATGGAATCATGGAAGCAAAAGCAGAGTAAGCCATAGCCATTGCAGCGGCCGAATATAGGAATCGAACGAGTATACATCAGCCCACGTGTTATGTGTATGCATCGATTTACTAAGCAGACATGTATAATTGAACATAACTGAATGCGATCAGAATTTGATGAGCATTCCCTACAAACATATAACTTCCACTAGTTCAGCTTTGATACACTTTCTTAGCTTTCTTCACCAAGCGATCCAATTCATTTCTTTTAAAAGCCCTAACTCTATGGGCAGACGCCAGTTGACTGTAGGCTCTCAAGCAAGCTACCTTATTTATCTTAGCATCATATTTATCTGCATCACTCAGCAACTTTGATATCACGTCTTCTGGAAACATCTGAAAGAGACAAGATAGCCCATCACACGGGTGCGAGTGATACATGAAATGCACTGCCGAACAAATGAGAATACATTCACAGAAAAAGTACCTTATCAGAATCACCAACTACACTTCTTGATATGATGATCTTAAATGCTGTTGCAAGTTTGAGAGGGTCCCAACTCTCATAGTCAATGCCAGACACCTTCTTAAGGTAGTGACGAATGAGGCACAAGTTTTGATACTCTTTCTTCTCAACATCATCACATTTAAACAAGACGCGCGCTGTCGCAACAATCTGCTCATTGACCTGGATACAACGAGCATTGCATCATCACAGAAAGATAAATACAATGGCAATTTGCATGAAAAGCTTTGGTCCATGGAAACGAAGGATCTTAGTGAGTACACAAGCTATTGTAAAATTAAACACTAAATGACAGGGAGCTATAAAGAAGTATGGCAATTGGTGAACGCACCATCTCTGGTTCGACATCAAAGCCATAACGACGCAGTAATATTTGTAGTCCTTGACTCATAGGGAGGTGGTCCTCCATAGACAGCTGTGATTTTTCTCCGGGCACCAGTTTGTGCATGAGATGCTTCATGCCCCACATTACCTCCATTACAAGTTCATTATGCAGGCAGTTTATTCCCTGAAAAAGTCACAGAAAGATGGCGCTCAAACTTGTTCACGCATTTAAGCAAACAAGGAGCATACTTACCAAGCTTTTTTCAATGATTGATTTTGTTAGAGTACGTCATGAGCCTATTGGGCCTGGGCTGGCGGTATAGCCCGCTAGTGTTAGGGTTAATTAGAGATAAGGGTCGCTTGCTTAAGGGTCAAGTAAGCCTTGCTTGGGAGTCCAGTAAACCTCTATATAAGGAGAGAAGATGTATCAATCTAATCAAGCGAGAATTAAGAAGGAAATCCCTTCCCTCTTGCTCGGCCGTGGGCAAGGCCCCCGGCCGGCCTCCGGCCTCCCTCGCAGCCCCAGCCGCCTAGGTTTACTGGACTCCCAAGCAAGACTTACTTGACCCTTAAGCAAGCGACCCTTATCTCTAATTAACCCTAACACCAGCGGGCTATACCGTCAGCCCAGGCCCAATAGGCTCATGACGTACTCTAACAGATTTATATTCTGGCTTCCCAACAAGCAATTTCTTCTTAGGGCGGTGCCACTTCATGATCATCATAGTAAGCTTTTCATCAACACCAGTATCAACATTAATGGCACTTGACTTGTCATCAAAGGTTTGAAATTCATTCAGCCAAACAGTCTGATAAAAAAAAATGTTCAGGAGCAAAGAGAAGCAATTAATCATATATCTTGCACTGTCTCAATCTGGGGAACCTGTTCTCAACTCGATACTTATGTCTGAATTGTAATGATATATACCTTGTTTAAGGCCTCATTTATCAAACATTTGCAATATAATTAAGCGATAGTATCATGTGTTCTGCGTATTTTAAAAACTGAACGCGGTGGTTTTCTTCAGTAGTAGCACAACGTCAAGGTTCACTATAATCACCCCTAGGTACCAGTTAGCCAGATACTAGATAGAAATTGACGCATACATATACCCCCAGATTCTAGACCGTGCATCAATTCCTTAGAAATCTCCTAGCACTCACTCCAACCATTTAGCAAAACTAGCTTAATTTTGTGCATAATGACATCATGCTACATGCTTTACCAACATAAGCTTTGATCAAGTTAATAATAGTAAACAACTGTTGAACAGCTCGCAAGATTGTGTTGATATTCCTCCCTCGATGCAAAAAGAACTTGGTAGTTTGGCGACAAGCAACTGAGGTAATATAAGAATGATAAGGGGAAAAAAGAGTGAGAATAATGAGAAGGGAAGGCAAGAAGGGGCACTCACATCTTCTGCAAGAAAATGCTCAGCAAAGTTTACCCAGATACTCTGGCGACAAGGATAAAACAACAAGAGGAAGCAGGTACATCATCACTAAACGAGTAACGAAAATCGAAGTACCTCGCATTAACCAAGGAACGAAAATCGAAATACCTCTATGGCGTTTGGTACGTAGAGGCCGATTGCATAAAAATTGAAGACTGCGAAACCAGTAGGAGTCTCAAACAGGAGAGAGGTCATCTCATGAGCCTCCAATAAGTCAGCATCTGCGAAACAAAGAAGTCAAGCAAAAACAAGCTGGGATTGCCAAGAAAAGCGTAAATAAACGAAGCGCGAGGCCGGCCCTGGATCCGACGCTAAAGTCCATAGCCTCCGGGTGATCCGTCGCGGTGGTTTGCTCAGAGGAGGAGGATGGCTCACCAAAATCGGCTGAGCCCCCACCCAGGTTCGGCGGGAGTCCTGGATCCTCGAGGCATCGCCGATGAAGGGATGCGGAGGAGCAGCAAAGCCCGTGCCTGTGCTCCTCCCTCCTCGGTCCTCTCTGCCTCCGTGGCTAAGGTCGGGGTCACCGGTTGGCGGTTGCGGAGACGCAGATGGTCGAGAGTCGGGACGGAGCTAGGAGAAGCCGCGGGGACCTCCTCGCCTGCTTGGGACGTGAGTCATCCAGGCTCTAGGCGGATCAGCCTAAGCGCACTCCCAACGAAAGAAACCGGTAGTTTCTGTAACGTAGAATGCCGCACTAAAAAACACTGTTTTTCAATCTATGATTTCTATAAGTAATAATTATTTTCTATTTCTCTCTCCCAACTCTATCTTCTTCCTCCAATGGGAGTGCGACACGAGCTTCCTAGAAACTGGTGGTTTCTCTCCAATGTCGATTTCATGGTTTCTTGGTGCATTGGGTCAAGAGTAGACCTGATTTCTTCGTGAAGAAACCATTTCTATGATTTTTGCTCTCTTTCTTCATTAATTACGTTGCCATATCAGCGTTTTGCCTACGTGGCAAGTCATTTAATGAGGATAGAAACCATCATCAATGCACCATTGGGACTGCCCTAAGGACTTTGCTGTTAGGTCGCAGGGTTGGCTTACGTGTGCTGATCAAACAAATCAAATGCCTTCCCTTCTACATTTTTATTATTTTCTGAAAATGATCAAATTAGCTCAAACTACACCACAAACCACGTGAGTCGCCGTAGGTAGGCATGGGCAAAACTTCGTGATCCCAGTGCAACGTATGGACACATACCCAAATATGTTAAAACATTTAAAGATTTATATTATCCGCTAAAATAAACACAGAGATGACTTCGTTAGGGTATCAGGCCTCGAGAGAAGTAGTCACAACAAAGACAATAGGATGTTCATTTTTGTACGTTGACAGTAATAAGACGATTCCTCGATTTTCTCATTGGATTATGTCTTTAAGGATATGAAGTCTTAAGTTGTAGATATAAAGTGAGTTTGAAACACGTTAAATTTGAGGACCATGCATATCTATTGTCTCATTGTTTAGTCTTGTGCCTATACATGAACATATGTAACATGAGAAGGTATGCCAAGTCGAAATGAGGTGATTAGATATGCTTTGTGGTAAAAGGATTGGCGGATTTCAAATGGGAAATTATTGTTAGCGCAAATCAAAGTTTGACTCAAAGTGTGAAGATGGGAGAAAGGAGTATATTAAGTTGGGTTCGAGATACTAAGCGCAGATGAATGGCAAATGACGACTTTGGCGCTGAAGAATCAAATTGTTGTTATATCGTAAGTAAAAAGTGACTCAAACATGTTGAAATGGTTCAAGTCACATGCTCAAGGTGGATTTGCACAAAGGGTTGAAAGAAAGTTGATGGAAACCTTTGCGAAGACATATTATAAAGAATATGCATATGAAGAATAATGCAAGCTCAAGAGCTTGAAATATATTTTATCTTTAATCTTAAGTATAGATATGCCTTTTTATCAAGAGTGATGCAAACGTTGAGTATGTTGACAATTCTCACTATTCAAATTAACCAATCCTAAGTGTTAACTTGCGAGAAACACTTGTCACAACCTTGCATATGGTGGTCTTGGAGCTTGTTTTTAGTTGGTTTGATTATAACTATTTTAAATTCCGGGTTTGGCCAGGACTTCGGATCAAGTTTGGAAATTACGAGGCAATTTCCAATCAAGGGTTTGTGTTTGGATTTCGTTTTTCTGATCGAAAATTTTCATCCTGGCCAAAGTTTCTGATCGTGTGCAGAAAAAATGCCCAAACAACTAGTGCTAACTGAGTTGGGAATAACTCATTTAGAAAGCAATGAGGAATGCTTTGGACTTGCTAGTGTATATTGGGAAATCAAAGAAGCACATGTTCGAGTACATCAAGTAGAAGGTATGGGCTTGTATCCAAGGTTGGCAAGAAAAGCTATTGTCCAAAGTCAGGAAGGAAATTTTAATCAAGGTGGTTGCACAAGTCATACCCGCATTTGATATGTCGTGCTTTGACTTGACCAAAAGTCTGGTCAAGACATCTTCTTAACCATAATATGATGCTATTGGTGGAGCCAGCAAGATAAGACAAGCAAAATTTATTGGGTCTGTTGGGAGGAACTAATAACAAGATCAATGAGCGGAGGGGACTTGGGATTTTGAGATCCGCATGTTTTTAACATTTCCATGTTATGATGTTGATAAGGCAAGCGTGGCGATTCCTTCTGTTCTCAGATACTATACGTGCACAAGTGTTGAGTGGAGGGCGCTTGGGATTTCGATATCTACATGTTTTCGACATTTTTTTCTCGAATACGCACGCCGTAAGAAGAAGAGTTTAACCACACAAACGACGCACTCTGACGAGCGCCCTAGGAGGTCTACTTGACCATCCTAGTATACAAATTCAAATTTCGATATTACATAAATGGTACACAACCGAGCCGTGGTCTGCGTGCTCCTACTCCGTTATCCGAGAAGAGCGCGCCGGTGTAAGAGCGGCTCTTCTACTAGCCCTATTGTTGTCGTTGAAAATAACTCGTCCAGAGCTGCAACTTGGCCTGATATCAAGTTCCCTGTGAAGATGGCGTCGTATGCTTGCTTGGACGCGAATGAAGTTGGTGTCACCTATGATAGGGTTCCCATCCTTTGCCTGAGGAGTACCTCGCCCCGCTGGGAGGGCGGTATGTGCGCCAGCGGTTGAGCGGCAATCCGTCTGCTCCTGGCAGGAAGGGGCTTTTTGGTTGCCGCATTCTGCCTTGGTGGAGTGTCGATTAAGGGTGACCTTCGCTTGAGCTGCACCTCCTCGGTAAACCGTGTGAGGCGCCGAGCGGCCTCGCGCGGCGTGGGCGTTGCGTCGACGTCCGCTTGGTCGTCCATCGTCGGCGTAAAAGGGTCAGGTGTAGCTTGGCCGTCCGGATGGCCGTCTTGCGTCGGCGTAGAAGTACCTACCATATGCTTGGTCGGCCCGAACCCAGGTGGCCAGACCTCACCATCCTCCCCTAGAGCCTCAGCACCCGTGACAACGGGTTGTCCCATCTGTGGAGGCGTGCCCTGTACAGGGGGACAATGGAGGCGAGTCCGTCGTGCACTGAGGAGTCATCGCCGCAGGACGAGTGTCCACCAACTAGCCCTGGGCAAAAAATACCGAGAACCGAACCGAAAATACCACTGTTCGCCTACACGGCCGTGTAGCCCGTGTACACGCCGTGTACACGCTACACGGTGGTGCACCGTTTCCGTTTAATCGTCCGTTTACCCCGTTTAATTGACCGTTTAGCCCGTTTAGTGGACCGTTTAGCCCGAATAATGGCTAAACGATAGGTGACCGACTGTTTACCGTTTAGCGTTTAGGAAAACACTGGAAAATACCGAAACCGAATTTTTCGGTACCCTATTCGGTTCCTAATTCCCAGGAACCAAAATTATCGAGGTAAATTCAGTTCTTTACCTCGGGGAACCGAATTTACCGAATTACCTGTCGGTGCAGAAAGTGACCAACAAGTAAATATTTGTAGTTTTGCCTTACGTAGTGATTGGAGGTGGCCTAGCACTCAATGACACATGGTTTATACTGGTTCAGGCAACGTACCCTACGTCTAGTTTGAGTTGGTCGGTGACTTTATTCCTGAGCCCAGGTGCTTGAAGTTTGCAATGGGGTTACAAACGAGAAGGAGAAAGATGGAGGGTACAAGAGGTCCGGTCGGACTCCGGTCGGAAGGGCCGAGAATGATAGGAGCCCCGCTATGAGCTAAGTGTTCAAGCGTGTGCTTGTGGTTCGAACCTAGTGGTTCTGTGGTTGTGAACTAGTGAACTTGATCGATCTGAATGAATCTGAATGTTGGAAGAGAGCGCATCCCCTTTTATAGATGAAGGGGATGGCTTTACAAGCGAGAGGGAAGGAGTATGTTTGCTGCTAAGTCTTGCTTCCCACGCCGGCGGGTACCAGATGATGGTAGGCGCCCACAACACTGTTGGATGTCAGATGCACGTGGGAGGTTATGTTGTCTTCTTCGGGTATGGCAGACGTCGGTGCCTGTCACACTGTTGATACCTGAAGGTTTGCAAGGGATTTTACCATGTTCGCTTGGTACGGTAAATGCCGGCGCCCACAACACTGTCGATGCCCAGAGGCATGTGGGGGGGCCTTACCGTATGGGAGTTAATGGCGTCCACAATACTGTAGGGGAAAATGCCGGCGCCCACAACACTGTCGATGCCCAGAGGCATGTAGGGAGGGGCTTACCGTATGGGAGTTAATGGCGCCCACAATATTGTAGGGGAAAATGTCGACGCCTACAACACTGCTTGGGCTCTGTTGTGCCAGGGAGGTTGCATAGTACTATTTCTGTAGGTGTACAGAGTTCGGTCCCCGGTATTGCGGTTTGACTTGTGCGCCCTGCCTTACTTTCTCCGTCTGTTTCCTGATCCTTATCGAGCGGGCGTCCCCAGTCGGTTGGTCCCAGTCGGCTCTGAGCGCGCCAGTCGGAGAAGAGCAGTGAGCAGGGGTTTGGCGCATCCCCGGTCGGAGACGCGGGTTGGAGTCAGAAGTAGTGCTTTGGCCAGGCCTTCCGGTCGGAGAGGCCGTCTAGAGGTGGGCTGGAGAACAAAGCGAGCGCTCCGGTCGGAGAGGTGGCCGGAGTCGGAGAAACGGGCACCGTTCCTCCTTGGCCCGATCTTCCGGTAGGTGATTGGATCGCCCCTCTTGCCTGTTGTTTACATACTTGGGCCGGCCCATGAGTTGTGCGTTGTCTGCTTGGGCCGAGCCTTTGTTGGAAAGCCAGTCCGCGAGGGACCCCGGGTTTATGAACCCGACATTACCTGAAATGTGTTGAGTTTGAGTGTTGTTATATTATTGAGTGTACTATTATAGACTATTATCTTATGTATTTGTGGTACTCACTCTTATACTCTTTGTGGACTTTTATATGTATATTTATTTTGCACTATTATTCTCTATGAAATCATGTCAAAATTAGCTTTTGGACCTGCTATTACATGTCTCTGTGATCAATTCGGTACGGTTCGGTAAATACCGAAAGTACCGAAACCGAATTTCCTCGGTACCGATTTTTGGAAGGAACCGATCGGTACCTATTTTCCAAGGAACTGAATTTTTGTGGGAACCGAAGTACCGAACCGATCGGTTTGGTATTACCGAATGCCTAGGCTGACCACCAACGAAGTTTGAACCTCCTGAGAGACGGTTGTCGTAGCCTGCAAACACCCAGGCGCTGGTGTGACCACTTGTCGGCTCGCGACGAGCGAGACGGCAAGCTCGTCCAACATCGGATCAACCGAGGCGACCCAAGCAGGAGGCTCTACGCCCTCGCACAGCGCCTCCGCTAGCGGATCTGGCTCGAGGAAACAACGTGCGGCAGTCGAAGCAGTGGCGTCGTCAGCGTAGCCGGTAGGCGCGCCCATGCTGATGTCCGGCGCCGGCTCACCCGGCGTCGCTGGCGTACATGTTTGCAACATTGCCATGCTAGTAAGGCAAATGTGGTGGTTCTTTCTGTTCTCAGATACTCTATGTGCATGCATATGTGCTTGATGCTAAGTATTTTCCAGGCAAAACCATCTTGAAGGCAAAAGCAAAAGGAGGTATTTCTCATACATGGCGCGGTATACTTGCCCTGTTCGGTTACCTTGGAATGGACACCCGGAACGGTTTCCAGCCGAAATGATTGTCTAATTTGTATTAAGATTGATCAGCAAGAATAGTTCTTGGCCTCATTCCCAACTCGCCCTAAAGGGGCTCAATTTTTAAAAGATGGAATTATCTCGAGGATAGGTGATGGGTTTCAGTTAACATGTGGAGTGATTCGTAGATTCCGAATAATAACACGGCAATGGGGTTTCAATTAACATTTCGAGTGAACAGTGGAATAGCATGTGATGAGTTATCGCACCTCAGGTGGGTCCCTACTTCAAAAGGGGGGTTGGATCACTACTGCAAAAGGGAATAGCATGCAACGAATTATCACACCTCCGGATGGGTCACTACTTCAAAAGGTCGCAGACCTAATAATTCCAATTACTGATATGTGGGATCAGCAATTGGTCAACAATTATTTTTATTTAATTGCACTGACTCTGATATCATATTGAATTGTATGCATCAACCATTTCAATCGAAAAAGATTAAGTTGAAACAGAAGACGGACAATTTCCTTTATATTTCAACAAGTCTATGCCGTAGGAATCAGGATCCAGGATCAAGTTGATGGCACCAATTGTCAGAAGCAGATGTTGTAAATGTGGCTACTGCATTGGGGAATACCACCTTTGGTAGATCAGTTCTCAGAGATTAAAACAAAAATGATGTACAATTTATGTTTGATTTCCCATTGCCACAGCTAGTAAGAAGCTATGGGCTTGAGTTGTACAAACGGTCCCTTGTTTTTGGTACTAGTGTCCAGGGATTTACCTGGAATAATCCTGTACAGGTTTTGATGGAATTTGTTTTTTTAAGTGTTCTTCCATTGCAATGCACAGTACTCAGTAGTCTCGCTAGAGGATGTACAAATGAATGTATGTATCGCTGTAGAAAACTTATTGCTCAACGTGTGATCCCGCATCGTCGAGCTCATCCTCTACACGGATTCCCTTGTTCTTGAGGAATTTAGAGTACCAGCGAGCAGATAGCCTTGCTTGCCTTGGTAGCGCCTTGTCCTCGAAATCAACACGGTACAGGCCGTATTGCGACCTGAACCCTGTCAGGTACTCGAAGACGTCCAGGAAGGACCACACGAAGTAGCCTTTCACATTGGCCCCATTCCTGCACGTCAACACAGGATGAGGAATAAATCTCTGTGAAAAATAGTTCTTCCTGAAAAAAATTGTATCTGAACAATATTAGTGAAAAGTTGTCGACTGACTGATACACATTGCTGAGTTCTGCTATTGTGCCTTTTTTACCTGTCCTTGGAAAGCTGCTAATCAAGTTATAATTTTGGTACCTTTCTAGGAACCATAAAACCCTCTTTGTGATCTGATATCTCTCACCTTAGAGCAGTCAATGTGCTGCTTATGTGGTTCTTCATGTAATCAACCCTGTCAGTATCATGGAGGCTACCGTTTGTGGTTGCATGACCTGAAGAGAGAAAGGAGAGGGAAGAAAGTATAAATCGAATGCTATCTCTGATCATAAATATTGATGTTTTGAACAAGATGTGATCAAATTTTTTAAAACTTGACTGTCAATAACTTTTGACATACTAGATTGAAAACATAAAAATCATAATAAATAACATAGATCTGTCTTAAAAGGCACTTTCATAGTCTTATAACTTTGTTATATTATAAATATATTTTAAAATAGATGATAGTGGTCAAAGTGGCCATTGAAGATCATGAAAAGTAAGAAAACATCAAGTACTTTTTACCAGACAAAGTATATGTGTTCCAGAAAGAGAGGTATATAGAACGCATTGATGTCTGAATAGTCATTTTTTGTTTTCGGAAACAGATATCTGCATAGTCATTTAGAGGTACTTCTTAGACTATCTGAACTAGAATTTTGAGGCCTGTAGCTGGGAAATAGACTTTCCTGTCTCTTGGATATAAATGGGAAGGTTCCCATAGGCTTCACTCAGGTATTCTACCAAAAGTTGCAATCCTCTGGGATCAGCCGGAATAGATGTTGGGGCTTGCTGCAGTAAAATGAAAAGGCTGTATCTGTCACAGCATTGAAAAAGTTCCAAATATTACTCACTCAAATAAGAGGACCGTTCAGTGTGTTTTTATCTAACTTCCCATGTTAGACAGGAATTCCTAATTGCACAGCATAATGTCTGAAAAGTCTCAAGTCATCAGCATTTCTGAAAAATTGTCGATGAAAAACCTTACCTGACCTATTGGCGGATCCGTTCTCGAACCTGCTTCAAATAATCTTTTTGTTAGATGCAGCATTTAGCTTGTAGGTTTCATAACATTTGCGAATATGTTTCAGAAGCATCAGCAAATTATTTGGTCCATGTGACACCATGTTGAATTTTCGTAGGCCATTGTGTATGTGCCACTAGATAAATGAATCAAAAGTCCCAGGGATGTATCTAAAGAATTGCAAGCGATAAAAGGATAATCCTGTATCGAGTGACAAATTGTTTTACCTCTATAGTCAGCAGCAGCGTCCAGTACGAAGTCACGGATGCCTTTTTCTAAAGGGTGGTCATTCACATACAAAGATAAATAGTGGTTTATTCCAATGAAATCTAGAGTGCCACGAATGGCTTCAGATTGAACTTCTCTGAATGACGGAAGGCGAGAACCAACATTCTTCTTCATTACACTTGGATAATCTCCAAACAGCAATGGTTCTAGTATCCTACAATCGATACATATTGTTTTCGATTATCTCTGTAAATGTTCCACATTTGTGATGCAACAAGAGTTAAAAAGATACCAGCCGCAATAGAAGTCCAGAAATCTTTGAGATGCTTCTAAATCGGCAGTGGAGTTTGTTAGTGGGTATGGCCACATTGTATATATATTTATGCCAACAACTCCTTTTTGTACAGCCTACAAGTCAGTCATTTTATGCTTGCGTAAATATATGACTGATATAAACATTTTAAGAAACCAAAGGGAATGTTGTTGGTGTAGTTAGAAGAGAAACTGATGCCTTGGCTCATGAGCAAAACGTGTTCAAATGTAAGATTTATTATAAGGATCAATTTCAGATGTCACGATATAAGATTCTGATTTTACAAGTATGTGGGTGGGTGTGTTTGTACACTATGTGCATTTCTTCTTCTAATGCAATGATGCTCAGCTCTCCTGCGTGTTCGAGAAAAGAGAAACAATACAAGACTAATGTTAAGACACCTGTGATGTTTTCAGGTACAAGATTGCTCACTTGGTATTTTTCTCTGTACAGTCTGGTAGCTGATGCATGTGCCAGTAGCATGTTATGAGCTGCTATATATGGTTCCACACTTGAGTTCCCCACTGTACATTTTTTTGTTCCAAATCCAAACGGATCAGAACATCTTCCCGGTGCAATTTGTCCAATATCATAGGACCCAAGTGCAGCCACATTGGCTTCATCCAGAGTGGTCCAGTGTGAAACCCTGTCACCAAATTCCCTGAAGCACACATCTGCATATACCGTGAAATCCTCCCTGCGTTTTGTGGTAGCATGGATGATCAAGATGAGTTCATTTTGGGAAAAATATCATTCACTAACAGAAAAAATTACTGGATCTTACACAATCTTTGGGCTTAACCATCCACCATACTCGTCTTCCAGGATCTGAGGGAGATCCAGCTGGTAAATCATAAGATGGACTTGGACACCTGAAGAACCCAATAGTTATTGATATTCCTTATGTTCATACAATTACCAGATATAAATACCATTCAAAATTTATTTGCAATAGGCATACCGTGTCTAGCTAGCTTGTCTATGAGATTGTTATAGTACTCTAACCCTTTTGGATTAATAGCACCTCTTCCATCTGTGTATTTAATTTAAGAAAGTTTAATCGAAGATCCTAGAAATTTGTTGCTTCATACATGATAAAGTTTCTGCACAAAAAATGGTTATACTTGGTATAAGCCTGGACCAGGAGATAGAGAATCTATATGCCTCCAGGTTACTGTCAATTATGAGCTTAACATCGTCCTGAAACATTAGATGGTTAAGGTCAAAGCAAGAAACAAATCAAGAATGCTCCTTTCCGTATGCTGAAACAATCAGCATGCAGATTTGGATCAGTAGTAACAGTACTTCGATGCAACAAATTATATGTTTAGATTAAGGACAGTAATTTTTATATTTAACGCCAGAGTTTTCAATAAAAATATTTAAAGATCAGACAAAAGGTTAGTTGATAGCATAGTAAAAGAAACCAGCAGCTTGATAGCAGCCAGAGTTTTTCACCTTGTACTTGTTGTACCCGTCGGCGGCTATATCACCATTGCTTTTGTCCGGCATGCTCCCTGTTATCAAGGATGAAAAAAAGTGGCAGTAATCCTCCAGTCAGGCACTCAGGCTGCACAGTAACTAAAGTCTAAATCAATGCATTATTAAGCATGAATCACTGTCACTAGTATCCAGTTTTAGTTTTTTCATCAGTGCCAGAAATCCAACCGACGAGTGACGTGCGAACCTGCGTGAGTGAAGGTATCCCAGATGCTTGGGCTCCTACCATCGTCAGCAACGGCACCCTCATACTGCAGCAGCAATTCATTTCAAAGTAACTAAAAAAAATTAGTCGCCTATGATTAGCACGCAAGAAAGCCCCATGAATCCATGCACGGGAGTCCCGGACGGGGTCATCCGTTACCTGATAAGCCGAGGTAGCGGATCCGAAGACGAAATCTTCAGGGAAGTCGCTCCTTGTGAAGCCGAGAACGGGAGCCGCGCCCTGGACGCAGACCAACAGCAGGAGAGAGATGACGGCAAAGGCGGCAGCCATGTCTATCCTGAAAGCTCTCTGCCAATTCGTCAGTTCGACTAGTCCAAATGGCAGGACGAAGAGGCCAACGCCTGTCTTCAGTCTTCTAAGAAATTTCGAGAATTGACGTGTGTGGTTCGTAGGTATGCGGTGCGCTAGTGAAGTGCTTCTCACTATCCCAGCGGATAATGCAATATATACTCTCTCCCTCCATCCATCCAAAAAGAATACAACTATATAATTTATTTATAGAAGCTAAACTAGCTTAAATTCAACCAAATTTATAGTAAATAAATTAAGGTTTATAGCTCCAACAAAATTTACTATAAACAAGTATTTCATAATTAATTTAATAATACTTATTTTTTACAATAAAATTTAATATTTTATAATTTAGTCGAATTTTAAACTATTTAATTTCTCAAAAAAATAAGAATTGCATTTTTCGGACTAATGAAGTACACCGCCTCTCGTGTGAGTAGCACAATGTTCGCATGTTAGCTTAGTCGCAAGCAAAATTGTCCGCATATATGTATTTATATCCTAGAATCTTAGGATGCTGCCCGTTTGAATCCATTTAGATTCTTGAAAAATGGCTTTAAAAAAGGTACACGATATGTCCTTAAGGTCTATTTTTTATGTTTCATGTGTTCTTATATGAAAATAGACTATTTCATGTGAAATTTATGTATATAATTTCTATAAATTTTCTATGTTACAAATGAATCATTATTGCAAAAAGCCTGCTATAGCATTTTCAATGATCTACACTACGATATTACGAACTATTCCGTCATTACTGCTAATTGATAGGTGATTTTGGTCATGTTAGTGATCACTATCACTATGTTTTCTACTGACATATCAATTTACTTAGAAAAAAAACATAGGGTCCACCAGCTAACCTTGTCAAGGGGTAGACCGGCTAAAATAACCGAGGTGAGTAAACTGAACTCAGGACATAGGCCAAACTAGGGTTAATTTGGAATTTTTCAATAAATAAATTAATTGTTGCATGGATTGTGTCTATGACAATGGATCCAAAACCAGTGTGCTTCTTCGGAGACTTTCTTTTTGGGCCTTACTCTTTTCTTCTTTCTTCTTCTTATAAACCTCATGCAACATTAGCGAAAAGTTTAAGGTGATACTCATTAAATGCGTAGTATGACACTATGCACTCGAAGTAGCCTCAAGGCTTGTTGGATACATATTATGCATTCGAAGAAGGCTCAAGGCTTGTTTTGATTCATGTATGTTATTAGTTGCTAAAAATTGATTCTAGATGATTCAAACACGTGGAGTAATAGATCCAAACTAATTTCAGCCAACTAACAAATAGTCATAACTCATTTGTACATGGCCATATTCACCCTTCAAGGCATGGACACAATTTCTAGCCCTAACCATTACTATTTTCTTAGTTATAAAATGTATAGGATTTTTAGTTGTTACGAGTTAAATAATTTTAAGTTTGACTGGATTTGTAGAAACAACATAATATTCCCACCATTCTAAATTAGACATCGTTTTGGCTTTTTTAATTATATATAGCTTTTACTATGAATCTAAATATTATCTATGTCTAGATATATATACTTTTATTATATACTTCCCCGTTCTAATTTATAGGTTATTTTAGCTTTTCTAGATACATAATTTTTCATTATATATCTAGATATATCGTTATTTAGGTGCATAGCAAAAATGATGTACCTAGAAAAACCAAATGACCTATTATTCATGATAGAGGATGGTAGTTAGAAAAGTCAACACTTTGCCAAATGAGCTTCATCATTAGATATATTATAAAATACTTAAAAAAACATTACAAATAGTCCTATGTTTTCATAATTTATCTCCTTAATCTATAAGATGTTAATAATCTTTTTCAATAAAAATGATTAAACTTAAAATGGTGGGATTTAGAACAATCGAAAACTCATGATATTTCAAGATGCAAGGGAGCACTCAAGAGTAACTCCACCAAATTGAGAAAAACAATCATCTTTCCATAAAAAATGTTATATACAGGAACAGAGTGAAAAAAACCACTCCGACAGATCCCCTTCCTCAATCCCTTTTCCTATATTTTTTCTCAATCACTCGAAACTCCTATTAATCCCTTATTAAATAGAGGGGAGAAAGCAACATTTTCTCCCATCTCTTGGATATTTTTTTTTCTATTTTTACCAAAAATCCTAGAATGGAAGGCTTTATTAGGAAATCTTGGAGATGCTTTTACACTCTAAAAGTCTGTTTTGTCAATTCTCTTTAGCTACATATAAGGAATTGAATATCCTTAATCTGGTAGTGAAGATACTCATGTGCATGTGTGCTGATGTGCAAAACAAACAGCCGACATGTACAGCTTGCTTATCATGGTCCCAGACGAAACGGACAAATGGTCGCACTGGACCGTTATGCTTACGGAATCGCACGGAGCGTACTTTGCTTGTCGACGTTGCGGTCGTTTCTCGTAGGAATTCAATTTGACGTCACGACGCCGTTAAAATCTTTTTCCATGCAGTTATTATAAAAAAAAAACTCCCGGATCCGTCGGCTTTCAGCCACTAATTTCCAAAGCCAATTTTCTCGCTTCGCCTTTCCTTCTCCCATCTCTCTCGACGAGGCTCGCCATCGCCGCCATTCCCATTCGCCTCCTCCTCCTCTTCTCCACCTCCGCAAAACCCTAGCCGCCACCCCCTCGAATCCCCTACCAGCGCCCGAATCCCGGCCTCAATCGAGCTAGGGCTCGCCAATTTCTGGACGGGCCCGTTGAAATTTCGGCCGGTCTTTTCGGGTGAATCCTTCGGTTTACTCTGAGGGGATTTTTTTATTTCTGCGGCGCACGATGGGGAGCAGAAGGGAGGAGGAGAGGAACGAGAAGATCATCCGCGGCCTCATGAAGCTGCCGCCCAACCGCAAGTGCATCAATTGCAACAGTGTGGTAACCCTCGCGCATTTTTGGTTCACTAATTACTAAGCTGATTGGGAGGCGTCTGCTGTTCTACTTCGCGGATCGTTATATGGGAGGCAGTGGAATCTGTCTGTCGTTTGAAATGTTACGCAGTTAGCTCAGATTTTCCAAAAAAATATAGAGTTCCTTGTGAACTTTGGTTCGTTGGCTTATAATTTCAAGCGGTACCTGTTGGTTGGACGATCATGATTATTTCTATGTTGTTTTCGATATCAGAACATGACATATTCGTTGCTATTTTTTACTTCGATCACTTGTGCTACTTCTGTTTTGTCCCTGATTGTGAAACTCTAAATGTTGCTACTGTTTCCTAATACACAATTGCTTGATTCGTATGTTGATAGGTAGTTCTTTGATTTATTTGAGCTACTTACTGGTTTCGATACTTTTGTCTGCACCTTCTGTTTGTGTTTGACAATTAATTTGCTTAGTTGACTGAATTGCTGAGCTTTTTAGTACTTTAATTGTCAGTAAGTACTATTTGTGTTGCGTTTACCAGTTTATGTAATATTTATAGTGTGTAGAGTTGATTTTCCCATTTGGTTAACTGTTATTGAATCTACCTTTGATGTTCAGCACAAAACTTTATCCAGTGATGCATTTTGTCTCAGTTTCTTGCCCAAGTGTTTTTTTATATACTGTTCTCTTGATTTCATCTGAACCACTTTTGTTTTGTTATATATAGGGGCCACAATATGTGTGTACCAATTTCTGGACCTTCGTTTGCCTGTCATGTAGTGGAATCCAGTGAGTATCTTTTTCCCTACCTTCTTGACTTTTGCTAGGAAATGTATGGTTTTGGTATGTGATGCTTCTAACAAGGCAAATAATAAGAATGTGCTTTAGATGAAAAACAAAATGGTATTGTCTGCTGCCCAGACATGGCTGAAAATCTACATTTAAGGGCTATCACATTATTTTCCGGTTGGTTCCCTAAGGGCCCGTTTGGATCCTTGGAATTGAATTCATTCTAATAATTACAATTTAGGCATAGATTAATTAAGCTAATATAATTGTATATGGAATATATTTGTATATTTATTGTTAGGCATACAAGGGACATACTTATATGTTGCATTTCTATTGTAGGGAAGTGAGTTGAAGAGTGTGTTATAAGTTGGAGAATAGAATTATAGCATAGTGATCCATAGAATCCATTTCCATCTCCCACCCTATGAATTTGAGATAGGCTTATTTGTGAGCTTGGGAAAGTTATGGAATGTCAAATTCCAATCCAAATAGCCTAATCCATTATGTAGATTTCAATTCCTCTAAAATGATGGGATCCAAACGGCCCCTAATGGAAATTTCCATCATGCCATTTTACAACTCTAGTCTCTGGACATTTTACTTGCACATGCAATCAGTTTTCAACTGGAGAAGCAGATAATCAAGTCCTGCTGTGCATTGTTAACCTTTGTTTGTTTAGTCTGCTTTTAGTTCTGATGTACCTTCTTGATGTTGTTACCTTCTTGACGTCTTGTGGTGTGATATACAGCCGTGAATTCACTCACCGTGTTAAGTCGGTGTCAATGTCCAAATTTACTACCCAAGAAGTGCAGGCCCTTGAACAGGGAGGTAACCAGGTAAAACAAAACCCATAGCTATTTTTATCTTGTACCTCTAGAGCCCCCGTTCATCTTTTATGACTTAGTTGAGGTCATGACTGCAGCGAGCACGTGACATCTACCTGAAGGATTGGGATTGGCAACGAATGAGGTTGCCTGCCAATACGTGAGTTTCATTTCATTCTTGAGTTTTTATGGGTACTTATGTTTTATGCTATCCGAAGAATGTTATGTTTCTCATCTATGTTTTGCTTCAGCAATCCAGATAGGATAAGAGAATTTATCAGGGCTGTTTATGTGGATAAGAAGTATGCTAGTGGATCCTCTAACAAACCAGCCACAGATGGTGAGGTAATGAGCTGACGTGTCTTGTGAGTACATTGTATTATCCTTTGTATAAGTCTAGTGAACAGAGATATGGAGATATAAGTAATTGCGCTGTGTTTATGTAACCTTTGAACTACCATAGCCCATATCGCTATTCCAACTAATTCCCATAGTTGTCCACATATTCCTGCTGAAAAGTCCACGAATATGCTTTAATTATAGTTTCCATTTTTTTCTGGCAGAGTATGAAGGGCAACGTCAATGACATGAGAAGACCTAGCTCTTATCATTCGTATTCCCAGAGCCCGCCCTATGATTTTCAGTATGAAGATAGACGATATGGTAAGCAAGTCGACACACTTGCTAGAAGGCCTTCAGATAGGGCGCTCTTCGATGGGAAACTTGGCAACTTACTACTCAGTCCAGGTCGTTTGCGAGAGCAGATGAATGAAGACCGTTTTGCTAATGAGAGTTCAGGATCAAGGTTTTCCGACTTCTCAGCCTCAAGCACTGGTGACTTTAGAAATGATGTGCTTTCTCCTAGCTCTCAGGAGACAGGCTACAGCAGTCCCTCAGTCCACCATTCAAGAAATGTCTCTGCTGACAATCCTCAATCCCAGAAATACCCTAATGCAGCTTCGCAAATAGATTTCAATGGAGTTCGACGTTCACAGGTTTTTTATTCTTCTGTTCTCTTCCCTTTCCAGTAAATGCCTCTTGGGCTTAGAAAACTATTCCAAGTATAGTGGAGATTATATAAATCATTCCTTCTTTCCATGTGCAGCGAACAACTTCTTCTGGAAGTTTTGGATCATTTGATGGTAGCTCAGTTTCCAACAAATCATTTGAATCAGGTAACCCGCCTGATGCACCAACAGAAAAGTCAGCCCATTGTGCTGTAAACCATCAGACTGTGGCTTCTCCTGAGGCTTGTTCGACACAACAGTATGCCTCGCCACCCAGCAATCACAACTTGGTACCTCAGAAACATGCTGATTTAGGTAGCCAAACTGCTGCCACCAGGAAACCAGTGCAACATAGTGGCACTCAGATTGAAGCTGTGGTGTTGACGCGTGCTCCAGTACAACCAATGACTTCCACACCTCTTGACCTCTTTGATCAATCAACTGTGCAACAGCCTGTCACATCTGCTGCGCCAATAGATCTGTTTGCTGGCTTTAATGAACAGTTACCAGCTTCTGATAATACAGATAATGTATCCAGTCATTCTGATGTTGCTAAAGAACCTGCCCATAGTGTTGTTCAGAAGGGCATGGTACCATCAGCTGAAGCACTCGCCACATCTCATGCTGTGCACCAAGATTTATTTAGTCTGTCAATTTTGCAGGAACCAGCAACATCCTCACCCTCTCAGCCAATAGATCTATTTGCTGGCTTTGACCAACGTTTGCCACATTTGTCTACTGTTCAGAAAATTCCATCAGCAGCTCCATTGTCTGCTAATGTTGGATGGGCTTTCTTTGACATGCAACATGGATCGTTGACATCTGTTTCAAATGTGCAAGGTCAGGTGCCTGCTGCATTCCCTCCATCTGTTGATCAATCAACATTACCAACTTCGCCACCAAATGCGATTGGGTCACAAAGTTCTCCGGCTATGATGGATAACTGGAGTTTAAATGCTGAGGAAGTGAAGATCCCTGTCCCCAAAGAAAATTCTCAGGTAATTTTGTCATTTGACATATGAAGCTGTTAATGGATTATTATAGCTTCACATGTTTAGTAACTTTCTCCTGCTTGTTTATAGTCTTGGAATGCCTTTGGTGAATCTACTCAGAGCACATCAAATAATCTGTTCACATTTAATACTATGCCTCAAGTAGAAGCTCATCAATTCTCTATGCCAAGTGGTCCATATGTTGAAGCCAGAACTCCACAGGTACATAAGTTTCAGTTAACGACTCAAAAAGTATATTTCTCAATGAAGACTGACTCAATATTTTGAATCATTCTTTAGGATTTAGCTAGGGGTGAGCCTGAAAGGCCAACTCCTGGGGATATGTTTTCTGGCTTCAATGTTTCACATGTTGAGGTGGTTGGACCATCGTTTCCTTCATCACTCCAGCCCCATTTGGTATGTTTTATCCATGATTTAAGGTTCTTTCCTATGATAGCCAGTTAGCTTTCTTGTTTGGCAACAGTTCCATTTTTACTGAGAGCAAGCATGAACAGACATATTAAAATTGTGCCCTTCGACATATAACGTATATTTGTTTGTGGGGTCTACTTGACATGGCATTATCTAGCTTATGATAAACATTGAGGGAACATTTTACCAAGACAATTTGGACTATGAATTCTGAGGCTCTCACAATGCATACATCACCCTAATGGGCACCTGCGAATGTCATTTAGCTTCTTTGCATGCCCTTTATTTCTTGTAATCTGCCTGTCATAGTGCTGGTGCAGAACTGGAACCAGTTTACCCAAGTGTCAAAACAGGATTATTTTACCGCGGTAACAATTTCATGAATTTTATTTCAGGGTGGCATGGTCTCTCATCCTGGAAAATCAACAAACCCATTTGACATGGCATTTGAATCTGATGTTGACGCCAATGACATGGTATTATTATTTTTCTTTCTGATTTACAATAGTATTAAGAATAATGTGGGCTAGTAATTTTGTTCCTTCTATTTATAAGCTTCTTATTTGAAACAACAGTATTCATGGCTGGAATATGAACATACATACAAAATAAATTAAGCGAAAGAGCCAACTAACCTAAGTCAGCCTGCAATTCTTCAAACAGAGCTATAGTACAAGGAATTCAATTCTGAGTTCTTGATGGCCTTGACCATAGGCTCCCTCCTAAAGCAAGACATACCGTGAACTTTCAGTCTCCAAAATTTCCTAAGATGTATCCCTTTAGCAACTTCGGCTCCCTTTGGAAGAAATGTGTTCCCTGTCTTTGTGACTTCATAACACACAAGTTCAGACTAAAAGGAAACCATTCATTGGATTTTAGTTTTTTTCCGTTTATTATGTGAATGTGAATACAAACCCAGGAATAGAGTCTGTGTACATTATTCTTTGGTTCTTGACATGCTAACCTGAATGCAGTTGTTCCCATGTTGCCTAATACTCTTTTTTTTTTTGTTCTTGTTATTCACTGACACCTTTTGGTTCCCTTTTTCAGTTCATGGATTTGACCTCACTGCAAGAAACATTACCAGATCCTCACACTCCCACAAATTATTCTGGAAGCTTAACAGAGCCATGGATTTCTCAAAATTCCACTATGTCATATATTCCTTCTGGGCCTCAAGGTACTTAATCTTTGCTCATATAACTCCTCATGCACCGATGCACAAATATACATTCACAGAAGGACTGAAAATTCTCGCTGTTAATACCATATCTGATTTTTGGTCCAGGAGGGTTATCCTATGTGGCAGGACAAGACTCTCACATGTTGTAAGCTCCTTGATACTTGCACAATAGTTGTTAATGCACATTACTTTCTAAATCATCACTTTATTACAGGAGTTCAACATATCAAGGAGCTTTTCCACCTAGGAATCCATTTGAGTGAGCGCTAGTAAAGAGTGTTTTGTTGGATAGTGGTGACAGAAGAGGAAGGCAATTGGCATGGGTCGAAATTCAAATGGATATTCAGGTGTACTATACTAGATGCATTGACAAATGTGCATCGAATCTGAAACCCTGAGGTAAATATGTGTCTTGGATTTCATTGTCCATGCTCTCTTGTATATCAGAAAGGACTGCATAGAAGTCTACATGGCAGGAGTGCTGGAATTTTTGCCCGAAGAAAAAGCTGTGTCCTATACTCCCATGGACTGATGTATCTCTGGCAGGCAGTGCGGGTCAAGCATCAAAAATTTTATTTCACCATTTTGACATTTGCCCGTGGGTTGTGTTCATGTTCTTGTTAAACCCTGTTGTGAATGAGAGGGGTGGCATTTTTACATCAAATGACTGGTTCATTACCCTTTTTTATTCCTTAAAAATATAATAAAAAGATGTTCATCAAAAGATCGTATTGCTGTCAGATGTGTTATTCAGTAGTGGGTGTTACCTCTGTATGTTAAAGGGGCATGTCGACTCTCCTCAGCAATATTAATGCTCATCATAGTAAAGGATCATGATGATATGTTTACCCATGTTTTTTCTCTCTTTATAAAAAAGCTCTTTTTTTTTTCCTTTTAAAGGACCATGTTTGCTTGTTCACTGCATAACCAATGCGCTGTAAGCGTTGCCTTGTGTTTGTGATTCAGCTAGTTGCCCTGCATTTTTATCCTGTTTTACAACAGAGATTTCAAAAGCTAGTGCGCCATCTGGTCAAGTAATCTAATTGCTTTATGCTCAGCTTAATATCTGGTAGCAGCTGTATCTTCAGTTCTTCACAAAGCTCAATTTCACTCCTCTACCGATCGATCGTGTAAAAACTATGTCCTTGGATTGTATTTTCTTGGTTCAAACCCGATTCAGTGTGTTATATCCAGATTCCATTTTTTGAAATAAAATTAGCCTTACAGTATTTTAAATTCGAAAGTAAACCCTGTTTGTCATGCCATCTTTTTGGCTATGTCAAAGCCAGAGTCATGGTAAAAATCATGAAGGACCTGTTTGGCATCGATAATGATATAGCCTGAGCATCCGGTCGGACTGACGTCGGTTCCACCGAATTGTTCTTATCCATCGTTCTGAGCCTGAAGTTGATGACTTTGATGCGAAACTACGGGGTAGAGGTTGCTATGGCTGTGCGGGTGAGCTTTGCGCACGCTAATAGCCACCAGCGTCCACGACGGATGCTCCAGCAAGCAGACGAGGAGAGGACCTTTGTGTGACGCTGCGTCGCCAGCGAGTTGCCCACGCTGCTCCCGCACTGGCGAGCTCCGTGCCGTCACGAGCTCCGCACGCCAGCGCTGACCTATGTGCCGGCGTCGAGCTTCGCAACGACAAGTATCCACCTGCCCAAGCAACAATGTGACATTACGTTGCAACCTGAAAGTGCATCTAGCCCTTTAGTGGGTTTTGGATGATTGAATGACAACGTGATTAAAGTACTAACCCGTTTGCTAAGTGTGAACAGGTAATAGGTTATCTCACAGGTACTTAATGAAAGCCAAAATGATGTGTTATTGTATAAACAATCTAGTTCAAGCACAAGACAACAATGCAAATGGAATTCATGTAAAAGCTTATTTATTGTGGGATTTCCATGTACTATGTGAAAGCAAGCACGTGATCATTTGTTAATGAGACATGAGGGATTGCATATGGAATGGTCTCATATTTGAAGCTTGCTAAATTAAAATGAAAAAGATAACAATACATATGAATGGATGATTCAACACAAGATGTGACTTGATGGCTTGAGATGGTGAAGATAGCAAGGAAAGGCTTCGAGGTACTAAGCAAGAGTGAAGGGCAAGCGACGGCTTGGCGGCCGAAGAACCTAGCTAGGGTGAAGAAGAAAGTACTTGCATTTAGTTGAGGTACTAATCAAGCTAAGATGGTCATATTGATGTGAAGAATCAAATCTATAATGAAGTATTTGATGGAAGTGACTTGATACATTTGGGGTTATTCAAATTTGATGAATGGAATCAAGTCACATGCTCAAGATGGCTATGCTCAAGTGAAAAGATCAACATCAACTTGTTAGCACCCTTACTTGATGAAGATTGGAAGGAACGGCATAAATTCAAAAGAAATCAACTCAAGTGGTATAGATTCATTTTTGTTTTGATCTTGAGTTTAATAGGTATGCCGTTCTATTAAGAGGGATGCATCATGTTGATAGATAATGTTTCATAAGTGCTCAAGCCAACCCATGTGAGTTTTGAGAATTTGAGCGACAAAAGACCTAACTGATTTCTTGCTGGTCTGGCAATACCGGACGTGTCCGGTATTTGTCCAGCAGCTGTAAAATTGTTGCTCTCGGATTGGTTCGTCGGGAGTTCCGACGTAGGTCGGGAGTTCCGACGGTCGGGAATCCCGGCATGGGTCGGGAGTTCCGATGTCTCGCACTTCAACAAACTTGGAGGTTTTACTATCCTGGTCATACCGGACGTGTCCGGTATTCATACCGGACGTGTCCGGTATGGATGACCAGAAGCCAACGGCTAGTTTTCAAAAGCCGTGAGGGTCGGGAGTTCCGACGTAAGTCGGGAGTTCCGACGGTCGGGAGTTCCGACATATGTCGGGAGTTCCGACACCTCACTAACTTTAACTCAGTTACATGTTCTTCAAAATTACTGAGGGTCGGGGGTTCCGACTTGTGTCGGGAGTTCCGACGGTCGGAAGTCCCGGCATTCTTCGGGAGTTCCAATGCCTCACAACATCACTGTAACTAAGTTACCGTTGGCGTAGTATGAGTCATACCGGACGTGTCCGGTATGCATACCGGACGTGTCCGGTATTGCAACGGCTATAAAACAGCTAGTTTTTCAAGGGGGCTATAAATACCCCCAAGCCTCCACCTTTGGAGGCTGCTGATTCTGCTGAGATAGACACACGTTTTTGAGCCTTGCCAACTCTCCTAAACCCTCTCTTAGTGAGTGTGTGATCCAAATTGCAAAATTAATTTGTGGGTTGAGAAAGAATTTGAAAAAGAGAGCAAGCCACCACTTGAGCACTTGTTCATATTGTCAATCTCGTGATTCGCATTTGTTACTCTTGGACTCTTCGGTCCTAGATGGCTAGGCGTCGCCGGAGAGCAACCGAGAGATTGTGGTTGCCTCGGAAAGTTTGTAACGGTCGATTCCGCCGCCTCGGAATCATTTAGTGGAAGGAGGAAAAGGAGTTGGAAAAGACTCCGGCTAGAGTGACCTTCGTGGTACCCTCTAGGGCTGACCTTCGCTGGGTCGCCCGCAGCCCCCTCAACGGAGAGTAGGACTCAAACGAGTCCGAACTTCGGTAAAACAAATATCGTGTCTTAATTCGCATTTCATTTGATATTTGTGTTGCTCTAGCTGTTCTGCAGGTTCTCCGTGTGTATATTGTCATCTCCATTAGGTGCCTGCAGTTTGGTTTGAAGATAGAAATCGAAAGGAGTAAGTTCGGGGCCGATCTGCAGAAATCGTGTATACCGGACACGTCCGGTATACATACCGGACACGTCCGGTATTTTGTTTACTTCGTGGCTAACTTGTGAGGGGTGGTAGTACTCTTAATTTGGAGTTTCCATTTTGGAAACTCCCCTTTCTAATTGTTTCCGCATTTAAAGGTGTTAATTTTCAGAAACGCCTATTCACCCCCCTCTAGGCGGCATCCTAGGTCCTTTCAATTGGTATCAGAGCCGGTTCTCACCTAAAGCTTCACCGCCGTGAGAAAAGGATGTCGACGCCTATCGAGTTGGAGCCGGTGCTTCTCCAAAATAATGGTTCAAACTTTCTAACTTGGTCAATACATGTACTCAATGCTTTTAGAGATATTAGTCCTCTAGTTGAGCATATTGTGGATGCAAGCATACCTCTTTCTATAGTTGATTGGAGCAACTACAAAAATTTGTCAAAAGAGGAAGAGATATGCGTGCAACTCAATGCTCAAGCTATTAATATTATTTTGAGTACATTGAGTGTAGAGGTTCAAGATGAGGCAATCTTCAACGGACAACCACCTCCGGAGAGTGCTCATCTCATTTGGACTAGACTTTTTGATTTATATGGAAAATCCAAATGTGATGATGCACTTGAGGTCGAGTCAATGGAAAGCATGTCCATTGTGTCTTCATGCAGCAAAGAAGCCTCACAAGACCTCAAGAGCACTGAGCTGGAGCAAGAAGTGCAAGCAGCACATGACGTGCTATCTGCCTGCACGTATCGGACGTGTCCGGTATTCATACCGGACGTGTCCGGTATGGCCGAGGCAGTAGACCAGCAAGCAGCTGTTTGCAGCAATGCTCAAGCCCGATGGCGACCAAGTGATGAGTCAACCTCAGTATCTCATGATACTCATCACTTGTGTCTCATGGCCAAGAAAAACAAGAAGAAGAATAACAAGAAAGATCAAGAAAAGGAGAAAGCACAAGTAGATGATCAAGATAAGAGTGATGTTGAAGTTGAAGACAACTACAACCTTGATCATCTCAACCATAAAGACAAGTTCATCATCATGAAGATAGTTGAAAAGAATGATGAGCTTGAAGAAGAGATTGAGAAGCAAGAGCAATCGCTTCAAAATCAAGAAAAGTTTCTCATCTCCAAATTGCAAGAGCTAAAGGCAATAAATGAGAGGTATGAAAAATTGTCAATTGAGCATGCTTTAGTTACTAATTCCTCTTCTAGTGTTTCACAACTAGAGAAGGAAAACTTCGAGCTCAAGGCAAGGCTAGATGAACTATCAAGCAAGTACAATGAGCTACAAGCAAATTATGTTCATCTAAAGTGCTCTCATGAGGAAGTAGTAGAATCAAGCATCATGCTTGAGGTGGCTCATGAGGTTGTGATTACATCGGTAAAATTCTCTCAACCTCTCACACATCCGCTCACTAGTACACCATCTCAAATAAATATTTCTTGTACTAATGAGTGTGCTCCTCAAGCAAGCCAATCTTCGATTGAGCTAAATCTTATAGAAAACATAGAGCTCAAAGAAGAAGTGCAAAGATTAAAGAAAGATGTGATTTGGTTGAAGGGTAAGGAGAAAGCACAACCTTCTCAAGATAACCGTGATAACATGGTGAAGAAGCTTGAGAAGGGTTCAAACCTTGCTTCCTCCAAAGCCCAACAAAAGAATCACATCTCAAGCAAGGCCAACACAACCAAGAGCAAGAAACATGGAAAAAGGAT
Source organism: Miscanthus floridulus (assembly GCF_019320115.1). Lineage (NCBI taxonomy): Eukaryota > Viridiplantae > Streptophyta > Magnoliopsida > Poales > Poaceae > Miscanthus > Miscanthus floridulus. Next base: position 144,359,968 of record NC_089585.1, read on the forward strand.
GTGCTATGGTTGTGGATTGTATGGACATGAGTGGGCTATGTGTCCAAACAAGAGTTGGGCCGACAAGGTTGAAGCCGCCAATCAAAAGGCTTCTACCAAGGAGGCCAAGCAAGTGAAGAGTCATGGACAAAGTGCTTGTCTCATGAGCAAGAAATTGGGGCATCCTACCAAGAAATGCCCAATGTACAAAGAAGCAAGAAAGGAAACCCAAGTTGCAACTAGAAGATGCTATGGGTGCAATGAGATGGGCCACAAGGTTGATAGATGTCCATACAAGCAAAGCAAGCATAGAGTACACAAAGGCCGCATATGCTATGCTTGTAGAAGAAAGGGGCATCTAAGCTATGAATGCCCAAATGGTAAAACTCCTAAGCCAAACACATTTGTTTATAATGATATGCTTAGGAAGACCACAAATGGAGTTAGCACTAGTAAGGTGATGTGTTCACCACAAACTAATGCTAAAGCCATTTGGGTGCCTAAGCACTTATTGACTAACTCAAAAGGACCCAACAAGAGTTGGGTACCAAAGTGTGCTTAGGTTAATGATGTAGGTACTTGGTGATGAGATGAAGGTTTCGGGGTGGTTGAGCAAGCAAATTGACAATATTCACTCAATCTATCAACCAATTCTCATCATAATCTCTTATATGGTTGACCCAAAGATAATTCAATGAACATGTCATATATTTCATCCTCACCGTTGGTAACAAGTACCTAAACCTTGTAGGATAGCCACGTTGCTCGTTTCTTGTTCTATAGTTCACAAATAGACATATTTGTGAAATATTGAAAGTGGTTAATAAGTTTTACTTGATGTTTATCATATTTGCCATATGATGCTTTTATTCGCTCTCTAGTAGAAGTAATTTATTTGTTGAGATGCAAGTATACAATAAATAAATATTACAGTTGAAACAAAGAATCACAAGCAGCAACTTAGTCTTTCACCTATCGGACGTGTCCGGTATTACTATCGGACGTGTCCGGTATGGCCAGGGACAGAAAGTCAGTGTTTCTGTTCTGTGTATTCCGGACGTGTCCGGTACACTACCGGACGTGTCCGGTATTGCATGGACCAGAACACTAATAGTGTTGCAACTGAGTATACGATCCATACATTTTTCATATATCCCTAACATACTCAGAAGCTTGTGTTTTATCAAATCTAAGTAGGTTGTGAGCATCTCTTAAACTCACTTTTAAATATGGCAATCTTATTTGGTTTATGGTCAAAATGAAAATTGGCTCTCAATTTCTTATCAGAATAAAAGTGCTTGTTGAAAGTCATTCAAATTACTTAAAGCACTTATTTAGGGGGAGCTAAATTTCTATTTTGCACCATTGTGGACTAACAAATTTATCTAGCACTCTTTGTAGTCCTTTGGATAAAAAAATTGAATTTGTATCAAGCATTATTACTTGGCAATCAAGGTCAATATAAACATTATCATGCCATGTATCTTCTTAGTGGAATTCTTGTGGGCTCAAGGCAAAGGTATGTTTTTACATACATGTATTGTAAGTGCATCTAAGGCCCTTTATATGTTAGAATGTGCATTTGTGTGACATAGGAGAGATGTTTTTCAAAACCCCTAACTAGCATGAGTAGGAAGTGTGAATTTGAAAAACTACTTGAATCTTGGTCTTTGTGACCTAGCCTTGCCATGTGATGATTATAGCTCTCCTTGATTGTTTGATCAGCTAATCACACATGACATGGCTCTCTTAAGTCCACATTCTACTTTGTCTCACTTTATCTCTCTCAAGCAAGCAAATTATTGATTATGCCATATATTTGGAAAAGAAACAATAAATTGATGGCATTGGATAAGAGAAGTGATAGTACTCGGTTTGGATCAAGATCATACACCTTTTATTGGACTGAGCAACAACAGAGAAAGGGTTTGGAAGAGTGAGAACACATTTTGGAAATTATTTGGGCCAGCCCGCGTATACCGGACGTGTCCGGTATGCTACCGGACGTGTCCGGTATGAGCGGGACTATAAAAACAGAAGTACCCCTTTGGCCCAGACTTGTCTGTCTCCTTCCAACCAACCAGCCGACGCCCTTCTTCCCACCTAGGGCGACCGAGGATTTCATCAAGGAAAAGAGAGAGAGGGAGATTGCATTGGAGAAGGCTTGGATCAAGGATTGAAGGCCCATGGATTTGGATTTCGCATCGCATTCTCTTCTCTCCTCTCAAGGTACCCTAATCACGGACCTCGTCCGATCTACATGATCAATACATGATTTGAAAGTTCCTTCGGTAAATATGCTGCATTGGTAATGGAGAAGCAATGCCCAAAGATTGGTATTAATCCGTGTTGGTTTGAATCAAGGAACCCTGGTTAGGGTTGCTGGTCGCCCATACCGGACGTGTCCGGTATGATACCGGACGTGTCCAGTATGACCCAGCAGAGCAGGCTCTCTGCTTCCTTTGATTCAATGCTATCCTAGAATTGTTTATTAGGCACAGTTTCTTCTGTATCTATGTTTTGCAAACCTTGTGACAATGGTGTGTCGAGGTGATTGTAAAACCTTGGATAAAAGAATCTATGTCTAATTACAATTCAAAAATAAGCTATGGGCATGTATCTAAAATTCTTTGGAAATCTTTGGATACAGGACAGCAGCAATGAGTGGACGACAGGAGCCGAGGTCCAAGCACATGCATGATCCAGCTCTTGAGAAGTACAAGAAGGCGAGACAGGAGATGCATCCTGGATTCCAGCCGAGCAGCAGGAGGCCTACCAGAGCTGCCTCTAGTGTAGCACCTCAGTATGCAGAGGGACCAGGGAGCTCTTCTTCTGACACTGAGTCTGATGAGTTCAGAGTAGAGCCCAGAGAAGATAAAAAGAGGAAGAGCACTGACAGAGGATCAAATGGTGACAGCTCAGATGAGGAGTAGGAGATTGAGGAGGAGGAGTCAGTTCCTCCAGTTCAGCACCAGCCTGGTCAAGGGATGCATTATGGTCTTCTTGAGACACGTCTGCCCAATGTGCCCTCCTATGTTCCCAGAGTTGACTACAGGGGAAAGGGTATGACCAGGAAGGCTAGAGATGAGCGAAGGGTTGATCCGAGGAGCTTACCTAAGGTTTAGTATGATCACCGCTTCCAGACAGCCTTTCACTTGGACTTTTACTCCAGTGTGATTCTTACCAGGAACCCAGTAATTGCCAGGTCTCAATGGATTGACTGGTAATATATTAGAGAGTTGCAGAAGGCCTCAGTTAATCATGCTATTGCCATCTGCCAGAGCACAGGAGTTTATGAGATCATGGAGTTCCAGCATGACTGGAACACAGAGGTAGTAGCTCAGTTCTATGCTACTCTCTTTGTTGAGGAGGATGAGAGGCGGATGCACTGGATGCTTGAGGGCCAGTGGTACAGTGTTGACTATGATATTTTTGCCGCTCATCTTGGCTTCTCAGAGGATGATCTCCAGAGGGACAGGATCCACATCGAGCAGGTGTTACCCCCCTGAGTAGCTCGCATATATGTATCCTCCTGGTGGTGAGAGAGGAGCTGTGGGGAAGGTTCTAGGTCTTCACCCTACCTACAGGTACCTGGATAGGATGTTCAGGAAGACTATTGACTGTAAGGGTGGAGACAAGGGCACCATTGCTGATTACTCCAGGAACCTACTCCACAGGATGGCACCTGATGCTCGGCCCTTCAGCGTGTTTGACTTTATTTGGTCCGAGATCAGGAGTGTTGGACAGAGGCCCCTTAAGGGCTGTGGTTTTGCTCCTTATATCATGCATATGATTGAGTAGGTGACAGGGCACACATTTGAGTATGATAAGATTCATAAGGCCCTAAAAATTATTGCAGATTTGCCTGAGACAGGGTTACCTCCAGCAGGACTAGGAGGAGCAGCAGCAGCACCAGAGGCAGATGCACCTGGGAGTGGTGCACCAGCAGGAGCTTCACCTTCACCACGTGCTCCTTCACGTTCTACTTCACGCCGTGGTAGTCCTCCTTCGCCTATCCGCAGGCTTTTCAGCTCCATATTTGGGATGTGCCGTGACATCCAGACTAGGCAACAGAAGGAGAGGGAGGCTAGGAGGAAGGACACTCGGACTTTGAAGCAAATTGCTTCTAATCTTGAGCTTGATCCTCCTAGGTCTCCTCTATCAGATGAGGCAGCTAGTGAGCCTGAGACTGAGGAGCAGCAGCAGGCCAGATATGATAGAGAGTATGTTGAGTTCATACAGCAACAGCAGCAGCAGCAGGCACCTGAGCACCCTGACACTCTACCACTTCAGGCTCGTGTGCCTACTCACTCTCAGCCACGTCCCAGCACTGCCGACGACTATGCTACAGATTGGTGGAGTGACCTGACAGGTGGTGGTGGCCTCTACGGGTCTGGTGGCTATGACCCGTCTGGTGCGGGTGGTTCTCGTCCAGCCGGTGTTGCACGCTCAGATGATGAGGATGCTGGTCGAGATGATGCTGATGATGAGTGATCTCAGCTTTCCGTGTCAGCTTGTAGCCCCTTTGTCCTTAGTATGTCATTGTTGGACCTTTGTGGTGATAGATGACAAAGGGGGGAGAGACTGATTAAAGCTTTAGGATAGTTTCATTTGCTTATCTTTGTACCTGAAGATATGTACTGCAGGCTGTAGTTTCTTGTTATTGAGCTTCATTGATGTATCTTGGATTTGAGATAGATTGTATCTTGTGAGAGATGAGACTTATGCTTTATCTATGTATCTCTTGAGTCATGATCTTTATCTATATATATCAGTGGTTTCTGGACTTGAGAAAATTTGTAATGAGTGCTATGTGTGAATTACATGTGTCATATTTATTTTCATAAGGACTATGCATGCTAGAATGAAAATATTTGATGTGATGCCTTTATATTTATTCTTGTATGATATATCTTGTCATATGCATCACGGTTTCTCTTTGTCACACACACATGCACCCCACGGATGCAATGATTTAGGGGGAGTCTCCTATTTTGTTTTAATATGTGCAATTGACATTTGAGGTCATTTTGTGAATTCTAATCATAAGCACATATTAAGGGGGAGCCTCTCATAAATCATTGAACCCAAAAGCTTAAATGTTTATATCATTTTGTAAGCTTTAATCAAGTTGTCATCAATCACCAAAAAGGGGGAGATTGAAAGTGCATCTAGCCCTTTAGTGGGTTTTGGATGATTGAATGACAACGTGATTAAAGTACTAACCCGTTTGCTAAGTGTGAACAGGTAATAGGTTATCTCACAGGTACTTAATGAAAGCCAAAATGATGTGTTGTTGTATAAACAATCTAGTTCAAGCACAAGACAACAATGCAAATTGAATTCATGTAAAAGCTTATTTATTGTGGGATTTCCATGTACTATGTGAAAGCAAGCACGTGATCATTTGTTAATGAGACATGAGGGATTGCATATGGAATGGTCTCATATTTGAAGCTTGCTAAATTAAAATGAAAAAGATAACAATACATATGAATGGATGATTCAACACAAGATGTGACTTGATGGCTTGAGATGGTGAAGATAGCAAGGAAAGGCTTCGAGGTACTAAGCAAGGGTGAAGGGCAAGCGATGGCTTGGCGGCCGAAGAACCTAGCTAGGGTGAAGAAGAAAGTACTTGCATTTAGTTGAGGTACTAATCAAGCTAAGATGGTCATATTGATGTGAAGAATCAAATCTATAATGAAGTATTTGATGGAAGTGACTTGATACATTTGGGGTTATTCAAATTTGATGAATGGAATCAAGTCACATGCTCAAGATGGCTATGCTCAAGTGAAAAGATCAACATCAACTTGTTAGCACCCTTACTTGATGAAGATTGGAAGGGACGGCATAAATTCAAAAGAAATCAACTCAAGTGGTATAGATTCATTTTTGTTTTGATCTTGAGTTTAATAGGTATGCCGTTCTATTAAGAGGGATGCATCATGTTGATAGATAATGTTTCATAAGTGCTCAAGCCAACCCATGTGAGTTTTGAGAATTTGAGCGACAAAAGACCTAACTGATTTCTTGCTGGTCTGGCAATACCGGACGTGTCCGGTATTCATACCGGACGTGTCCGGTATTTGTCCAGCAGCTGTAAAATTGTTGCTCTCGGATTGGTTCGTCGGGAGTTCCGACGTAGGTCGGGAGTTCCGACGGTCGGGAATCCCGGCATGGGTCGGGAGTTCTGATGTCTCGCACTTCAACAAACTTGGAGGTTTTACTGTCCTGGTCATACCGGACGTGTTCGGTATTCATACCGGACGTGTCCGGTATGGATGACCAGAAGCCAATGGCTAGTTTTCAAAAGCCGTGAGGGTCGGGAGTTCCGACGTAAGTCGGGAGTTCCGACGGTCGGGAGTTCCGACATATGTCGGGAGTTCCGACACCTCACTAACTTTAACTCAGTTACATGTTCTTCAAAATTACTGAGGGTCGGGGGTTCCGACTTGTGTCGGGAGTTCCGACGGTCGGAAGTCCCGGCATTCTTCGGGAGTTCCGACGCCTCACAACATCACTGTAACTAAGTTACCGTTGGCGCAGTATGAGTCATACCGGACGTGTCCGGTATGCATACCGGACGTGTCCGGTATTGCAACGGCTATAAAACGGCTAGTTTTTCAAGGGGGCTATAAATACCCCCAAGCCTCCACCTTTGGAGGCTGCTGATTCTGCTGAGATAGACACACGTTTTTGAGCCTTGCCAACTCTCCTAAACCCTCTCTTAGTGAGTGTGTGATCCAAATTGCAAAATTAATTTGTGGGTTGAGAAAGAATTTGAAAAAGAGAGCAAGCCACCACTTGAGCACTTGTTCATATTGTCAATCTCGTGATTCGCATTTGTTACTCTTGGACTCTTCGGTCCTAGACGGCTAGGCGTCGCCGGAGAGCAATCGAGAGATTGTGGTTGCCTCGAAAAGTTTGTAACGGTCGATTCCGCCGCCTCGGAATCATTTAGTGGAAGGAGGAAAAGGAGTTGGAAAAGACTCCGGCTAGAGTGACCTTCGTGGTACCCTCTAGGGCTGACCTTCGCTGGGTCGCCCGCAGCCCCCTCAACGGAGAGTAGGACTCAAACGAGTCCGAACTTCGGTAAAACAAATATCGTGTCTTAATTCGCATTTCATTTGATATTTGTGTTGCTCTAGCTGTTCTGCAGGTTCTCCGTGTATATTGTCATCTCCATTAGGTGCCTGCAGTTTGGTTTGAAGATAGAAATCGAAAGGAGTAAGTTCGGGGCCGATCTGCAGAAATCGTGTATACCGGCACATCCGGTATTTCCTGCCTGCACTGAAAATATTTATTCTCTGCTCTAACTTGGTCTTGCAGGGTTGTAGCTTCTAGATATATTCTTTATACCTTGTTTACTTCGTGGCTAACTTGTGACTTGTGAGGGGTGGTAGTACTCTTAATTTGGAGTTTCCATTTTGGAAACTCCCCTTTCTAATTGTTTCTGCATTTAAAGGTGTTAATTTTCAGAAACGCCTATTCACCCCCCTCTAGGCGGCATCCTAGGTCCTTTCACAACCGCATGCTACAAGTGTATGTTCTAGGGGTGTTTTAGACAAATGTTGCAAGTTGTTCATCTGGATGTTGCATATGTTGCAATATATATATGGAAAAAAAATATTTGTTTTATCTAGATGTTGCATATGTTTCACACATATGTTGTAAGTGTATGTTCCAAATGTTTCAGCTGTTTCAGACGTATATTGTACCAAGTGTTTCATGTTTCATATGTATGTTCGGAGAGTCACGTGGTGTGCAATCCGCAGGCGGGGCGCGTGGATTCCTGCGTGCGCGTGAACGGAGCAGGCGCGGGTGGTCCCATGGGTAGGCGGGTAGGGCAAGTCGAAAGGGTGGCGCGGGCGGTCCCTAAGTGCGCGTGAGAAATGGGGAATCTATACACAAACATGCGCGGGCGTTCGGATGGGGGCGTCGCTCCAGACGCCAGCTCTACCGGGAAATCGTCTGCCAGAGAAGAGACCGAAGGTGCGTGCGGCACCGCAGTATAGCATGCCAAAAATGGGGGCGTTTGGCTGCGGGAAAAAAGCAATAGACGCGGCAGTAGCTGCGTCTTTTGCAGCCGAACACTCTCAATTCTTAGCACAGCGCAAAGGCAACTTTGCCACTCCATCAACTGCATAAAGTGGCACGGTAAAGTTCAAATTCTGAACTAAAAGATCGAAATGGTTTTTATTTTAAAAATTTTGAACTAAAAGAATTTGAATAACTCTGAATTTTTATATTCAAAATTTTGAATTAAAAGAATTCTAATAACTTTGAATTGAGGCCTTGTTTAGTTTCTCCTAAAAAATTTACATCATGTCCCATCGAATGTTTGGATACATGCATGGAGTATTAAATATAGACTAAAAAATAATCAATTGCTAGACCATGATTTGACAATAAAATGCTACAGTAATACATGTGCTAATGATGGATTAATTAGGCTTAAGAAATTCGTCTCGCGGTTTACTGACGGGTTCTGTAATTTTTTTATTAATATCCGAACACCCTATGCGACACCCCCATTTAACACCCGATGTGACACCCTAAAACTTTACACCATGAAATTAAACAAGGCCTGAATGTTGCTCAACTAGTTCGATTCGTGGAACCCGTTCAGTAGGATTCAAAGCCACGTGAGTACTCAATATTTTTTCGGATTTAAGGGCTCGATGATGTGCCTTTCAATAGCAAGATGCATGTAATGTCTTTTCGTATTTTTCTAGAACATGAGGCATTTGTGATGACCTTCCTCATTTACCTACTTTTGTACCAAAAAGAAGTCATAAACAAGGAGAGGAGCCTACTAGACCCAACATGGAAAGGGCCCTGGCACACGGAGGTGGTCGAGCACATGTGTGGAGAAGGTTGAGGGTGACGACAGATAAGGGAGACGTCATAAGCTAGGGCAAATCAAGGGAGGTGACCAACGGGGGAGGCATTAGGGGCTAGGGGAAAGCATAAAGAGGTAGATGTCAAGGGCGGGGGTGCGCGCGCGCATAGAGAGAGAGAGGACTCAGAGCGATCATTGGTGGCTAGGGCGACCAACGAGGGTGGCTATGGGAGTGGTGACCAACAAGGGAGGCGCCAGAGGTTGGAGGCGCACGTGGAGAGGGGGACGGGCACGGAGATGACCGCCGAATTTCACCTAATACGAGTGAAAGCCCTAATTTGGTTTTGGATAATTGATCAAACCTAAGACTAACCTTTGATCTAAGTGTGTAATTTTGATGAGATAGTCCAATCCAAGTGGTAAAGCTAGATGATGGTCATGGTGAAGGTGATGGCCACAAAAGAGATGATCAAGTGCTTCACATTTGGGAAAGAAGAAAGAGAAAAACAAATATGGGCTCAAGGCAAAGGTATATTGATAGGAGCCATTTTTGGTTTGTACTCAAGACACCATAGAGGGTGTGAGTGATTTAGGATCGATATCCATACTATAAAGAGAGAAAATCTTTGGCTAAGCGGTTATCAAGTGCCACTAGGTGACATGACTCTTGCATATGCATTTAGGAACCTAGTGTTCTAACTTTCACCCTTGTAAAATGCTTTAAAAATGCTAACACGTGTGCACACAAGTTGTACAATTTATGGTTAGCAAGTTAGAAGCAAGAGCGAAGTGGTTGTGGACTTAGAAAAAGAAAAGGAGGCGAAGGTGCTCTACCGGACTCCGCCATGGGGTGATCGGACTCACCCCTGGCGCGTCTGGTCATTTATAGCGAGGAGGCGCTGCGTTGCGTAGGATCTACAGGAAGATAAAGAAGGCCTAGAGGGGGGTGAATAGGCCTGTAAAAATTTAACTCATAACTCTGTTAGAACAGAGGGTGGCGCTGCCGGCCTTACAGGGCGGCACTGCCGCTCTACGAAAAATAATCTAACACAGTTGAGATTTAACAGAGATGAACCTGACCCCACTAGCTGCATAATCCTGCAATATAACTTCAAGATCCAGTTCGAAGACTGGATACCACAGAAACTTCATGCAAAAGTGAATCGAGCAACTAAACCCTAACAACAGCTAGCAATAAGATGAACAGCATGTAAAGTAAAGATGAAGCACGCAAGACACAAGATTTATCCCGTGGTTTAGCTCACCACTAAGGTTTGCCTAAGTCCACGTTGTTGAGGAAGCCACAAAAGGCTTGAGCTTACCACAAAGGCTTGCCTTACCCTCGTTCTCAAATCAAGAGAGTGAACTCTTGAAGTGAGGGGTGATTTCTTAGCTTTCGAATGAGGTTACAAACCTCCCAAGGCTGCCACACAAGTTGGCAAGCACAAGGCGATGCCTAGCCGGCTAAGAGCAAGCTCCAAGAGTAACAAACCCTAGAACCGTCGGCCAAACATGAACCAAATGCTCTTAGACTTTGAGAATCAGTGGATCTTCTCTCCAATCGAGTTTTGCTGCCTTTTCTCTCAAGTTTTGATGGTTGGAATCAAGGATTAGCTTAAGGGATGGAGGAGCAACAATGGAGGAGAGAGGTGAGCTTTGGTTCTGTCTAGTTTCGAGCAGAATGACTGAGTAGAGAAGATGACCGTTGTGGGCCAGGTCTGAAGGGTATAAATACCCCCAAGCCCAACGGTCAGATAAGGGCGGCACTGCCGCTCTTAACAGGGCGACACTGCCGCCCTAGCCAAAATAGGTATGGCTAGCTATTTTGACTAGGTGGGAGGATGTAAATCTATGAATTTGAGCATCTGATTCAACAGTTGACCAACTGTCCTAAAATTCCTCTTAATAGTACGGCTTTCCCTAAACTCAAATTCAAAACATAAAGAATTTAAACCTCCTTTGAGCTAGGTCTAGCCACCTTTTGTAATTAGGACACCTGCAACCTGTTCATCATCCTCATTCTTCGATTCCCTGCTTATCATCTCGATAAATCTCATTAGTCCTCAAATTTGGTGGTCATCAATATCAAAACCCACAATAGGGCTTGATTGCACTTATAATCTCCCCCTTTTTGGTAATTGATGACAACCCAATTAGAGCTTACACATGATATGAAATCTAAACTGAGATTTTTGAACCATGGGTGTAGGAGCCTCCCCCTAAATATGTGAATAGAGATTTGAATTCTCAATTTAGCATGAAAGGCCACAATTCACATTTTAGGTGTGATGGGAACCTCCTCCTACATCCATGCCTGCTGTGGGGTGCTAAACAAAGTGTCATAGGAATAAACTTGATGCACATGACAGGTTTTATCAGTTCAAGCACATAAGATCTTGGCTGATGCAGCATAGGGCGGCACTGCCGTCCTGACTATATTAGTCAGGTAGCAATCAAATTTCTATAGCATATCATGTGAATATAAAACAATCTAAAATCAAAATATGACAAGCTAAAGCAGTAACCATGAATACATGTCCATATTCGAAGCAAATTAAGTCACAAAGTAGCATAAGTTTATAAAATAGAGTTTTAAGCGACTCTCAAACTCACAACCTAACTACTCTCATCGGATCTGAACATCAAGCGCAGCAGCGAAGAACATATGGCATCGAAAAACTATTGACCCCTCTAATTTTCTCCCCCGTTGGCATCAAGTACCAAAAAAAGAAGAAAGAGAAGAGAAATCACTCATCACTGTCGAAGTCGACGCGGGCACGTCCGGCGACATGGGTGTGTGAAGTGAAGCATGCTGAACGTCGCGAAGGTGCTACCCCAGCTGAAGTAGAAGTCCCTGACTGATTCGTCGAAGGACACGGTCTCCTAGAATATGTGCGAAACAAAGCTGCCTGAACCTGTGGATCGGCCTCTATAGGGTGGATCTCTGCACCAAGGTCCTACTGACTTGAGGGCTCCTCAAAATGCTGTCCCTATGGGTATCCATAGTACTGACTGAATGGCTCATATGAGTGTCCATGCTGCTGATCATCTGGTTGTTCATCATGGTGCTCATGTGTCTGATCCTGCTCCTCATCAGAAGAAGAAAGGCGAGGCAAGTTAGGAAACTGAGGTGGTGGCTGCACTAGTGGAAGTGATGGTAGCCCTGCCATCTCCCTAGCATGCCTCACTGCTTCTCTGTTCTCCATTCGATCCTCATAAGCAGTCTATGAAGCATATGCATAATGAGTAAAGATAGCCTTCATCTATGCAATCATCTTTCCCCACTTTGACTTCTTCTTTTATTCCCTAGCCCTGGATGGCTCAAGAATATCTCTCTGTGTAGCTCCAGAAGGGTGAAAGCCTACTGCCCCATGATCTCTAGGTCCTCTAGAACTAATGTGCTGAGTAGCTAATCCAAGTCCCCTTAAACCACCATGGGTCTTCTTGATCTTGTAAACAGTGTGCTCATAATCCTTAGGGAACCACATGCCAGTCACTCTCTCAATCATAAACATGAGGTAAGGAGCATAGGGCAAAGATCTTCTTCCATCATCCATGGCATATGCTAGCTCAACCCAAATGAATCTTGGAACATTAAACTTTTCATAGCTGGGAAACCTAGACAACACATTAGTGATATAGCCATTCAAATATGTTGTATTGTCTTTAGGGTTGAGAGTGATCCTGAAAAGATTGTTCATGATGTAATAGAAACTCTTGAGCTTGGTCCTTGACCAATCAGGAACTACAAGATTTTGATCCTCCCACATGAAGCTTACTTCCATTGGCTCAAGACGATGCTCATTATGAATCCTCTCATATCCCCTATGGATGTGTCCAAAGCCAAGAATACGACAGAAGGTGACAAAATCAATGCGATAATGTCGCCCATCAGTCATCCATTGAAGCTTATCCACTTCCTTGTTCCAATAGTAAGTAGCATAGAACTGAGCAAGAATCTCCCTGTTCCAATCATACCTGAAACTCATGATGTATGTCATCTCAAAGCGGTCATAGGTCTTGATTGTTGTAGCAAACTGATGATCATCCCTGCTCTCCAAGTCACCAAAGTCAATGTACTGCATCTTGCTAATCTTGCCCTTTGACTTAGATAGAATGGCTGTAGCATAAAAATCAGATTGGAAAGCATTCCAAAATCTATAATCAATGCCATTTGATCTGTCAGAGGAGTAGGGATCAATCTCTCTGGCTTCACCTGTCTTCTTCCAACTCATGGAATAATCAACAACTCTATGATCATCACTGTTTTGGGGAGGAATGAGATCAAACCTATCAGTGTTATCTCTCATGTAGCTGCTATCAAACTCTGAAATGTGCAAAGGAGAATCAAGCCACACATGAATAGTTCTTCCCATCCTCTGAATGTTTTCCTCTTCAGCAAGATCTTCATCAAGATTTCTGTCTCTGGGAGTATAGCTCGCCTATCCCCTACCTCTCTTGACCTTTTGCTTCGTTGTCAACACCTTCCTTTTACCTCGGTCCATCTATGCAATTTAAATGAGACTTGATAAGAAACTGTATAAGATAATGAGTTAAACACAGCTGCAAGCAGGTTTTAATAAGAAAAAGAATTTTGAAAATGACACAGGAAGCTTTGCTGGATTTGGATTCAGCATGGTAGGGCGGCACTGCCGCCCCCTGAGGCCGGCACTGTCGCCCTCAGTTGCTTCACTATTTCATTTTCAACTTTCTCGTTCTGGTTAAATCCTATTTCTAACAGTGTCTATTCATCGTCACAATTTCAGAATCACAGTCTAAGCAAGGAATACATGAAACCATAGCCATGAATTTAAAAGATTGAGTATGAAAAACTTTAGAAACAATTTTTGATAAATGAATCCAATCCATTCTAAAATTCATCGGATTTATGAGCTTGAGTATAGCAGTTAGAATCTGCTAGGGGTGCCATTAATGGTCCCAAGGGCGGCATTGCCGCTCTCCCCAAAATCATCCAACTGGTGAAATCCAAAATTAACTCAATCCAACCATCAAAAACCTTTCTAAACCCTTCATACTCCCCCTAGAAACTAAAATCTATGACTAAAAGCTTCTCATTGCATAGATCAAAAGGGGTTAGGGTTTCACCTTGCTTCCAAATCGTTGGAGTCAAGAGAGAAGAGAAGAAATAGCTCGGCCAGGAGCCTCCTGCAGTGGCCAACGATGAAGAGCCTTGGCCGGCAGCAGGGGCGGCACTGCCGAGGTGGCAGGTCACGAGAAACGGCGGCGGTGCGTGCTTGAGAGAGAGGAAGAGAGGAGCATGGGTGTTGGCGTCGGCTGGGAGAGAAGGAGAGAGTTGCGTCGGGGGCCAGAGAAGGAATAAGTAGAAGAAAACGGGCCCCGCAACCCAGCCAAAATTGGCAGAAAATGGTCCAGTTTTCAGAGGGCGGCACTACCGGCCAATAAGAGCGGCACTGCCACCCTGCCAATTTTGCAGGGATTACACTAAAACTTTATGACCTCCTTCACCTCAGATATGGATACATATTCTCTAAATATCATGACCAGTAAGCAATCAACAATACAGACAATGGTCATGACACTTAGTTGGCCTTTTGAAATGGTTTTGAACCACAATATAGTATTTTTTTAAATCATTTTCCTATGTCGCTAGGTTATCAAATAGAGGTGTGCCATATTTCAAACCATGTTACGAGAATCAAGTATATTTAGCTCACTACGCAAAGCACAAAACCTTGACTCATCGAGAGGCTTAGTGAAGATATCAGCTAGTTGTTTTTCGGTGCTCACATGACGAATTTCGATATCTCCTTTGGTTTCGTGGTCTCTCAAGAAATGATGTCGGATGTCTATATGTTTGGTTCTTGAGTGGCTTACGGGATTGTTTGCAAGCTTTATGGCACTTTCATTATCACACAAGAGTGGGATTTTGGTAAATTAACATCCGAAATCACAAAGGGTTTGCCTCATCCAAAGTAGTTGAGCACAACATGCACTGACTGTAACATACTTAGCCTCGACGGTGGAAAGGGCTACACAATTTTGCTTCTTAGAACTCCAAGACACTAGGGACCATCCAAGGAATTGACATGTCCCTGAAGTGCTTTTTCTATCTACCTTGCAACCGGCATAATCGGAATCTGAATAGCCAAGTAGATTGAACTTGGAGCCCTTGGAATATCACAAGCCAAGGTTAGGAGTGTATACTAAATATCTCAAGATTCTTTTAACAGCCACTAAATGGCACTCTTTCAGGTTAGCTTGAAATCTAGCACACATGCACACACTAAGCATTATGTCCGGCCTAGATGCACATAAGTAAAGTAAAGAGCCAATCATGGAACGATATACCTTGATGTCAATGGCTTTCCCTTCTTCATTTAGATCAAGATGTCCATTAGTTGGCATGGGAGTTTTGATAGGCTTGGCATTCACCATGTCGAACTTGTTAAGCATATCATGGGTGTACTTGGTTTGGCTAATGAACATCCCTTCCTTCATTTGCTTGATTTGAAATCCAAGGAAGAATTTTAGCTCACCCATCATGGACATCTCAAATCTCTTAGTCATAATCCTACTAAACTCATCACAATACATATGATTAGTACTACCAAATATTATGTCATCAACATATATTTGGCATACAAATATATCATTTCCAACTTTGTGAGTAAAGAGTGTAGGGTCGGCTTTGCCTATTTCAAAGCCTTGCTTGAGCAAGAATTCCTTAAGGCATTCATATCATGCTCTTGGTGCTTGCTTAAGCTCATAGAGCGCCTTTTAGAGTTTATAGACATGGTCAGAGAACTTGGAATCTTCAAATCCTGGTGGCTGCTCCACATACACCAACTCTTGTATTGGGCTGTTGAGGAATGCACTCTTGACATCCATTTGGTACAACTTGAAGTCATGATGGGCAGCAAAGGCTAGAAGTATTCGGATTGCTTTAAGTCTTGCCACCGGTGCATATGTTTCTTCAAAGTCCAAGCCCTCTACTTGAGTGAAGCCTTGGGCCACCAATCTTGCCTTGTTCCTAGTCACCACGCCATTTTCATCTTGCTTGTTGTGGAAGACCCACTTAGTACCGATGACATTGGTGTTGGGCCTTTCCGCCAATTTCCACACTTGATTTCTCTCAAAGTTGTTTAGCTCTTCTTGCATGGCCATGACCCAATCCAGATCTCCAAGTGCTTGTTCTACCTTGAAAGGTTCCAAAGAGGAAACAAACGAGTAATATTGACAAAAATTTGCTAAATGTGAGCGAGTTGTTACCCACTTTCGAATGCTCCCAAGAATGTTGTCAACGGGGTGATCCCGTTGTATAGTTTGACATAGTCTTGGATGCTCAACACCTCCTTGTTCCTCTTCTGGACCTTCAGTCTCTTCTTGTTCAAAGATAGGCTCTAGGTTGAGTCCTTGAGGTGGTGGAGTAGGAGTTGAAGGAGCTGCTGCTGAGGTAGATGGGGCGGTACTGTCGCCCTTATGAGCGGCACTGCTGCCCTGCTGATGTTCAGCAAGTGAGTGCTACCCTTGTTGATGGAGTACGTCAGTGGAAATTTGTGCAGCAACAGCCTAGGGATCCTCATCATCAGTGGCTTGATCTTCTTGTGGCCTAATGTCGCCTATAGCCATTTGCTTGATTGCCTCACATGATAGATCCTCCTTTCCTATAACACTTGAATCAACTTGCTCTACTTGAGAGCCATTAGATTCATCAAATATCACATCTACCGTGACTTCAACTCTACCCATGGGTTTGTTGAAGATACGATAGGCATGCTCATTTGATCCATAACTAAGAAGAATGCCTTCATCAACTTTAGGTGCGAATTTAGAGGTTTTGGGTCTTTTGTTAAGTATAAAACACTTGCACCCAAATACTCTAAAGTATGACACCTTTGGTTTGTTACCGATTAAAAGCTCATATGAAGTCTTCTTGAGTTTCTTGTGTAAGTAGAGACGGTTGATGGCATGGCAAGCGGTGTTGACAGCGTCACTCCAAAAGAGGTCCAACGTCATGTACTCATCTAGCATTGTCCTTGCTATATCAAGAAGTGTACGGTTCTTCCTCTCTACTATACTATTTTGTTGAGGGGTGTAAGGAGTTGAAAACTCATGCTTGATGCCCTCATCATCAAGAAACTCTTCAACTAGAGTGTTCTTGAATTCGGTCCCATTGTCACTTCTTATCCTTTTGATAGGAAGACCGAACTCTCTTTGTGTCCTTATAAATATCTTGACTTTCTCTTGTACCTGGGACTTATCATAAACAAAGAACACCTAAGTGAAACGAGAATAATCATCAACAATAACTAAACCATATTTGTTACCCCCGATGCTTATGTAGGCGACTGGTCCAAAGAGATCCATGTGAATCAACTCCAACGGTTGTGTGGTGGTCATGATGCTCTTTGGTGGGTGAGGTACACCTACTTGCTTTCTGGCTTGGCAAGCACTTCAAATCCTATCTTTCTCAAATTAAATATTGGTTAGTCCAAGGATGTGGTTGTCTTTTAGGAGTTTGGCCAAGTTCCTCATCCCAACATGAGCTAGTCGGCGATGCCATAGCCAACCCATGCTAGATTTTGCCACTAAATAGGTCTCAAGCTTAGCTTTCCCTTTGCTGAAATCAACTAGGTAAAGCTTGTTCTTGAGGTGACCCGTAAAGACAATAGAGGAATTCTCCCTCTTAGAGACTTCCACACCCTTATCCGTGAAGAGACAACTGTAGCCCATCTCACATAAATGAGAAATAGACAGCAGATTGTACTTCAAAGAATCAATATGTAAGACATTTATAATTGAATGATCAAGTGTAATAGCTACTTTACTAAGTCCAATCACACCCCTTTTGAATTGTCACCAAATATGATATTCTCATCTAAATTTATAGTTGGGGAATATGATAAGAACATACTCCTTTCTTCGGTCATATAATTTGTACAGCCACTGTCAAGCACCCAACTTGACCCACTGGAGGAGTATGCCTGCAACACAAGTTTAGTTCCTAGCTTTAGGTCCCCAAATATTCTTAGGGCCTTGCATGTTAGTCACAAGAACTTTAGGAACCCAAATAGAAGCATTATGATAAAAATTTCGACCATTGCCAACAAACTTGGCAAACACCTCCCTCTTGCTATTGTGCTGCAAAACAAAGTTAGAATCCAAACATTGTGGAGGTGTTTTTGCTTTTGGTTGGTAAGCATATCTATTTGGAGTGACCCAAATAGATTTCTTTGGTTTCTGGACAACCTGCTCTGGAAGAGACACCTTCTTCTTGGACTTGACATGAGCAGATGAGTAGGAGGTGGTCTTCCCTTTTCTGTGGGGGGCGGCACTGCCGCCCATAGGCCATGGTACTGCTCTGGGCTGACCTTGTGCCACCATCTGTGCAGACCTATCTGTACCTTCCTGCCCTTTGCTCATGAATTGAACACACTCATATCCATTGATTACCTTTCTCCCATTGGTTTTACCTCCATGAGTGTGCCCAAGCCTATCTTTGATGTGTGGATTTCTTCCATCTTTGTATTGTGGCCTCTTTGGTTTTTCACCTTTGCCACCAGCAGGTTTCTTGTCTTCCATGCACCTTTTTCCTAACATAGCATTGAGCCTAGCAATCTCCTTTTTCATAACCTCCAAGTTTGCAAGGTTAGTGGAATGAACATTTAAGTCAAGATTATGGCAATTTCCACATCCTTGGCTAGTGGAGGGAATAGAAGTGTCATTTGTCTTGGAGGGAAGTGGGGTGCTCTCACGTAGAAGGTTATATTTCTTCTCAAGTTTGTTATGCTTTTCAACTAAGACACAATACTTGTCATTGAGTGTAATATTTGCCTTCTTTGTGAGAGCATGTTCTCTTTGTTCTTTGGCCAAGGCCTTGTTCAAAGAGTCCACCTCACTTCTCTCTAACTCAAGAGCTTCCTTGCAGCCAATATACATCTTTTCGGTTTCCTCAAGATAATCATCTCTATCGGCTAGCTCAGCTTTGACACTTTCTAATTCCTCCATTAGATTCATGATAAATAGCTTGGTCTTAGAATCTAACTTTTTAGTCAATTTAGCATATTTCTCAACATCACTAGTATCATCATCACTAGAATCACTAAGTTCACTACTAGAGATGTCACTAGGAAGTGGAGGAGATTTGACTCTTCGTTTTACCTTCTCACCCTTTGCCATAAGACAAACGTGAGTGGAGCCGTGGTCATCATCATCGGACATGTTGTTGAAGAGCCTTGATGTAGAGGATGCCTTTTGAATAGCCACGGTGGCAACTTTCACATCCTCTTCACTTGACTCCTTAGTTGAGTCCCACTCATGCCTAATGTGTGCCTCTCCCATTTGTTTGTATCTCTTTTTGTGTTCGTGCTTGCCTTCATTGTTGTCCCTCTTGTATTTGTTTTCTTTCTTGTCATAGGGACACTTAGCAATGAAGTGCTCCGTGCTGCCACAATTGTAGCAAGTCCTCTTCTTCTTGTTGGGGAACCTTCTTTGCACTATTTTATACCCATTCTTTTTCAACCCCTTGTGATAGCTCTTCATGAACAAAGCCATGTCATCAATCTTCATATAATCAGCCCCATCATCTTCATCTTCACTTGAGGATGAACTTGGATCATCATTTTGTGGAGTTGACTTGATTTCCTTGGGTTGACTTGTTGATGCTTGCTTGCTGCCCTTTGCCTTGTTGGAGATGCCTTGATTGCTTGATTTATTGGCCTTGAGAGCTACTTCCTTGATTTTCATGCCTTCTAGCTTGGCTTGCAACTCACCAAGTCTTCTCTCATTAGCTTCATCTCTTTGCATGTCAAATGTCAACAATCTTCCAAGCACATCATTAGGTGTGAAGTGCTCAAACTTCTTCTTATCCCTAATCAAGGTGACTACGGTCTCATTTCTTGGTGAGTAGGCTTCCAACATAACCTTCACCATTTTGTGATCATCAAGCTCATCACATCCATAGCCTCTAATCTTGCCCACCAAGGTCATCAATCTATCAAACATCTCTTGTGGCCCCTCTCCATCTACAATCACGAACCTATTGAGCTTGGTCATCAACAAATCAATCTTTGCCTTCCTTACTTTATCAACACCTTCATGTGCTAGATGCAAAGTGTCCCAAATCTATTTTGCAACATTGACATTCATCACTCGGTTGTACTCATTTCCATCCAAGGCACTAAGAAGAATACTTGTGGCTTGACCATTGAGATGGACAGCAGCTAGTTCTTCATTTGTTGGTGCTTCGGGATCTTCCGGTGGCTGCAATCCATTCACCACAATCTCCCAAAGACCGGGATGAAGACCTACAAGATAGGCACTCATCAAGTGCTTCCACTTGGCAAAATTTGTCCCATCAAAATGAGGCAACTTGCCCGCGGGCACATTGACAAAAGACCTTTTGTTATGGTTAGACAAATAAGAATAATTAAAGGATACGACGGCATATTTGTTCTTGTTGTTGTTGCTGCCCTTATCCTTGCTATCCTTCTTTTTGTCCTTGCTCTTCACCTCCTTGCTATCTTTTGAAGTATGGTATGACACATCATCATCTCCATCGTCCGAGCTACTAGAGAGCTCACTAGAAGATGCATCACACTCATTCTTCTCTTGCTCTTGAGCTCTTGCTGCCCATCTCTTAGCTCTTGCCTCTCTTGTAATTCTTCTAGCTTCTTTTCTCTTCTTCTTGTCTTTGAGTCGCTGCTCTTCCTTCTTTTCTCTAGCTTCTCTTGTTGCAATCTTTCTGGCTTTTCTTTCTTTTCTTGCCTTTCTTCTTTCGGCATCGGTGGTCTTGGGTTCTTTGATGGTGGCATCACTTGCTGTGGACATAGATAGCTCGCTGCTGCCAACATCCTCGACGTGCACACCACTTGCGTCCACAACACGAACGGTCTTTGAACCTTCTCCTTCTTCCATACTTCACGCGGTGAAGCGTATACGAAGCAACCTTGCTCTAATACCACTTGTAGGATCTACAGGAAGATAAAGAAGGCCTAGAGGGGGGGGGTGAATAGGCCTATAAAAATTCAACTCAAAACTCTGTTAGAACAGAGGGCGGCACTGCCAGCCTTACAGGACGGCACTGCCGCTCTACGAAAAATAATCTAACATAGTTGAGATTTAACAGAGATGAATCTGACCCCACTAGCTACTTAATCCTACAATATAGCTTCAAGATCCAGTTCGAAGACTATATACCACAGAAACTTCACGCAAAAGTGAATCGAGCAACTAAACCCTAACAACAACTAGCAATAAGATAAACAGCATGTAAAGTAAAGATGAAGCACGCAAAACACAAGATTTATCCCGTGGTTCAGCTCACCACTAAGGTTTGCCTAAGTCCACATTGTTGAGGAAGCCACAAAAGGCTTGAGCTTGCCACAAAGGCTTGCCTTACCCTCATTCTCAAATCAAGAGAGTGAACTCTTGAAGTGAGGGGTGATTTCTTAGCTTTTGAATGAGGTTACAAACCTCCCAAGGCTACCACACAAGTTGGCAAGCACAAAGGCGATGCCTAGCCGGCTAGGAGCAAGCTCTAAGAGTAACAAACCCTAGAATCGCCGGCTAAACGTGAACCAAATGCTCTTAGACTTTGGGAATCAGTGGATCTTCTCTCCAATCGAGTTTTGTTGTCTTTTCTCTCAAGTTTTGATGGTTGGAATCAAGGATTAGCTTGAGGGATGGAGGAGCAACAATAGAGGAGAGAGGTGAGCTTTGGTTCTATCTAGTTTCGAGCAGAATGACTGAGTGGAGAAGATGACCGTTGTGGGCTAGGTCTAAAGAGTATAAATACCCCCAAGCCCAACGGTCAGTTAAGGGCGGCACTGCCGCCCTAGCCAAAATAGGTATGGCTGGCTATTTTGACTAGGTGGAATGATGTAAATCTATGAATTTGAGCATCTGATTCAATAGTTGACCAACTGTCCTAAAATTCCTCTTAATAGTATGGCTTTCCTGAAACTCAAATTCAAAACATAAAGAATTTAAACCTCCTTTGAGCTAGGTCTAGCCACCTTTTGTAATTAGGACACCTACAACCTGTTCATCATCCTCATTCTTTGATTCCCTGCTTATCATCTCGATAAATCTCATTAGTCCTCAAATTTGGTGGTCATCAATACCAAAACCCACAATAGGGCTTGATTGCACTTATGCGTTGGCCGAGAGCATAAGGGATGTGATCAGAGGCTGGACCTGATCTGGGGTCACGTCCGATCACGCATAGCAGTGGAGGCGGTGTGGCACGACCAAACGCACAGGGGGCGTGTCAGGTCAGCACTGACGTACGCTGACGTCGGCTTGGTGCGTGAGGTTATGAGGACCGGACACTGCGGCGTGTCAGGTCACCTTTGACCAGGCACATCCGGTGTCCTTTTTCATGCTCTGGAGCTTCTCAAAAAATGACCAGACTCTGCTCGATGGCACGTCAGGTGGCATGAGCGGCGTGTCCGGTCAATCTTTAACTGCGCGAGTGAATCATTTTCGACCGTTGGAGATGAACGGTGCTGGTTCAAACAGGGGACATATGGCATCCATCGGGTGACTAGACTCACCGTGACCGGACATAGGGCAGTGTCTGGTCACAGCGTCTGGTTAGGTCTACGTAGAGCCAGCAGCTCTATTCTTTGAGGGCGCCTATTTAAAGGGTTTGGCCAGCTTGGGGCTCACTCTCTTGGAATTTTGACATACTTAACATCCTTGTGAGCCTAGGCAAACACCTCTCACTCATCTTCATCATTGATTCATCATCATAGTGAGTTTGGGAGTGATTCCAAGTGCATTTGCTTGAGTGATTGCATCTGGTGGTACTTGGGGATCGTTGTGGCTATAGATTTCTTGTTTCTCTTAGTGGTTGCCACCACCTAGATGGCTTGGAGCAGCAGAGGAGCTTTGGCACGTGTTGGTGATTGTTCGTGGCTGGCTCCGGTGGTTGTGAGGGGTCTTGCACCTTCCTCGATGAAGAGCCGCAAGGTAGCTCTAGTAAATTGCTCATATCATTGAGTTACCTTACTTGTGGGTAGGTTCTTGCGGTGTCCATTTGTTGGATGAGGTTCGTGCAACACCTCTTAGCCGCCGAACCACCAAGTGGTGGTCGACACAACGGGGACTAGTGTGCCGGCAAGCACGTGAATCTTGGGAGAAAAATCTTGTGTCTCTTGTGATTGGATTTCTCCCGGTGATTGGTTGTCATCATATTGTGATTGGTTCACTCCTCGACTTGGCGGTATAATCACCCTACTCACTCCATTACTTTCTAGCAAACTAGTTGTAGCAAGCATTTTAGTGTAGCTAGTTTTGAGAGTTTGCTTGGTAGCTTAGTTTCATTTAGTGTAGCCTTGTTGAGAGCTCTTAGTGAGTAGTGACTTAGCCTCTTGTGTGCCTAAAGATCATCGCAACTAGAATTGTTGGGTAGGTGGCTTGCAACCCTTGTAGAGCTAGAGCAATTTTACATTTCACCATTTAGTTTACTAATAAATTGCTCTAGTGGATTTGTAGAGTTTTAAATAGGCTATTTACCCCCCCCTCTAGCCATATTAGGACCTTTCAAGTGATATCGGAGCCGTGGTCACCATTTAGTTGAAGGCTTAACAACCTTAGTGTCAAAAGACGGCTCTAATTATGTTCAATCATGTGAGGGGCAAACCACCATTCTTTGATGGCACATGCTATGATTATTGGAAGAGAAAGATGAAGATGTATCTTGGTTTAATCAATGACCAAGTGTGGGATGTGGCTGAGTGTGACTATGTGATTCTTGATCCAGATAATCTCACCAACAATGACAAGTCCAACAAGCAATGCAATACAATGGCTCTCAACACCATCTACAATGCCATTGATTCCAAGATGTTTGAGCAAATCAAGGATTATGAGAGAGCAAGTGAGGTGTGGAAGAGATTGGAAGAAACATATGAGGGCACACCGGCGGTGAAGAGTGCCAAGCTATACATCCTCACGGACAAGTTAACAAGCTTCAAGATGAAGGATGATGAGAGCATTCTAGAGATATTCCATAGGCTCCAAGTGATTGTGAATGACTTGAAGGTATTGGGAGAGAAGATCAATGATGATGATGTCTCTCATCAGTTCTTGATGTGCTTACCTCCAAGATTTGAGACATTGAGATTGATCATCATTAGAGGAGGATTGAAGCAACTAACCCCTAACCAAATACTAGGTGATGTCATGACACAAGAGACATACCATGTGGAAAGGGAGGGGTTGACAAGGATGAGAAGAAGGAAGATGAAGACAAGAAGAAGAGTGTAGCATTCAAGGCTAGCTCATCATCAAAGAACAAAGGGCAAGTACAAGAAATAAGAATCAAGTGATGATGAAGATGCTAGTGACATTGATGATGAGGCCATGACTCTCTTTGTGCACAAGATGGGCAAATTCATGAAGAAGAAGGTCTATGGTGCAAGAAAGAGAAGAGATCACAACAAGGAGTATGTGAGAAGATGTTACAAGTGCAAGAGCAAGGATCACGTTATAGCAGATTGTCCCTACAATAGTGATAATGATGAGGATGACAAGAAGAAAGAAAAGAAGGAGAGGAAGGAGAAGAAGGAAAAAAGAGAGAAGAAGATGACCTTCCAAAAGAAGAAGAATGGTGGAGGCTATGTGATCACTTGGGATAGTGATGGTTCATCCAATGATGGTGATGCTAGTGATGATGACAAGAAGTCTCTCAAGAAGGCACTAGCAAGCATTGCTATCAACAACAAGCCTTCCATCTTTGACACTCCATCAACATGCCTCATGGCAAAGCCTACCAAGGTAAAATACGATGTGAGTGATGATGATGTTTGTGAAAGTGATGATTGTAGGAGTGATGATGATGAGGAGTACACCAAGGAGGAGCTCATGGAAATGTGTGAGAAAGTATATACTTGCTTTGAGATGAAGAGAAAGGAGTGCAAAGAATTACGCAAGAGCGTCAAATCTCTTGAGCAATCCTTTGATGAGCTCAATGCCACTCATGAGAGGCTAATGGAAACCCATGAGAGACTTGTCAAAGCTCACTCTAAGCTTGAAAAGGCTCACTCCTCTCTCCTCGAGCAAGTTAAGGAGGAAGCCAAGAAGGGGCAAGTGATTGTGTCTTGTGATGTGGGACTAACATGTGATATTCTTGATAAATCATTTTATAAGCCCATTGTTATTGCTCCTACTAACCCTTCTTATAGCACTACTACTTCCACTTCACCTTTCAATGATGGTTTCACTTGTGATGCCTCACTAATGGTGGAAAATGAGACCCTCAAGAAGGAGGTGAATGAGCTCACTTTTACCTTAGGCAATGCCTATGGTGGAGATGCCTGCTTGCTAAAGTGCTTGGGTAGCCAAAGGTTTTCTCTCAACAAAGAGGGATTAGGCTATACCCCAAGAAAGGCAAGGCAACCTTTGTCACTCCCAAAGCTAGCTTTGTGAAGGGCAATGGTCGGTTTTGCAATAGATGCAAGTAAGTTAGGCATATAGAGCAATATTACAAGACTAACAAGAACAAGTAACCTAATATATCCTTAATTAGATTTGATTCTTGTTACATGCTTATTAAGGATGCAAATGGTGTGAAGGCTAAGTTCATTGGTGCACCTCATGAGAGTTCAACGAAGAAAGCTATTTGGGTGCCCAAGACCTTAGTAACTAACCTTCAAGGGCCCAAGCAAGTTTGGGTATCTAAAAAGATTTGATCTTATTTTGTAGGTCAATTATAAAGCCGGAGAAAGGAATTGGGTGCTTGATAGTGGGTGCACACAATACATGACTGGTGATTCAAGAATATTCAATTCAATCAACACAAATGAGAGAAATGGGGTTGATGGTATCACATTTGGTGACAATGGCAAAGGTAAGGTCAAAGGTCTTGGTAAGATTGCAATATCTAATGACTTGACCATTTCCAATGTGCTACTAGTAGAGAGCTTGAACTTCAACCTTTTATCGGTAGCTTAATTATGTGATCTTGGTTTTAAGTGCGTATTTGGTGTGGATGATGTAGAGATCATAAGTATAGATGGTTATAACTTGATATTCAAAGGATTTTGATATGAGAATCTATACTTAGTTGATTTCAATGCTAGAGAAGCACAATTATCAATATGTGAAAGCTCTAGTTTAGTTTTGGTGAATTAATGAAATCCTAAGTGTTAACCTAGTTTATCAAAGTGATCATGAGATATGTAGCACTATTCCAAGTGGTAGAGCAATAGTGAAGATCATGATGATGGTGTGATGACCATGATGATCAAGTGCTTGGACCTAGAAAAGAAGAAAGAGAAAAACAAAAAGCTCAAGGCAAAGGTGAAACTTGATAGGAGCTTTTTTGATTTGGTGATCGAGACACTTAGCAAGTGTGATCACATTTAGGATCGATAGCCATACTATTAAGAGGGGTGAAACTCGTATCGAAATACGGTTATCAAAGTACCACTAGATGCTCTAACTCATTGCATATGCATTTAGATCTAGTGGAGTGCTAACACCCTTAAAAATGTTTGTGAAAATATGCTAACACATGTGCACAAGGTGATACACTTGGTGGTTGGCACATTTGAGCAAGGGTGAAGAAGTTGGTGAAGTAAAGGAGGTGATTGTCATTGTGAAACAGTGATCGGACGCAGGTGGAGTTGTGACCGAACTCGGAGTATCAGCGTCTAGTCAAGGTTAGCGTGCTCGAGCTATGTCTTGGACAGTGACCAGACGCTGGGTCAACATGTGACCTGACACGCAGAGGGTGCATCCAGTCATTCATGACATACAGTGATGTAAGCGGCTGTGTGAGCACAGAGAAGACCTGACGTGGTGGTGTGTCCGGTTGCGTGCACCTGACACATCTGATCATGGTTTTGGCACTCGAGGAGTTCTCTAGAAATGATCTGACATGTGGGTTCTATGGTTGATTGGTGCATCCGGTCATGTGTTGCAGCGCATGTGGCTTCGTGGATCTAACGCAGGGCTGGCTCGTCCGATCTCTTGATCGGTGTGTCCAGTCCTTCTTTAACGTGAGCGCGGGAGCGAACTAGCCATTGGTGATTAACGGGCGTGGTTTAAATGAGGACACATGGACAGTGATCCACGTCTAGATGCTGGGGTGCCGCATGTCTAGTCATCTTGACCGGCGCGTCCGGTCATCCCGAAGACAGTGAGGTGCAGGGGGCCAATGGCTCTATTTTGTGTGAGCCTCTATTTAAGCCCCATGGCCGACTCTAGCTCACTCTCTTGGCCTTTGCATTGACATAGCAACCTTGTGAGCCTAGCCAAAGCCCTCCCACTCATCTACATCATTGATTCATCATCTTTGTGAGATTGGGAGTGAATCCAAGTGTGTTGCTTGAGTGATTGCATCTAGAGGCACTTGGTGTTCGTGTTTCGCTGCGGGGTTTGCTTGTTACTCTTGGTGGTTGCCACCACCTAGATGGCTTAGAGCTATGAGGATCGTCAAGCAGAGGTTGGTGATTGTCTGTGGCTTCAATCGTGGTGATTGTGAGGGGTTCTTGACCTTTCCCCGGTGGAGAGCCAAAAGGTACTCTAGTGGATTGCTCATGCCTTGTGCGATCCTCATCTTGTGTTGGCTGTGCGACACCCGGTTGCGGGTTTGGCGTGTGATGCCAATTAGCGTGTGAACCTCCAAGTGAGTGAATCACCACAACGAGGACTAGCTTGCCGACAAGCAAGTGAATCTCGATAAAAAATCATGTGTCATCATTTGATTCCGAGGTGATTGATCTTCATTGGTATTCATTCTTTGTGATTGATTGGCTCCATTAGTGATTGGCTCATTTCTCTACACGGTGGTATAACACTCCATCCTTCCTGTGTATTTACCTTTCTTAGTGTAGCTTGGCCCTTTAGTGTAACTAGTTTTGAGGGCAAGCAAGTGTCAGTCTAGTTTGGTTAGTGAGGCTCTTTAATTAGTCTTTGAGAGCTCACTAACTTTGAGTAGTGACTTAGCCTTGTATGCCTAGAGACAATAGCAACTAGAATTGTGGTATGTGGCTTGTATTTTTAGTAGGCTAGTGCAATATTCACTTCGCCTCATATTTGTCTAACCAGTTTGCTAAGTGTTGTTGTAGAAATTTTTAATAGGCTATTCACCCCCCCCCCTCTAGCCATTAGGACCTTTCAAGTGGTATCAGAGCCGTGGTCACCGTGATTTGAAGCTTAACAAACTTTGGTGTTAAAATGGCTCAAATCAACAATACAAAAAAGCCACCCCAATTTGATGACACAAATTATCCATATTGGAAGTCTAAGATAACCGCACACATCAAGTCAATCAATAGAAAGGTGTGGAAGGTAATGGAGACCAAAATTGAGACAGCCAATCCAGAGAATCCCACCGCGGCCGAAGAAGTGGTACTCCAAAATAATAATATTGCTCTTAGTGTCATCCATGATGCTATTGATGAGAGAACATTCAAGCAAATCAAGAATATTGAGATGGCTCATGAGGCTTGGAAGAAGTTGGAAGAATCATTTTAGGGCACCAAGGCAATAAAGGGTGCAAAGGCATACATTCTCAAGGAGAAGTTTGCTAGCTTCAAGATGAAAAAAGATGAGAGTGTGTTGGACATGTTCCATCAGATCGAGGTGTTTGTCAATGATCTCAAAGCACTTGGTGAGAAAGTGGAGGACAAGGACTTCTCTCATAAGTTCTTGAGATGCTTACCCATAACATTTGGCATGTTGGTCACCTTGCTAGTGAGGACTGGTTTGGACACAATGACACCAAACCAAAATCTTGGGAGATATCATGACCGATGATGCATATAGAGATGATGATGAGAAGGAAGAAAAGAAGGAGAAGAAAGATGAGAAGAAGGATGATAAGAAGAAGAGTGTGGCATTTAAAGCCACATCATCCAAGGGCAAGGCCAAGCAAGACACATCAAGTGAAGATGAAGGCTCATTCTCTTGGGATGATGATGATGAGAAGATGGCTCTCTTTGTGAAGAGATTTGACAAGTTCATGGTGAAGAAGGGCTATCATGCTAAAAGAAAGAAGTCTTCATCCAAGAATAAGGAAGAGTTAAGAAGGTGCTTCACGTATGGAAGAAAGGATCATCTTGTTGCTTAATGCCCATACAATAGCGACAATGATGATGATGACAAGAAGAGCAAGAAGAAGAACAAGATGACCTTCAAGATGAAGAATAAGGGTGGTTCATATGTGGTCACTTGGGACAGTGATGCTTCCTCAAAAGATGATGATGATAGTGATGATGACAAGACCACTAAGAAGAAGGCTCTTGCAAGCATTGATATAAATGAGAAGCCTTCTCTCTTTGACACTCCATCATGCTTCATGGCTAAGGCCACCAAGGTACAAACTTATGATGATGAATGTGATGAGGAACATGATAATGAAAGTGAAAGTGAAAGTGAAACTGACAATGATGATGAACCCACTAAAGATGAACTAATTGACATGTTAGAAGATGCTAAAGAACATTTTGACATTAAGAGAAGGGAATACAAAGACTTACGCAATGAACTAAAAGCCCTTAAGCAAGCCTTTAATGAGCTCAATGTATCTCATGAGAGGCTAGAGGAAGTCCATGAGAAGCTTGGCAAAGTGTTTACACCAAAATTTGGAAGAAGAATCGTAGGGACTCGAAAGCTCCCAAGGTCATGTCATCAAGGAATCAATTACGTGTAGATCGGTATTAGCTGATTCGAATGCAACACTAGAATAGGCTTTCTTTAGATAGTGCCAGCAGATAACGACAAAGGCTTTGATCGGCGCTGAGACAAAGCATGTTGGACTCTATAAAAAGGGAAAGATTAGAGTCCAAGTTATCTTAAATTCATAATGTTTTCTCTATGGCCAAAAATTGTGATGAGTCATGCTTAGGTAGAAATCATGCGTAGGTCTCGGGTATAAATATTGGACCCCGACTATTGTAAATGACACACAATCAATCAAATATAAGTTACTTACTTTTTTTTGGCTCCGACCACCCCTTAGGAGTAGGAGTAGAGTAGATCTTGGTGAGTTCTTTAGTAAAGTATAGCTGCATCGATCCGGTTGACCTCCACTGCTTGTCTATAAGTATCGTCATGGCTTATACTTCTGTACATACGGCTACATCGATCCGGTCAACCTCCACTACAACTCTGGTATAAGCTAGTTATCGACTCTTGTCTAGTTCAAGTAAGACTGTATCGATCCGATCGACCTTCACTGCTCGAACTAGATTAAGGTCAAGTTATCGGCTCTATCTAAGGATGCGTTCCTTCGGATAGATTCATTAAGTTACCGATATTGTTTATTGCTTCCATTATTTATTCAATTACAACAATATCACTTCGCCCCGATTGGGATTGATCTAGATCGGCCTTATATCCTGTTTAACACATTGTTTGTTAATCTAAACTGATCTAATCTGTATCTTAAACGATGAGTTATATTTTATCGGCCGTTTTATGTCAATCTTGATCGTGCATAGTGTACGGTCAAGGCATGTTTTGTCTTGAATAGATCTGTTGGCTAACGAAAACCGTTTCATGGCCTGTTATCATGGCCTGTGTGATTCTACCTCACATCCCACTGTTAGCACCGTGGAGTAGGGATCGTTACTTGGTAGATTTGTTCCTGATAGGGCATGACCTTAACTGTGCGCTATGCATGAATCGGATGTTTTAGCCAATATCGAGTGCTTTTACATATGCTTTTCATGTTACGACACTGTTGAAGTAAAGATAGGTTGAAAGATGTGTTAGCCCCATGATCTTATTATTGTATTACGGCCTGCATGATTCTGCCTCATGTCCCACTGATATTAGTAATGAATTAGGGTCATTAAATCTATTATTGTTTCTATGGCCTGCATGATTCTGCCCCATGTCCCACTGGTCATAGCGATAGACGAGATCTAATATGTTCATTAGATTTATCTTTATTAAATGGTTAAATGATGATGAGCCGCATATTCTATATGAAAAAGGGATTCAGTTACTTACAGTCATTGGCTTAGCATAAATTAATTATTGTTGACATCCTTTTGCCATTGACTAATGTTGGTCTAAATAACGAGATCTATCCTGAGCGATAACCAATTTACCTTCCATAATTCCATAAGCTTTAATTGATTTAATCTTATGAGTATACTAGAATCGACTATTTAGTTGATTTCCTTTCATATCGGCTCTTAGAGCCGCACATTCGGGACTATCTGGCAACACCGGCATGTTCCACCTTAAATTACTGATTAGCTTTCTTTCCTTGTCAATTGCAGAGTCAAATTGACTGACACGTCTTCGGAGGAGTGTGCATGATCGACCATTCTTGTACTGAAGCTAGGCGGATCTCCAGCTCCATCGAGCAGACCCTTCTAGCTTGCTCGTGTGCCCTCGGCACGGGACGAAATTTTGTGCCGACACAAGGTTCACAAGAAGATTAAAAAAGCTCATTCCTCTCTACTTAATGAGCAAAATGAGAAGGAGCAAGTTGTAACATGTGACAAAGGCTTAACTTGTGATATAATTGATGAATCATTCTATAAGCCTATCATTGTTGCTCCCACTAACCCTTCTTGTAGCATATCTAGTTCTACCTCATCCAGTAGTGATGGTTTCACTTATGATACCTCACTAATGGTTGAGAATGTGACACTCAAGAAGGAGGTAAAAGAGCTCAATCACACCTTGGCTAAGGCCTATGGTGGTGAGGACCACTTGCTTATGTGCTTGGGTAGTGAAAGAGCTTCTCTCTATAAAGAGGGGTTGGGCTATACCCCCAAGAAAGGCAAGGTGGCCTTTGCTACTCACAAGACTAGTTTTGTGAGAACAATGGTCGGTTTTACACTAATTGCAAGCAAGTCGGTCAAAAGTGCATGAAAAAGAAGTCTCAAGCCAATGTATCCTCAATTAAGCTTGATTCTTTCTATGTGCTTACCAATGGTACTAATGGTGTGAAGGCTAAGTTTATTTGTGCACCATGGATGGGCTCAAATAAGAAAGCCATTTGGATGCCAAAGAGCTTAGTAATTAACCTTCAAGGACCCAAGCAAGTTTAGGTAACTAAAAAGAATTGATCTTCTTTTATATGTCAATTACAAAGCTGGAGGAAGGCATTGGGTTCTTGATAGTGGGTGCACTCAACACATGGCCGGTGATGTAAGGATGTTTAACTCAATCAACACCAATGGCAATGATGGTTATGATAGTATCACATTTGGTGACAATGGCAAAGGCAAGGTCAAAGGGCTTGATAAGATTGCAATATCCAATGACATAAGCATATCCAATATGATGCTAGTTGAGAGTTTGAACTTCAATTTGCCATCCATGGCTCAATTGTGTGATCTTAAATTCAAATGCATATTTGGAGTAGATGATGTAGAGATCATAAGTATAGATGGCTCTAACTTGATCTGTAAAGGCTTTAGATATGAGAATCTATACTTGGTTGATTTCCATGCTAGTGAAGCTCAATTGTCAACATGCTTGTTCACTAAGTCTAGCATGGGTTGGCTATGGCATAGAAGGCTTGGTCATGTTGAAATGAAACAATTAAATAGATTGATTAAGCATGACTTGGTTAGAGGCTTGAAAGATGTTGTGTTTGAGAAGGATAAGCTTTGTAGCTCTTGTCAAGCCAACAAACAAATAGGAAACACCCATCCTAAGAAGAGCATATTGAGTACTAGCAAGGCATTTGAGTTGTTGCACATAGATTTATTTGGGCCAACACAATACACTAGCATTAGTAAAAACAAATATGGCTCTGTGATAGTGGATGACTATACAAGATATACTTGGGTATTCTTTCTAGTGGACAAGAGTGATGTGTTTGCAACATTCAAATCATTCATCAAGGGCATTCACAATGAGTTTGAAACAACGATCAAGAGAGTTAGAAGTGACAATGGTAGTGAGTTCAAGAACACTAGAATTGATGAGTTATCTGATGAATTTGGAGTTATACATCAATTCTCGGCCAAGTACACTTCATAATCAAATGGCTTTGCTGAGAGAAAGAATAGAACACTCATTGATATGGCAAGGTCTATGCTTAGTGAGTATAATGTGAGTCAATCCTTTTGGGCCTAAGCTATCAACATGGCTTCCTATTGTAGCAACCGCTTATATTGTCACCCATTGAAAGAGAAGACACCCTATGAGTTCTTGAATGGTAGAAAGCCCAACATTGCAAAATTTTGGGTCTTTAGTTGTAAATGCTATATCTTAAAGAAAGACACTAGATTGGGCAAGTTCGAGAAGAAGTGTGATAAAGAATTTTTACTTGAATACTCCACTACAAGCAAAGCATATAGAGTTTGGAATTTAGCAAGTGATACTCGTGAGGAAGTTCATGATGTAGAATTTGATGAAACCAAGGGTTCCCAAGATGAGAATGAGAACTTAGAAGATGTTAGAGGCATTCAACTTTCAAATGCCATGAAGAACGTGGATGTTGATGAATTAATGTCTAGGCAAGTGGTTGATGATGAAGATGATGAAGTGCAAGTGCTCTCTAACTCAAATGTGCAAATTGATACTAATCAAGCAAGTACAAGCAGCTCTCATAACAATGAACAAGATCAAGTGGCTAGTATATCATCTCAATCCAATGAGAAAGCAAATATAAGCAACAATGTTCCAATACTCTAACCAACTCATATTGCAAGGGATCATTCATTGGACACTATAATTGAAGAGCATTTCTTATTTGTGTCATCCATTAAACCAAAGAAGATAGATGAAGCTGTAATACCCTAGTGTTAAGCATTGTATTTGACACTTGCATTTTATGAGCACAAGCATCATCCAAGTATTCATGAACATGAGCATATGAAATTTCACCTCATTCTTATACATTGTCACATGAAATGTTGATTTTATATATATGCTTATGCTTGCAATCATGTATGACCAAAGTATGAGATGGTTGTGAGTTCATGAAAACACCTTAGACACATCTAGAATGATAAATGCAACAATGTTTATATTCATGACATAGACCAAATTTGCTTCTAAGTGTTGGTTTCATTTGAAATGTCATTTTCATGATACTAGTTTGACTAAAGTTGAACAGTAGCTTAGAGTGTTTGCATGGCTGTGCGACCTAAATAAAAGTTGTAGTTCTTGTCATGGGTAACAAATTTTATTTAAGGGTCATAAGCTAATTCAATATCTAACATGGTCAAATAGAGCTCACAAATTTTGCAAAAATGTTGTTTTTAAAACCCTGAAATTGGCTAAGTCCATAATGGACTAAAACTGAATTTTTAGTTTCGGGGTACCCTACTTTGGGGAATTATATATCGCAAACCAGCTCAAATTTGACCATGATCTTTTAAGAAATGTTGGAGTACTCATGTAGCTCTATCACGCAGTGCAATTGGTTGAACGAATCACTAACCGATTTAGGAGTTACGGAGGGAGGAAGTTTGGGTTTTAGGTGTATTTTTGAGGTAGTATTAACAGCTCCTTTAGGTTTTTTAATCGGTCCGAGCGTGTTCATGGGCGATCGGCTCTGCTCGCGTACGCCGGTGTCGGGCCCGCATCACCACGTAGAAAGTCGAGCATTGCACAACCTCTTCGTTCCAATCTCGCACTCGCTCGCTCTGCCTCCCTTCTTTCTCTTGGCCAAAGGGGAGAGCCACTGCCATCTCCTGTTGCATGCTCACTACCCAAATCCTCCGTAACCAGGCACCATCCTTTGATTCGTCGTAGCCACAATAATGCCACGAGTTCCTTCACCTCGCCGACCTAGCCGTATCGCTCGTCATCTCTAGGTGAGGGTTCTCGGACCGAAGCTGTTGCCATGGACACCATGGATGCCGTTGAGCTGAGGCTCGTGCATGGCCACCATACCTCACGTCCCTCTCGGCTCTCTATCTCTCGCATTCCATAGTCGCCTAGGGCTGCTGTTGCTCACACGACTGGCCTCCGGCCAATGTCGCCACCCATGTGTACGCCGCAGTAGACCGCCACCATGCTACTATACGTATGTTCCGCCATAGTGGCCACCCCTTCCGTCGCTGCTGGCATGGAAGTCAAAATTCATTTGCTAACCTATCCTGATAGATGTGTCTCGGTGATTGGAATCCATGGTGGTGGTCACGTCACCAAAAAGTTCACCGTTGGCGAGCTATGGCCGGTCAAAGCGTTGCCCCTGCTTCTATGCCTATGACATGTGGGGTTGGGTTGACCATGGGTCCCAACAGTCAGCCTCTGGGGGTGCACAGAGCTGTGTACGCGTAGCATATGTTAGGGTTTAGTTGTTTTCGTTTTTAATCTTTTTCTAGATTTTGTGAGGATATTGTAAATTCAATATCTGGAGCTACAGAGGTCCGATTTGAGTGAAACCAATTTTGTTGGTCTTGTTATGAAATGTTCTATCTAATAGAACCATTAAACTTGCTGTTTGGGAATATTTTATGTGCAGTATTAATTATCCATGTTAAGTGCTTTTAAAACGGCCTTTACCTTGGAAAATGCATAACTTGAGTTAGGGGTGTGAGAAAAATGCGATTCTAATTTTGTTGATCATGTTTTGACATACTTTAGCTAGGAAAAATACTAAACCTACAGTAGACATTTAAAATATGGTCTTCATATTTAATCCTAATTAATTGCTAGTTTCTAGTGAAATTAATTGGGGGTAAGAATACATAACATATGATCATACAAATTTTTACACAGTATTCTCATGTTAAGAGGAAAGTAAGAAAAATATTAAATCTATTGCTCGACACTTTTCACTATGATATACTATTTTTGCTAAAATAGGCATATGTAACTTGTCATTTTTAAAGAGGTAGTTATACTTATCTAAATGGCATGAAATTTTAACAGTAGACTATTGGGAGCATGTATAGGCTTATGTAATTTTTCTAGAATTTATTGAGCACTGGAAGTAGTAGTTCTAATTTTCACCTAAGTTATTTGATTAATTAAGAAAGGCTTATATATAATTGATTTGGGCTTAACCATGGTACTTTCTATCATGTTTGTGATGCATATAATCTGTTGGTACAGTTGGTTGTGTCTAGATTTGACTAGTTGTATGCAGCAAGCTATTTATTGCTCTATGTTGCATTTGTATCTAAGTTTTGTTGCATGAGCTTGATGCTTGATAGTAGATGCTTAGGCTAATTAAGATAAGTTGTTAGCCATAGGTCTTAGGCCTCTCTCTGATAAGGAACAACTCTATCTTAGGTTGCTAGACCTTAGCAAGTGTTTGTTTAAGTTACTAGAGAAGAGATATACACCTACCCGGTCAACGAAAGATAATCTTGTTATCACTACATCATATTGTGTTAAGAGTGTGCATGTTTATACATTTCCTCATGTCATTCTTGCACTTTATCTCTTGTGCATTCTTATTACTTATTATATGCATGTACATGCATATAGGATCACCCGAGGGAGTCACTCTTCTAGAGTTTGGGGCCAAGGAGCAGGAGGATCAACAGGAGACTCCAGAAGGAGGAGATCTAGACCAAGAGGAATTACTAGAGTGCCCAAATCATAGGCCTATGTCCTTTCTGAAAGGCAAGCCCCGGAGCATTTTAAGCCTCCTATATTTTACAAAATATCACTTGAGTCCTTTATGTTTGATGCATTAGGTCATAAGAGTTGATTGGAAACACTTGATACATAGATCTACCTTGTCCAAATACATATACCTTTAACCCTATGTAGGTTTAGGATCGAATATATGCTTAGCCATGCTTAGATCGGTAGAAGTCGGGTGATTTCCTGTCACCTACGAGATATAGGTGGATACCGAAGCACGGTTAGCTATATTTGCAATCGTGGAAAAGAACCATGAGGTAATGTAAATGGAGGCCGGGCAGAGTCTATGTGTAGGTTGACTCATATGATTCCATCTGTGCTGGTTAAAGACCGTACCATTGTTGGCACTTTTGACAAGATTGAACGTATGCCTCTCACTTAGCTAGCTGGATAACTCATTCTGACCGCAAAGTCGAGTAGCTCAACTCAGACCGGGCCTTGTTCTGTAAAAGTGTGCGCTCTATAAAAGGAGCACATTCAATAGTATAAGAAATATTTAATTGAGATGGTGTACTAGTGAGTGAATGTGTGAGAGGTTGGGAAAAATTTACCGATGTGATCACAACCTCATGAGCCACCTCAAGCATGATGCTTGATTCTACTACTTCATCATGAGAGCACTTTAGATGAACATAGTTTGCTTGTAGCACATTATACTTGCTTGATAGTTCATCTAGCCTTGCCTTGAGCTCCAAGTTTTCCTTCTCTAGTTGTGAAACACTAGAAGAGGAGTTAGTAACTAAAGCATGCCTAATTGATAATTTTTCATACCTTTCACTTAGAGCCTTTAGTTCTTCCATCTTGGAGATGAGAAATAATTCTTGCTTTTCAAGTGATTGCTAATGCTTCTCAATCTCTTCTTCAAGCTCATCATTCTTTTCAACTATCTTCATGATGATGAACTTGTCTTTGCGGTTGAGATGATCAAGGTTGTAGTTGTCTTCAACTTCAACATCACTCTTATCTTGATCATCTACTTGTGCTTTCTCCTTTTCTTGATCTTCCTTGTTACTCTTCTTCTTGCTTTTCTTGGCCATGAGACACACGTGATGAGTATCATGAGATACTGAGGTTGACTCATCACTTGGTCGCCACTGGGCTTGAGCATTGTTGCAAACAGTGGCTTGCTACTCTGCTGTCTCGGTCATACCAGACACGTCCGGTAGGCATACCAGACACGTCCGGTATGTGTAGCTAGACAATAGGTCATGCACTGCTTACACTTCTTGCTCTGGCTCGGCGCTCTTGAGGTCTTGTGAGGTTTCTTCGCTACATGACGACACAATGGGCATACTTTCCATTGACTCGATCTCAAGTGCATCATCACATTTGGATTTTCCATATAACTCAACAAGTCTAGTCCAAATGAGATGAGCACTCTCTGGAGGTGGTTGTCCATTAAAGATTGCCTCATCTTGAACCTCTGCACTCAATGTACTCAAAACGATATTAATAGCTTGAGCATTGAGTTGCACGCATATCTCTTACTCTTTTGACCAATTTTTGTAGTTGCTCCAATCAACTATAGGAAAAGGTATGCTTGCATCCACAATATGCTCAACAAGAGGACTAATATCTCTAAAAGCATTGAGTACATGAATTGACCAAGGTAGAAAGTTTGAACCATCATTTTAGAGAAGCATCGGCTCCAACTCGATAGGCGTCGACATCCTTTTCTCACGGCGGTGAAGCTTTAGGTGAGAACCTCGCTCTGATATCAATTGAAAGGACCTAGGATGCCGCCTAGAGGGGGGTGAATAGGCATTTCTAAAAATTAATACCTTTAAATGCGAAAACAATTAGAAAAGGGAGTTTCCAAAGCGGAAACTCCAAATTAAGAGTAATACCACCCCTCACAAGTTAGCCACAGAGTAAACAAGGTATAAAGAATATATCTAGAAGCTACAACCCTGCAACACAAAGTTATAACATAGATCAAATAATATTCAGTCCTAAGCTCTAATACCGGATGTGTCCGGTATACACGATTTCTGTTGATCAGCCCCGAACTTGCTCCTTTTGATTTCTATCTTCTAGCCAAACTGTAGGTACCTACTAGAGATGACAATATACATAGAGAACCTGCACAAGAGTTGAAGCAACACAAATATCAAATGAAATATGAATTGAGACACGATATTTGTTCGAGTCCTACTCTTCGTTGAGGGGACTGCGGGTGACCCAGCAAAGGTCAGCCCTAGAGGTTACCATAAAGGTCACTCTAGCCAAAGTCTTTTCCAACTCCTTTTCCTCCTTCCACTAGTTGATTTCGAGGTAGCGGAATCGACCGTTACAAACTTTTCGAGGCACACCACAATCTCCCGGGTGCTCTTCGGCGACGCCTAGCCATCTAGGACCGAAGAGTCCAAGAGTAACAAATGCAAATCACGAGATTGACAATATGCACAAGATAATTGGCGACATTAACCTGTGTAGAGGTGGGACAACACCTGTACAGGGTACGCCATTGACAAGTCAGCTGGAAATGCCATCAGTTGCAAGCCAACCAACGAAGCCTGCGGTCTCGACCAGCCAGGCATCGGCGGGGCCATCCCCTTCAGCTTGACTAGCACAAGAGTCCTCGAGACTCGAGTAGGATGTCGGAATCGGTGAGCAGTAAGTGCCACGCGCCTCGACCAGCCAATGTAATATGCTTAGAGCTGTAGAAGGAGGACATAGTTGTGTTATTGTAAACTTGAGCCTCTTTAGGCAAGCTTGTAATAACGTAACTATATATTATTATAAGCTTGTTTGCTTTGTATAAAACATATTTAAGCTTGAAACTTTATGTTGGTGTAACTAAGTGAGAACATGTTAACGTTCTATTTAGTTGTACCATTTTGCTCGACACATCATCCTGGAAAGTTTGTGCGGCCTTAGTTTGTCATGTGGTCGGAGTGTGAGGTACAATGACCTGTGCACACATAGACGCGGACAAGTCAAACCAAGGGGGACCTGCCGATCACCCATAATATAGAGAGCGGATCCCATGCACGTGTTGGGAGGAACCGGAGACAAGGCCTGCTCCAAAAACCATAGAAGGAGTGGTGGTCGGCTTTTACTGGCTAAGTTAGAATAATCATAAAATTTGAAGTGACACATTAGAGTGGTCAGAGAAATCATAATTGCTTTATTGAAGTAAATCGAAAGTACAAGAGGAGTACATATCTCAGTACTTAAGCATAGAAACGTCTAAGCTTGTCGATGTGCCACGAGTTTGGTACGTCCATACCGTCCAGGTGAGCTAACCTATAAGACGTTGATCGTGTGACTTCCTTGATCATGAAGAGTCCCTCCCATGGGGTTGCGAGTTTGTGGACACTAGCCTGGTTCATCTTCCACTTCAGGACTAAGTCCCCGACCACGAAGAAACGCTCTTTAACGTTCTTATTGTAATACCTATGCAAAACAGCAAGGTACTTGGCCGTACGTACACAAGAATCGAGCCTTTTCTCTTCTGCGCTGTTCACTTCTAGCTCCCGTACTTCATTGACCTTGCCTTCATCGAAGTTCTCTACCCGTGCTAATCTGAAAGCTATATCTGGTGGGAGGACTGCTTCAGCGCCATAAACCATAAAGTATGGTGAGACGCCGGTGTTACGACTAGGCTGAGTTCTGAGGCCCTAGACCACGGCTGGCAACTCTTTTAGCCATCGTCTAGGAGCTTTGTTGTTTTCTCTGTACATCCTCTTCTTCAATGCATTCAGGATCATGCCATTTGCTCGCTCAACTTGTCCATTAGCTCTAGGGTGAGCCACCGAGACGTATTTTACTACTATGCTCCTTTCATCGCAGAAGTCCCAAAAAGCGTTCTCGGTGAACTGAGTTCCTAGATCGGTGATGATGCTGTTGGGTATGCCGAAACGGTGGATGACCTAGTCGAGGAATGTGATAGCCTTCTCTGAGGATGCCTGTACCAAAGGCATGTATTCTATCCACTTAGAAAATTTGTCGATCAGCACGAAGACGCATGTAAATTTCCCAGGAGCCGGTTTGAAAGGCCTGATCATATCCAGTCCCCAGCATGTGAAGGGCCAAGAGGCTGGAATCATCTGGATCTCATGTGCTGGTACGTGGATTCTCTTGGCGAAGAACTGATAACCCTCACAGTGGCGGACTAGCTTCTCTGCGTCGGCTACTGTTGATGGCCAATAGAACCCTGCTCGGAAAGCCTTACCGACCAGTGTTCTTGAGGCCGCATGGTTGCCGCAGGAGCCAGAGTGGATTTGGTCCAGGAGATGTTCACCTTCCTCCTGGGTTATACACTTCATCAAGATTTCCTCCTTTGCATTTTTGCGCCATAACTTACCATCGACGAGCAGATACTGCTTACTGCGACGCATCAGGCGCTCGTTTTCTGTCCGATCAGTATAACCGCTGCCATCTGTTAAGTACTTGATGAAAGGTACTCTCTAGTCAGGCTCATGAGTGGTCGGAAGCGGCTCGGTTGTGCTCGGCGCCGGAACCGTAGCCACCAATTGCTGGTCTGGAGCTTTGTCGACCGTGGAATCTTCTTCTTCGATAGAAGGCATGAGTAGGTCTTAGACGAATACGCCATGTGGGATTTTGGCTCGGGATGATCCTAACTTTGACAGCGCATCCGCTGCTTGGTTCTTGTCCCGGACCACGTGTATGTACTCGATGCCATAGAACCTGCCTTCTAGCTTTCTTATCGATTTGTAGTATGCGTCCATCTTTTCGCTGGTCGTGTCCTAGTCCTTATTGAGTTGGTTGATGACCAGAGCCGAGTCTCCATAGACATAGAGACGTTTAACACCAAGCTCAACCGCAACGCGTAAACCATGTAGGCATGCTTCATACTCGGCGGCGTTATTAGATGCTGGGAAATAAATCCTGAGGACGTACCGAAGCTGCTCCTTGGATGGTGACACGAAAAGAACTCCTGCTCCCGCACCGTCAATGTTGAGAGAGCCATCGAAGTACATCGTCCAATATTCTTCGGATCCCGGAGAGGTAGGCGTGCTTAAGTCTGTCCACTCGACGATGAAATCGACGAGTGCCTGAGACTTGATTGTAGTATGGCTTGCAAATTCCAAGGAGAAGCGGCATAGCTCCATTGCCCATTTGACGATGCGCTCGTTCGCATCCTTATTACGAATGATGTCCCCCAAAGGATACTCGGTCATGACCACCACACGATATCCGTTGAAGTAATGTCTCAACTTTCAGGATGTTATCAGTATGGCGTAGAGCAGTTTCTGAATCTGTGGGTACCTGGTCTTGGATTCGTTGAGTACCTCACTGATAAAATAAATTAGCCGCTGTACCTTATAGGCGTGGCCTGGCTCGTCGCGCTCGACCACCATGGTAGTGGAGACCACCCGATTGGTTGCCACAATGTAAAGTAGGAGAGTTTCGTCTTCTCTGGGAGCAGTAAGGACCAGAGGTGATGTGAGGTATTGTTTTAGCTGCGTGAAGGCAGCGTCTGCTTCCTCCAACCACTCAAACTTCTTGAATGCTTTGAGCAGTTTGAAGAACGGTAGTCCTTTTTCTCTTAATCTTGATATGAAATGGCTTAGAGCAGCCATGCATCTGGTAAGCTTCTGGACATCCTTCACCTTTTTTGGGGGCTTCATGTCTAAGACAGCTTTGACTTTCTCCGGGTTAGGGCGTATGCCGTCGTAACTGACGACGTTGCCGAGCAGTATGCCAGAAGGAACACCAAAGATGCACTTCTTTGGGTTTAATTTCCATTGGAACGTATTGAGGGCTGCAAAGGTGCGTTCTAGGTTGTCAACAAGGGTACGTGCTTCCTTGGTTTTGACAACTGCATCATCAACATAAGCCTCGACGAGGCCGTCTTTTATCTCGTCGTTGAGGCAGGCCTGTATAGCGCGTTGGTAGGTAGCCCCGGCATTCTTGAGCCCGAACGACATAGTCGTGTAGCAGTAGGCGCCGAAAGGCGTGATGAAAGATGTCTTGATCTGATCATCCTTTTTGAGAGCGATCCGGTGATAACCAGAGTAGCAATCGAGAAAGGAAAGCAGCTCGCAACCAGCGGTTGAATCTACGACCTCATCTATGCGAGGTAAGCCGAAGGGGTCCTTAGGGCAGTGTTTGTTGAGATCAGTGTAATCAACGCACATTCTCCATTCATTATTCTTTTTGCGTACAAGAACTGGGTTGGCTAACCACTCCGGATGATACACTTCTTTAATAAATCTGGCTGCCAAAAGTCGTGTAACTTCTACCCTAATCACCTCCTTTTTGTCGTGAGCGAACCATCATAGCTTCTGCTTGATTGGTTTGGCCTTGCTGTTGACATTTAAGGAGTGCTCGATCAAGTTTCGAGGTACATTGGGCATGTCGGAAGGTTTCCATGCAAACACATCCACGTTGCTCCTCAAGAACCTGACGAGCGCGTCTTCCTATTTGGGATCCAGGTTGGCCCTGATAAGGGCCGTTTTGCTGGGATCACCATCGACCAGCTGGATCGCCTTGTGCTCCTTGGACCTGATGTTCTTGCATGGAGCCTCAAGCTCTGGGATCTCTAGGTGGTCAGCTGAGGTCTTCTTAGCATCGAGCGTGGTCTCGGCCATGCGATTAGAGAGGTCGTGGGCCTCTGCTATTTTGAAGCTATCGTCCTCATAGGTATAAGCTGCGTATACGTTGCCCCTGAGGGTTAAAACTCCTTTCTCAGTAAGCATCTTGAGCACTATATACCTGTA
This sequence comes from Miscanthus floridulus, assembly GCF_019320115.1. Lineage (NCBI taxonomy): Eukaryota > Viridiplantae > Streptophyta > Magnoliopsida > Poales > Poaceae > Miscanthus > Miscanthus floridulus. The sequence goes on from NC_089585.1 coordinate 144,403,000, forward strand.
ATGAGGTATGGCCATGAACTTGGTGAGCGACGGTCGACCAAGAATAGCATGGTAGGTGTCGTCGAAGTCAGCGACCACGAAGTTGACGTAGTCGGTGCGGAAGTGGTCCGGAGTCCCAAATTGCATGGGTAACGTGATCTGCCCGAGCAGTGTAGAGCTCTGTCCGGGGAGAACGCCCCAGAACTGTGCCTCGTACGGCTTCAGGTCCTCCTAGGCTATTTTCAGGGCGGGCAGGCTGTTCTTGAACAGTATATCAATGGAGCTGCCACCGTCGATCAGTACCCTGTCGAACTGAACCTTGTTGATACAAGGGTCGAGGACCAGGGGAAAACACCCTGGCTTAGGTATGGCAGCCCATTGGTCCTTCCTGCTGAAGTAGATTTCGTGGTGAGACCACGGAGGGAGCCGTGGATCGGTGAGAAGGTTGTCGGTTTTTGCCACGTTCAAGCAAGCACGGGCAAGCAGCTTGCGTTCTTGTTTGGTCTCGATGGACACCTTGCCGCCGATGATGGTGTGCACGTGATCGGTTGGCTTGACGTATTTATGACGAGGGACTGCATCGTCGTCGTCGTTATCTTCGTTGTGCTGTTCCCCTGCGTTGTTAGGCTTGTCGGACATATCCGAAGCCTGTTGGCGCGTGTAGATAGTCTTGAGGATGCGGCAATTCTCCATGGTATGGTTAGACTTAGGATGGAGCTGGCAGGGCCCCTTCAATGCTTTGGCGTAGTCGTCTTCGTAGTTATGATGTCCGCCGCCCTTTTTCACAGTATTGACGTCGCCGTCATCTTCCCAAGCACGCTTGCTCCTGTAATCATCACGACGGTTGCACCGCTGATTACGTTGGTCATGGTGGTCGTGGGAGTCATTGCGCTGGTTGTGGCGGTCAAAATTATCGTTCCGACCACGATTGCTGCGGTAATCGTCGCGGTGTGGAGGGTGGTCGAAGCGTGGAACCCTCGCTGCTTCTTCAACAATTATCTTTTTAGCGTCATTGGCGTCCGCATATTTCTTAGCGGTGGCCAAGAGCGCTGTGACTGATTTAGGTCTCTTCCAGAGGAGCTTGTCTCTTAGGGCGTCGTGGAAGCGGAGGCCAGTGATGAAAGCCTCGATTGCCTCATTGTCGGAGATTCATGGGACCTTGATGCGCATCTCTAAGAAATGCCGTACGTACTCGCATAGTGGTTCATCTTTCTGATCTTGGATCCATTGCAGATCATACTTATTGCCGGGTTGTTCACAAGTAGCGATGAAATTGTCGATGAAGGCTTGCTTAAGCTCCTGCCAAGAATCAAAGTAGTTCGCCGGCAAGCTGACCAGCCATTGGTGACCTGTATGACCAACAGTGACTAGGAAGTAGTTAGACATGACATGCTCGTCAGCCATGGCTGACTTGCATGCAGTTTCATAGAGCATGACCCATAATTCGGGGTTTTCCTTGCCGTCGTACTTCTGAAGTTTCTCGAGCTTGAAATTCTTAGGCCATATGACTTGGTGAAGGTGTGGAGTAAACTGCTTTAGACTCAGCGGGCCGTGGGTGGTGTCATACTCCATACGGCGATGGCTTTCGTAGGATGCTCAATCGTCGGCTCTCTGGTTGATGCGAGCGCGCAGATCGCGTCCACCAAGGTAATGGCGGAGATCGTTATTGCCATCGTGGTGATCTCGATTGCCATCTGGATTAGCCTTGCGGCCGTGGTTATCGCGGCGATTATCGTGGTTGTCTCGGCGGTCATTGTCCCAACGGCGATTGTCATTCTAGCCACCATCATGGCCATCGTTGTTGCGCGAGCCACGTTGGTTGAGTGGCTATGAACGACTTGGGTGCTGGCGGCTGTGGCTTGACTCGACTGATACGCATGGAGCCCGAGCTTGGTTTGCAATCTCCACAGTCTGGGCCATAGCAGCCGTCAGATAGGCTTGTATTTCATTGTGAACTACTTGGGTTTCCGAGGTGTTCGGTAGCCGTTGCATTGTCACCATGGAGACGGCTACGTTGGCACTTGGAGTCCTGAAGACTTGTTTGTCTCCCACCCTGTCGAAAGCATCGTTGAGGTCACGTGGTTGGACCCTTATGCACCGTGCCTCTTGGTCTGCTTCGGCTTCGATCTGCTGGCGATTAAACCGGTCAATGTTGCGTGCTTCGCGTGCAGTCCTTTCTTGTTCTGTTTCGCCAACTGCCGGTGGTTCATCATTGCTGACGACGTTGATCAAACCCCCTCGCCTTGGCAGGAAAGACAGGAATTGCGGGAACCCTAGGGCATGATCTGGGATATCCATATCGTATTCGACACCTTCATCTCCGTGATGCTGGAGCTTGGTGTGGATGGAGGCATCAGATGCGGTGCCAGACGAGGAGCTGGAGTCACCCTCTTGGACCGTGTGGATGGATCCTTCACGATAATCTTCAATCCGGATCATGTTGACGAAGTTGAGTGGCTTCGGTCGAGGTCGGCGCATAAAACACAGATCTGAGCGGCGTTGTAAGTTGTATGCGTAGCTAGAGGCAGTGTTTCGTAGGCCGTAGGGCTAGACCTGGTGGTTCTCCATCGAGGCTTCATACTCGGAGAGTCGGAGACCTGTTGCGAAGGTTGGCTGGCGATGAGCGGAGCACCCCTCAGGAGTAGATATGACCACGAGATCTGTTCCAAGTCGTGTAGGACGACTGGTCCGAGCTGGTCGGGTAGATCTGTTGTGGGGAGCGGTTACCTGCTCATTAGGTTGACTTTGAATCGTACTTACCAGGGCTAGACTTTCAGCGAGTTTGGTGCCGACCCGATCGATGAAGTCGAGCAGGTCGGTGTTGTCGATCGGCTTCCCTTTGTAGCGGGGAAGCGGATGACGGGTTGTCGGCGTGGCTGAAGGTGACGTAGGCATGGTTGGAGCTAGATGTACCATGGTCGGAGCCAGATCCATCGTGGTCGGAGCCGTATCCGTAGTAGTCGGAGCCGTATCCGTCGTGGTCGGAGCCGTAGCCGATGCAGGTGAAGTAGTGGTCGGCGCGGACTGAATCCACGCCTCCTCCGCGGTCACAGCAATAGAGTCATCGGAGCCGGTGGTCCAGGTGATCTGGCTGATGGTGAACGTGAGGCCGTTCGGCGTAGCCATGGAGCCGGAGACGATGACCATCTTGTTTGCTTGGAGAGCAGTACGCACACCCCCTACCTGGCGCGCCACTATCGACAAAATATGGTCGGTAGTCTACTTAGGGGTATGCCCAAGGTAGTAGATTGGCGGCAGACAGATGCGCAAGCCACAAACAAGACGGTGACGCAAGACAGACACGAGGTTTTATCCAGGTTTGGCCACCAAGAAGGCGTAATACCTACGTCCTGTGTCTGATTTGTATTGCTGTATGTCAATGAGAGATATTTTTTAGAGGGATCCCCTGCCCGCCTTATATAGTCCGGGGGGTAGGGTTACAGATCTAGAAACCAATCCTAGTCAGTTACAATTGCCATATGTGGCAAGATAAGGATTCCTATTCTAACCGACCCGGATCCTGCTTGATCACCAAATCCGCCTTGACTCCTTATACGGGACTCCGATCAGGTTGGCTAGGCCGCACATCGTCTTTCGGGTGGACCAGACCTTGGCTGGGCCACACATCGTCTTTCGGGTGGACCGGATCCATCGATCTAGGCCGACCCAAGCTTAGCCGTAAGGGTATAGGGGTTAATACCCCCACACAGGGCAGCGTCCGATCGTAGCATCCGGTTAGGTCTACGTAGAGCCAACAACTCTATTCTTTGAGGGTGCATATTTAAAGGGTTTGACCGGCTTGGGGCTCACTCTCTTGGTATTTTGACATACTTGACATCTTTATAAACCTAGGCAAACACCTCTCACTCATCTCCATCATTGATTCATCATCATAGTGAGTTTGGGAGTGATTCCAAGTGCATTTGCTTGAGTGATTGCATCTAGTGATACTTGGGGATCATTATGGCTACGGATTTCTTGTTTCTCTTGGTGGTTGCTACCACCTAGATGGCTTGGAGCATGTGGGGGTATGACCCTAGATATCCATAACAGACTACATGGGTTGCGCCCCTAGGGGTGGTCTAGCCCACAAGACAAAGCCTTGCGGAGCACGGTGCTGCTCGGCGCCCCTCGCAAGACACCGGGAAGATATCCTAAAGATACTACGAGATTTGTTAGGATATGTTTGATCCCATGATTCTTGTAATCTGCTATTGCTTTCTGGTTATCTCCTAGATCTATCTAACTTGTAACCCTGCCCCCCCAGACTATATAAGGCGGGCAGGGACCCCCTCCAAACACACACAACATCATATCATAGCCAATACAATCCAACAGACCATAGGAGTAGGGTATTACGTCACGCTGATGGCCCAAACCTGTCTAACTCTTATGTCTCTGTTGCCTTCTTGTTCTCGATTACACGCATATCTACCGATCAATCTACCTTCGTGGGATACCCCTCGGAGGACTGCCGACGATATTCTGTCGACAGTTGGTGCGCCAGGTAGGGGTGTACGTGCTATTTCCATGTCGAACAAGATGGTACGTTATGTAGGCTCTTCGTCACTCCCACAGCTCGGCTAGATCTTCACGGTCAGATCAATCTCGTGGGTCATCAACGCTGATGGAGATGGAGAGCTCATCGAGCCGGTGCAGATCAATTCTACGCTGACCACCCCAACACCTACGACTGTAGATCCGGTCTTAGAACCGCCTCTGAGGTCGACTTCACCAATAATTCACCGCGCCAACCATCCTCTGATTCAGATCTATCAGAGGCTGATCAGGAACTCTAGGGGTTATGGCCCTACCCTTTGGGCTCACCAGCGTCGTCGCCACCTATCAAGATGCCCTAAGAGGTAAATTCACCGACCAGGTGAGAGACATCTATCCTCTCGCCGACCTGCTCTCGTCGGCTGTCAACATGCTGCAGATCAGCCGACACCCCAAAGCATCCCTCCAAACCATCCTAGAGGAAAATCTAGACTCTGAGTCCTAGGGCTCTACGGAGACTGTCGCCGAAACCACCGCCATACAACCTCTTTTCCCACCCTTCCGCGGAGGAGCTTCGGCGCGTGTTGGTGACTATTCATGGCTAGCTCCGGTGGTTGTGAGGGGTCTTGCACCTTCCCCGACGAAGAGCCACAAGGTAGCTCTAGTAAATTACTCGTGTCATTGAGTTACCTCACTTGTGGATAGGTTCTTACGGTGTCCATTTGTTGGATGAGTTTTGTGCAACACCTCTTAGTCATCGAACCACCAAGTGTTGGTTGACACAATGGGGACTAGCGTGCTGGCGAGCACGTGAACCTCGAGAAAAAAATCTTGTGTCTCTTATAATTGGATTTCTCCCGGTGATTGGTTGTCATCATATTGTGATTGGTTTATTCCTTGACTCGGTGGTATAATCACCCTACTCATTCCATTACTTTCTTGCAAACTAGCTGTAGCAAACTCTTTAGTGTAGCTAGTTTTAAGAGCTTGCTTGGTAGCTTAGTTTTATCTAGTGGAGCTCTTTAGTGTAGCCTTATTGAGAGCTCTTAGTGAGTAGTGACTTAGCCTCTTATGTGCCTAAAGATCATAGCAACTAAAATTGTTGGGTAGGTGGCGTACAACCCTTGTAGAGCTAGAGCAAGTTTGTATTTTACCATTTAATTTACTAACAAATTGCTCTAGTAGATTTATAGAGTTTTAAATAGGCTATTCATCCACCCTCTAGCCATATTAGGACCTTTCAATGAGCCTCACCCCTAGTTCAGTACTTACGGTGAGCTACCATCAAACAGAAAAAAGGAGGGGAGGGGGGAAGCCAAACAAAAAAAAAGGAATTGAGGTTGTAATTGTAAATCTCAATTTCGTGGACACCAACAGCAGAATTGAATAAATCTGATTCTAATTCTTAATTCAAGACTTCAGTATCTAGGTTCAAAGAGGGTATAAACTTTTTTTTTGTAAAAAAGAGAGGCGCGGTAAGAGAACCGACGGCTTTCGGGTGCGTTCCTAGCAAGATTAGACTTGCCAGCATGAGAGAGCATTTTTTAGAGAGTTTTACATGTGTACCATTAAAAAAGATGGCCCTTATCTATATGCCACTCACCTAAGCTTTTTTTTGTCTTACAAATCATTCCGTCTACCTTCACTGATAACGGTGTTAAACTAAGGTGTAAAAAGTCTAAAATGGCCTCATGGATTTATTTTCTCCATCCTTTTCTTTTTTTCCTCACTTATTTTATTTTCTCTCTCTCCAATATCAATCGGCTGGGTAGCACGGGTCCGTGACTGCCCGTGACTCCGCGTGCCTACGTGCACGCCACCACCGCCGCCGCCGCACTGCATGCCGGAGAGGAGGCCACGCGACACTCCGTCCTCCCACGCCATCCTCTTCAGGCTGGCGAGCGCCTGCCGTCTGTCTATGCTGGGCTGCCATGACAAACGTGGCGAGCTCCGGGGGTGGTGGCCAGCAGGCCGCGGCAGGGCGGCGTGGCCGTCCTTGAGGGCGTGGCGCGGCCGGCCCTAGGTGCGGCTCGCGGCCAGCCTCGAGGCGGCATGCGGCCGTCCCATATGGCGCGGTGTGGCTCTCGCCCAGCTGTGAGCTCCATCTCCGGACACCAGGGAGACGCCGGTGCGGCCATAGATGGACGCCAAGAGGTGGATGGGCGAACACGACATGCTCTTGTGGTGCCGACAAAGGAAACGGGGAGGCGAATCGGGCTGTGTGCGCGGAGATCAATGAGCTCAACCCGAGGTCAACAATGGTGGCGGCGGCGACGAGTGTGGGCTTGGCCAGGGTCATGAGCAGCTTGCTGTCGTTGTCGAACAGCTTCCTCTTCTCCCACGCTTGGCGCCAGGGGCAGGGGCATGGCGGCACGCACAAGCGAGCTCCGCCTCAGACACCGCGACTGGCGTGCGGCGAGCTCCGCCCCGCGGCCACCACAACGGCGCGCAGCGAGCTCCGCCCCGGCAGCTGTGACGGCACACGGATGAGCTCCCCCCTCCCCGCTGCATTCTTGAGGACGAAGGTGTCCAAGTCCCTTACAGGTTGGCCCCACTAGAGAAAGTGAGAGGACAGGGTTGTGAGGGAAGGGTATTCTAGACATTATCATCGGTTGGGCCCACATGTTAAGGCTGTCAGACGGAAGGTGGACGCATCGGGTTGGGAGAAAAAAAACTTATATAAGACTGTCTCCAATGGAGACTTATACGGAGACCCAAACCCAAAATATGTCATGGATGTTACTGAGTCTCCAACATAATATCTATATGCAAGACCTATTTTGGGTTACAGCAGAGGCACAACCCAAATATGAGTATCATTTCTCCTGGAGACTCGTTTATAGAAAGGGTTCTCTTTTGGATCCTGTTGCTGGAGAAAACAAAAAATGGGTATCGAACCCTTTACCTATAGCGCTACCTAAATATGAAATGGGTCTTGTATTTTATATGATGTTGTTGGAGATAGTCTTAAGTGGTACCTGCGTTGAACTTTTTAGTGACACGGAGCTAAGGGCTATCTTTTTTTTAATGGCCCAAAGCTAAAACTCTCATTTTTTTTAGGGTCGGCCGGGGTGGGCACTTCTTTTCCGCGAAAGGAAGAGAGGCAGGAAAGGTATCAAACGTGCCCGCGAGGCCTAAAACCCTACACAAAATCTCTCCCCCACCGTCACTGGACGGCGGCCCTCTTCGCCGACCAAAAACGCCGGCGCGGCTATGCGCCCCTTCCACCCTCCCCGCCCCAACCTCAACCAACACCACCGCGCACGGCCCGGCGGCGACCCGGGCCGGCCTCACCTTCCCGGTACCCACATGCACCCCGCCTTCCCGCCGCCTGTCCCCAACCTCGCCGCCGCCGCCAACCCCATGGCTGCAGCGGCGGCGGCCAACCCTTTTCTGGCGCTGCAGCTCCTCGGCCAGGCCCAGCACCTCCAGAATCTCGGTTTCCTCGCCGCCGCCGCGCTCCAGCAGCAGCAGCAGGCGCCGTTCTTTCCCGGAGGGTTCCCGGCGAACCCCAATCAGTTTGCGCCCTTCGCGGGCGGCCCGCCGCCTGCCGGTTTCAATGGCGGCGGGGCCTTTCGGCCTGGCGGTCCTGGGTTTTGTGGCCCGCGGCCACCCAGTCCCATGATGAGCCATGCGGGGAACGGTCCCAACAACAACAACAGCGCTGGAAGCGGGGGATCGTCGAGGCCGATTCTTAACGTTGGGAGGAAGGACCACAACAGCAAAGCTGGCAGCGGTGGCACGCCGGGGCCGATTATCGACGTTGGGAGGAAGGACCAGAATAGCAGTGCTGGCGGCAACGGCGAGGTGATTGAATCATGTGCCGTTATTTGTTGAAATTGATCTATGGGTATGAACTAACACTAGGCATTTGCATTGGCATAGCTTTCTCTTCTGCAGACCTTTTCATGGATATTCGTAGGAGATGATATTAAGATGGCCACTCCATATGCTTAAGATTCCAATCAGTGTGCTGGATTCCAAGCATGATTGTCAGTAGAGATAAACCACGCTGTATTGCAATCAAACAATAAATGTTTAACCTAACATTGCTGAGTCACCTGATCTCCCATCGACGTTTCCACCATATGGCCCTATGAGCAAGGCTAACTTTATTCTTGATGCCCTTTGTTCATTTCCACATTGGTGGTTTGAACCTTTTGGTGGTCTAGTTCTATTCCTCTTATGCTCTATAACTTTTCTTAGATTGGTTCCTTATTTCTTTTAAGTGTTTGTATTGTATCATCTTATGTTATTGCCATCTGTTAATGATTGTGTAGATAAGTTTAACATCATCAGCTGTAACCTATTCTGTTTAGATTATTGCGTTTCAGTGACATTTTTCCCCCATTAATTAAAGAATGCATTGACTCATTTAATTTCTGATTTGTTGAATACAACAGGTGTATCACTTTGAGAATAAAGCAGCTGGCAGCATATCTAATTTTGCCTCTGAAAGTGGGAACAAAATAACAGATCAGAAATCAGGATTTAGCACTGGAAGAGATGGTAGAGGTGGCAGGCAATTTGGTGCATTTAGAGGGAGGGGCAGAGGAAGGCACCCTAATCAAAGTCATGGAAGAGGTAGTGTGATCTATGACATGCTGTTAACCATACATATTAATTCTTTTCACCTCTTGCTTTTGAACATTCATACACTCTAAGATTGCAAAATTAAACAATGACTACCTTCTCTCCGTATTCAAGGAGCTGGGATCGTATGTTTTGGACTGAAGCTATGCTAAATGTTAATCATCAAGCTGGAGCGTCTTTCATCATTGCAAGTCTGCAATGCATTCTTTTTCGAACAATATGTAAAACTAGCCTTCACATCCACTTAACCTTGAATCTTTTTGTGGGAAAATATCTTTCTAAGCTCCATTTTACTTGTACCTCTCCAAAATCTGCCACTGTTGTTTCATCATCTATCATATTGAATAATATCTCTCCAACTAACTGACATGATTATTTCATACTTTATCAGGAAGCAACAACTTGGGAGAAATAAAATCAAACTTCATGGGCCACAAAAGTTCAGCATCAGGACATTGCAGTGATATTCCAGCTCCAGCATCTGGAGGACGACGAAAGTATGACTTACCAAATGGTGTATTTTACTGTTAATATCATTGCTATTACTAATAAGCCGGCTACACGTGTCTCATTGAGAAGAACCAGATTAAGTGTTAGCGATGTCGGCATCTCTTCTAGTCTGTTTGGAGTTATAATGACCTCAGACCTTTTTATTATGCATTTTACCAAATTTTCGTGTTAAGTACTCCCTCCAGTCACAAAAGCTTGTCGTTGCGGACAAGATTTGGTCTAACTTGAAAACTACAAACATCAATAACTATTACATTATTTAGTTTGGACACATGTAATTTATATGTGTATATTTGTATTCAGAATACTTGCAAAACCTCTTAAATTTTGAGGATTTTAAGAATATTATTCTAGAAGAAATTAGTGGTCAAGGATATGCATGGAAGACCATTCAAAGTCAAATGTGTCAGGTAGTTTTGACCGGAGGTAGTACTTAGGTAACTTGGATACAGCGTCCACTGCTCAGTTAGTATGCTTATGTTGCCATCAAACCCTCAGAAGTTCATATGCCTTTATATTTTTTAGAATAGTTGAAGCACATGCTTCTCTGGTGAATTTTTTAATGCCTTATTAATGTCTAGAAACAGGTTGATATGCTAGGACAGCACATTGAACAAGAGAGCCTCAACTTTTTAATGCCTTATTAATGTCTAGAAACAGGTTGATATGCTAGGACAGCACATTGAACAAGAGAGCCTCAACTTCATATTATTTTTTTCTGCATTCACTTTCTATTGGTGCATTTTTATTTGTGTCTTTGAAGTTTATCTGCCTAGCCTCCCGTTCTTTATTGCTGTACAAACACAAATTAATCATTGGGTTACAGATTCCTATTTCTTATGGAAAACATGTACTTGCAGGCCCCCTCCAATAATTTATGACGCAAATGAAGTTAAACGATGGGTAGAGGCACGAAAGAAGAACTACCCTACAAGTGTCAACGTAAATAAGGTCCATGTTTGCACCATCCTTTCACTAGGCCTGACCAACTTCATGTCTGCATGAAAGGAACATTTACTGACCAGCTGCTTATATACTAAAAAATGCAGAAGTTGTCTGAGATAAAGTCAGATGATGAAAACAAGGACAAAGATGCCCAGCTACGACGTCAGGTTATCCTATTGTTATTATTAATTTATGATCATGATGTACCTTCTCATTTTTAAAGGAAAATGGAATTGGTTTGGCTTTAAATGATTTCTAATTACTCCCTCTCCAGTCACAAATAAGTGATGTTTTGGGGTTCCAAGTGTTTGCATACTATTTCTTATGTGTTGAGTTTGGATATTCGAAAATGATTTGGGTAGATTTGTCTTGAAATGTTTTGTAAAACATTTTGTAGCAGAAGGTACTAGTCAAAGTTGTGTTTTGAAGACTGTCTCGATGTCCAAAATGTTACTTGTTTGTGACTGGAGGGAGTATAAGTGCTGTCCACAGCATTCAAGTAGTGGGCACATAAATGTTGATGATATTATTTCAATAAGGAAATGTATGTTGGTCTGGCTCTTAGATGCTACTGTTTTATTTGGTGCAGGAGCTGAAGGAAGTCCTAGCAAAGCAGCAAGAACTGGGTTTTGACCTACCTGAGCTACCACCTGGCTATCTATCAGACACTGGGGATCAATGCATCGAAAATAAAAATAGTAGGAAAACTCAATGCAGGGATTCCCATTTTGGAAATCGTTTCAATAATAACAAAAGACCAAGGTATGAGCGTGGAGGTTTTCAGTCTAAAAGATCTAAGGTATGGAACCGTACTCCTCGCGCTGATGATGCAATGGCCAAGAGCAGAGAACCAACCCTCCTGCAGAAGCTTCTTAGTTCTGATATCAAGAGGGATAGACGTAGACTTCTCCAGGTGTTCAAATTCATGACCTTGAACAATTTCTTTAAGGACTGGCCTAATAAGCCTCTACAGTTTCCTAGTGTTAAGGTGAATCAGATTGAAATAGGAAGTAATATTGGTACAGACGACTTGGAGAATGCCGAGATGGCCAACGGCAGCATCCTTGGTGTAAACGAAAATGGTGATTGGAAAGAGTTGTGCTCGATTGATGAAGAAGATACTGATAGTGCCAACCACAACGATGAAGACGACGGTGGTGTCAGTGCTGACAGCAGCATTGAGGACGGGCTCGAGGAGGATGCGTACGAAGAGCAATTTAATGAGCCTGAAGATGATACCGCAGTCTGAAAATTTGACTGAACCGGGTATCCAAATTTAAAAGACAAAGCGCTTCTCCTTCTGTAAAGTTTACTTTGCACAACACATTCTATAGCTCTTCGCATATTCCAGGAGAGGTCTGGTGTTTAAAGAAACTTTGTTGTAGTTGAATTGTTATGCTACCTCCTCCTGTAAAGTTTACTTTGCACAACACATACTATAGCTCTTCGCATATTCCAGGAGAGGTCTGGTGTTTAAAGAAACTTTGTTGTAGTTGAATTGTTATGTTACCTTCCGGGAATATATATACATTACGGGTGTGTTTGGTTTGAGGAATGAGGTGGTCCATCTTCTTATTCCTTACTTTTTTATTTGGTTTGTGGAGTGAAATGAGTTGATCGTCATCTTATTCCTCACAAGCTAATAATTGTATATGCATGATGAATGAGTTGATTTCACGATGCAATCACCATACTATACATTTCTCGATGCGTGGACGTGCTCTTTGTCCGTTCCTTAATGTACAAAACACAGCAGCATGCTCTAATGCTCTGGCCGTCGTTCCTCGCAGGATGCAGTCTCGCAGATGTGAACTCATTTTGCGCAAAGAGGAGTTACAACTTAGAGGACTACATCTTCAGGACCAGAAGGACACTCACTAGAACTGCTCAACAACCATCCATGTAGAAGCTCCAAAGCAAATGCCGTGTTCAAACTCAGTAAAATCTGTAGTAAAAAGGGAAAACTACATAAGCTTGTTCACCGGAGACAACTCAACAATAGGTTTGAAACACAATTCATCTTATGCTAAGCCCTGACATACAAATCTAAGGGCCTCTTTTGTACACGGGGAAAAATCCGGTTCATGTGTTTTTCATGTGAAATTGAACTGATTTCTATTAAATTCATGAATGGGTCATGTAAAATTCCTGTGTTCCAAATAAAAGGCTCTAAACGGATTGAAAAGGTACTAGCATCGATCCTTGCTTTGCTGCTCCGAAATGCAACGTGGCACACATACACAAGCATGATCAGAGAAGAGGCTCAGAGCCATATTGTTCGCTCAACGCCGGACGCTATTGGCACTGTGGCGTGGTGTAAGACATGCCATGCCGAGTGCTGACTGTCTCCGACCACCCTTACTTAAAATAGAAGACCAATTTTACGTTTAAATAGTACTACAAGCAAAGAGTTTAATATCTATTTTTTTGTCTTCTCTAACAACAAGACATAAAAGAAAATCTTTTCTGTAAATGGATCTCCAGAAAAAAGATACTCAGATTTGAATTATACATCTTCTAACATTCAAAATGAGTCTTCCATATAGGTACTCTGTTAGAGAATATAGTTATTACGTTGAAGATCCATTTTAGATTTGGATCTCCTAACGGATATCCCGTTGAAAACAGCCTTACTCCGTATTCACCCTCTCGAGGACGGCGCTTGAATGTCGGAAGAGGAGCTCAAATTTCTAGCCCGATCCCTCTCATGGCCTCAACTGATTTTCGGAGCACACTAAAGGCGACGCACACTTGATACAGCCAGTAGTTAATCTAGGAGCTAAAGTTTATGGTGTCATATAAGAATGTTCGGATAGTAATAATAAAATAAATTATATAATTCTTCAGTAATCTGCGAGACGAATTTATTAAGCTTAATTAATCCGCCGTTAGCATATATTTACTGTAGCACCACATTATCAAATCATGGACTGATTAGGCTTAAAAATTCATCTCGTAAATTAGTCACAATCTGTGTATTTAGTTTCGTAATTAGTCTACGTTTAATACTCCATATGTATGTCAAACATTTGAGACGAGCCCCGTTCGCGTGCCCTTAAACCCGACTTCATCCGCTTCTTTTTTTCATCTGAAACGATGTTTTTCTTTCACAAATTTCTTCAGATTCATCTAGCCAACGGGGCCGAGGAAACGAACAAGGAGCAATTTCTTATTTGGCCCTGGTTTAAAGTTATCCTTCTTTCTTGGTCCTGAAACAAAATTTCTTACCTATTTGGCCTCACTCGAAGTTTCATTTTCCAATCTGGCCTTACCGTCATCTCTCGCCTCTAACACCGTTAAGTGGCACACGAAAAGACCAAACTGCCACTGAGACATTATGAGAAACCAAAGGTCACCCAGGCAGCATAACAACATAATTTTGAGCACTTTGAATCCAATTTTCATAACATAAAAATTTGTGTTATGAAAATTGGATTCAAAGTGCTCAAAATTATGTTTTTATGCTGCCTGGGTGACCTTTGGTTTCTCATAATGTCTCAGGGGTAGTTTGGTCTTTTCGTGTGCCACTTAACGGTGTTAGAGGCGGGAGATGACGGTAAGACCAAATTGAAAAACGAAACTTCGAGGGAGGCCAAATAGATAAGAAATTTTGTTTCAGGGCCAATAAAGACAACTTTAAACCAGCACCGAATAATAAAATTTCTCAAACGAACAAGGCCGAGGCTCATCGGCCATCGCTGTGCTGTGCGCGAGCAAGCAGCCATGCCTGGAGCGTGCTGTGGTCTCTGGTCTAGTGGTCTCCGCACTGGGGCCGCCGCATTGATGCGGCATTCAAGTCGGGTGCGAGCGCTGCCCGCACGCACATGGCACCGGCGCCCGCTCCGGCTCCGGTTCCGTCTCGGTCCGGTTTCCCAGCGCGCTGCTGCCGGCTGCCGCAACGCCCCGGCCTACAGGGGCAGCCGCATTCATATCCGCATTCATTCGCGCGCAGGGGCAGCGGCCGGGTGGCTAGCGACCGCCGACGACCAGCGAGCGGCGGCTTCCACAGTTGCACTGCAGTGGCAGATGGGAGATGGATGGGCCTGGACCGATCGCGATCGCGGATCGCGGGGGACCCGGCCGCGCGGGCAGTTTTGCTGTGATTCTCACCGGCTCCTATGAACTACTGCACGTAACCTGGCAACGTTTCTCGTGTAGAAAATCGCCCCGGCCAGGAACACTCTTGGTTTGGAGGGGAGTGGCAGTCGTAGTGAGTAGCGACACCAGTTGCTTTGGTTAGCTCGCTAAAGACACGCTGCGACTACCTCGCCGCAAACTGCAGCTCGACCAGGCCCGGCCCTGCTCCATCGGTAGTTCGGTACACGCTTCACCCCGGCCGGTACGCACGCTGCCGTCAGTTAGAGTCACACTCACACAGGCAGTCGTAGCATATAGGAGTCAGGTCAGTTCTCAGCAAAGCGCGCCAGAAACCACCACCGCACCGCCTCGGCTAACTAGCATTAGCATTAGCAGTAGGAGCATAGCATGGCAATGCTGGGGCGGCCTACGGTGCTTGTTGCAGCGCTGGCCGTGGCGCTGGCGTTCGTGATGGCGTCGGCGCAGGGGCCGGCCGCCGCCCCTGGCCCGGCGGCCGGGATCAGCGAGGAGTGCTTCAACGCGGTGCTCAACATGTCGGACTGCCTGCCGTACGTGACGGCCGGGAGCACGACGCGACACCCGGACAAGCCCTGCTGCCCGGAGCTGGCCGGGCTGCTCGAGTCCCACCCCGTCTGCCTCTGCCAGCTGCTGGGCGGCGGCGCCGAGTCCTACGGCGTCAGCATCGACTACAAGCGCGCGCTCGCGCTCCCGGGGATCTGCCGCCTCACCGCGCCGCCCGTCGCCGCATGCGCAGGTACGTACGCGCGCACTACGTTACGTACTGCCATGTTGCGCACAGCTAACCAGTCAAATCCATTCGTAGCTAAATTTGCTTACTGTTCCTGCAAAAATATGAAAAAATGGCAGACACTAATAGGAGTAGTACGGCGAGAAAACCCACCTCTTTGCTCATGCTGTCATGCTTTGTATTTGTAGTACGAAGATAAAGTTACGAAATGGAAGTTGCTCTAGTCTAGCTAATGACTTGTTCAGGTACCTCACTTAAACTAAGACTGTGTGGTTTGGTTACTTTTAAGGCCTCGTTTGGTTCCAAAATTTTTGGCAAAATGGGCACTGTAGCATTTTCGTTGTTATTTAGTAAATAGTGTCCGATCATAGTCTAATTAGGCTTAAAAGATTCGTCTCGTGGATTTCGCTAAACTATGTAATTAGTTTTATTTTTTATTTATATTTAATGCTTCATGCATGCGTCCAAAGATTCGATGTGACGAAAAATGTGAAAAATTTTACAAAATATTTTGGTAACTAAACTGGACCTAAGTTTGAGTGAACTATTTTATATCTGCAGCTTTCGGAGTCCCTATCCCCGCGGGATTGGTGCCTACTGCCGCGCCCGTGTCAGGCCTCTCTCCATCTTCTGGCGGCCCAGAAGTGCCTGGTAAGTGGTAACTTTACTATTATTTACTTGCTTTGATTTGATTTTCTCAGTCCTTTGCTAGCTCAGGCCTTGTTTAGATCACCTCTAAATTCTAAGTTTTTTCATTCTCTTTTCATCACATTAATTTTTAGCCGCTTGCATGGAGCATTAAATGTAGGTAAAAAAAATAACTAATTGCACAGTTTAGTTCGAAATCACGAGATGAATCTTTTGAGCTTAGTTGGTCCACGATTGGACAATATTTACCAAATAAGACGAAAGTGTTACTATTCATCGGTTTGAATTTTTTTGCAATCTAAACGTGGCCTCGTACTCCTATCTTTGTTGGAGATGTATCACTTTGCACACCTCTGTTAAAACCAGTTCTGTAGGATTAAAGCATTGAAAGCGCTGACACTGAAATAGGTATCGAGACCAGCAATATGTGCTAGAAAAATTATGAAAAACAGATCATTTTTTAGCTCTTTCTCTCTTGCTTGCTCGCTGCCTGAAAATCCATTGCATAGAAGAGAATAGAGAATATTAGCACTAAATATCCATCAGTGACAGCTCTTAATTAATTTCTGTGCTCCTGATGTTAACCGATGCTCTGTAGAGGTTCCCTCAGCAGTTGTCAGTTTGTCACGCTCACACATTCTTAAGGGCTGAGCTTTTAGTCGGTAACTTTTTAAACAAACGCTATGACTAAAAGCTACTAAAAGGGGTTTAGTTCTCTCTAGTAACTCTGGAGTTACTAAAAGTAACTAAACCGTTTAGTAGCTACTAAACCAAACACCCCTTACAATATTATATTGACTTTATCAAAAAAGAATCTTAGATTGCCTACTTGCTCTGATAACTTCGCCTCCAATCGCTGTTGTGTTCTTCAGCCAACACGCCGGCCGGGTCAGCCAAATCCTCAAGCCACGCCCCGGGACGCGTCACCGCCGGCAGCCTCATCACCCTCGCCGCGCTACCCCTCGCCACGGCCGCCGCCGGGATTATGTTCTAGACCATGTCAGAGTTTGCCAGTCGTCTTATTAGACTTGTGATTTCTTCCTCATTCTTCTTACAACACATATTTGTTTTGTGCATTATGATACTTATTACGTACAAACAACTATTCCAGGCACGAGATTCTTCCGGATTTGTTTCTTTGTAATAATAGTTCCTTGGGGGCGTGTACTGTAATTTGCTAGAGCTCGTGACTCTGTGTACATAGCATCATCGTCTTCGTATCTTTCTACCACCGTCCGCAAAAGAACGCAATTATGAGATGCGTGTTAGTTAAATTTTCTCAACTTTAACTAAGTTTATAATAAATAGTATTAATATTTATATTTTTAAATAAATTTATTATGAAAATATATTTTATAACTAATCTAATGATATTTATTTTATATTATAAATGTTAGTATATTTTTATATAAATTTAGTTAAAGTTTAAACCGTTTAACTTTTAAAAAACGAGAATTAGGGAGTACTATACGCAGTTCGATCAATGTCGCCGGCACTGTTGGTCTCTCTCGATCTGCCTCGGGTCACAAGGTCACGAGTCACGATCCACACACGGACGCGACAAGGCAGCAAATGCTGTGCAGTGGCAATACTACTAGCGAACAGTGGCGGCGATGAATTGGCACGGGTGATGGAATAATTCGAGAGCGAAACTTGGCGATGAGCTGTCGAGAGTCGTGTGGGCCGGGGGAAGCCGGCCGGGGAGGAACTGAACCGGAGAAGCGTTGGATCTGGCGGTCGGCAGGCCGTTGACTCCAGCCCCCGGTGGACGGTGGTCGTCCGTTCATCTTGAGCGCTGGCCGTTGGAACATTCATGGCCCAGTTTGGCTTACTATTCAGTTTGTTCGGTTTGTTTTTTTAGTTGAAATAATATTTTTCTCTCACAACAATTCAACTAGAACCGTATTTTTCAGCCAATTTCAGTTAAAATTCAGCAAGTCGAACAGGGCCAATGAGGAGAGTCCCCTGTTCGCTTGGGCTTGTTTAACTGATAAACCATGACTGAAAGTACTATTGGTTGATTTGGTGTGAAAGAAAAATATTGTTCGTCGGCTTAAAAAAAACTGTACTGTACGTATGGCATTTGCTTGCCCATCCATCGGACCATGCGAGTCCGGCTGCAATAGTAGCTTCTCCTCGTCGCGTGTAGGGAGGGACTGCTTCCAGGTGCAGGGGTCACGGACAGGAAGATCCAAAAATGTTGCTCTTGCAGTACTTTGGTTGGGTTTGGGTATACAACTCCCGTTCGTTGCTGTCCAGCCCGTTGGCTGGGGCATGCGTGGAGACGAATTCGTACAGCAACTCAATGGCTCGGTAGAGGCACTGGCACGGCGAGACGGGGCGTGGAAGTGCGCCGGGCCCGGTTCTGCGGCATAGCGTGGCGTACGTGCCTGCTAGCTCTGCCCGGCATTACGGAGGACGCCGGGCATCCGCAGCTGCCGACGTTCTCCCACGGTTCCCAGAAGCCGCACGGCACGGCTACGGACCACGTCCGCCTCTGCCACAGCTCGACAGCCGTCCGTTCCTCCGCAGATTTTACATGTGCCTGCCGCCACACGGTCGAGCACGTTATGTGACACAGTACGAAACGGAGTATTATGAAGAAAAAAAAACTGTCGCTGAATCCATGGTTCAAGCTGGAGGCACACGGATGTAGCCATGTAGTGTTACCGTACATCGAGACTCCCTCGATCGCCGAAGCTCGCCGCCGACGCCCAGCGGCTGGGTTCGGTTCGAGTCAGGTTCAAGTTCTCATCTTCTCTCGCACGCAAGCGTTACATAGGAGCCAGCAGACTGGGCCTCCCTTCCCGTTACATGGGCTGGAGCAATACGACGCCTAATTGGGCCTACAGCTAGTCCGGCCCGATGACGCGAGTATTGGCGCGCCTGATCCTTCTTCCCGCCAGCTGCTTCTCCCGTGCTGCTGCCTCCGTTATGTCAGATGCTTCCAGTTCTTCAGTAGCTTCAGGTTCTTCAGGCTCCGGCACACCCGAGTTGGTGACAAACAGGTGATTCAAATCGAATTTCCAAAAAAAAAAAGAGAAGAGAGAGAGAGAGAGAGAGAGAGAGAGAGAGAGAGAGAGAGAGAGAGAGTCGACTAAAGCATAGATTATCATCGATCTCTTTCTTTCTGGGGAAAAAAGGCGACCAGCTCCTAAAATGAACTGGTTCCAAGGTTGCCCTAAAACTGAAAGTCCAATCGACATCGACACAGTTAAACCAATGAAGACAAAGTGCCCCAATACAGAGTTAGTAATCGATTAGTTTGTGTATCCTATGACACAACACACAAACAGCATAACCGGGGGAAAAAACAAAGAAACATCGGCCTTTGCTTATCCTGCTCTAGTAATAAAATAAAGGAAAATAAATTTCTTGCTTTCCTCAAAGAAAAAAAATGTTGTCTCAGTTGCAGCCTCCAGCTAAGCTGAAGAAATTACAACAGACCTACAAAAGGGCCCCTGACGGAACTCTGCAAACACTACGTGTTAGATATTGTGGTTCCTCAAAAGAAAACAATTTCCCGAAGTCATCAAAAGCACATGAAACCTGCTAGGATGAGGGAGGACATTGGTCGTGGTTTACCCCTCTTCCACATAGGCGTCCTTCGTGGTGCTTCTCCTTTTTTTTTTGGGTATATACTGGTCAAAGCTATATACATTCTTATCATGTTCTCAGAGAGCTCACATTTCATGCGATGCCTGCCAAATGGAATGAATATCATAGAATATTCTTGTTAATATTTAGTACCAAAAAAATTTGAGAATAATAATAATGCAAGCAGTAGGTATAACATTACCTTTACCCTTGCCCGTGGGTAAGAGCTCTTCAGCGTCAATTCTCAAGTCAGCATTTGATGAGCGCCTCTTCGTCATCTTGTTTAGTACCTCAACCTCAACAACGAAGGTTCCGCAAACAGGACGGTGATCCGAAAATCTAGACTCCCCACGGTAGTAGGATAACTGCACAATTCCATCCCCACGCCACAATATTCTATCACACCTGACAAAGTTCAACTACTTCAGAGGGATGAGATGCAATAAATAAGTTAAGTAAACGATGGTTCAGAAGTACAGTATTTTCACAGCACAACACTGGAAAGAAAACACAGCCAAACTACATCGTAAGCTGAAAAAAGTGTAGGAACAGATATCAATGGAGCATAGCAACTTTATCCTAAACAAGTTAGCTTATACGATATAAAAACTGCAGAATGTGGTGGTTTTCATTGTATTATTGAAATAGAAGTATTAATAAGAATGTCTCATTTCTTCTGTGGAATACCATGTTTCCTTTGACACTTGGGAGACTTGGGAGTAAAAAGAAATGAAGGCAGTATTAGGTAATTTTGTGTAACAGAAACTAGATTTAAAAGTGGTGCATACCACGCAGGAGTTCTTCTCTTTTTCTTTGATGTTGCAGTCTCACCAGCATAAGCATCTGAGTTAAAGGAGTACTTGTATGTTGGAGCAAAATATATCTTCCCCTCATTCCAACCCTTAAATACTCGCCCAGCATCCCGTTCAATTTTAAGCTGAAGCAAAATAATACACAACATAAGGTGATGTGATGACATAACAATTTATTGGGGAGGGATCAGCTATCAAAAGATTTACTGGAACTTTTCAGATATCCTTTGTAGTGCTTGTCAGCATAAAGCGGTAGCATCTTCAACAAACAAATTATTTAATCTTCCTATCTTCTTTCAATGAATAATTATTAACTTAATTCTTTAAATGAGGCATATTTAGAACTGGCTCCAATCCTCCGATGAGTTTTTTTTTCCTAAAAGAAAGATAATCCTCGAACTCTGGCATTCACTAAAGAAGCAGATGTAGACCCAAAGCAGTCCTACAGATCCCCCCACCCCACCCTCAAGCACAGGCACGTTCCTGATGAGACAGAAAAGTTACCTGATCCTTTTCAAAAAGAGCATCCCAGTCATTTTCCATTAAAAGCTTCTTGGTATCTGCATAGCTCAGTGCAATACGGTAGTTCAGATCACCAAGCCATATCACCTTACTGAAACCAACAGTGCATAAATTAGTAGGAAATTATGTTGAAAAGGAACATATATTCACAATGTTAACACATGGCACATCATTCTTACTCATGATCAAGTATTTTCTCCGGGATTTTTCTTCCAGCTCTTCTACAAATCCTCGAAAACATTGTGAGCCTCAGTATCTCTAGAACATCCGAGTTCCTCCTGAATTCGTCTCCTTCTTTTTGACCTGAAGCCAAATGGCTGCAGACAAAACAAAAGCTTGTCTGGTGCAGTGTCATGCTTATTGATATACATCCCTGCAGTAGAAGTGCATTCAGGAATAGATAGAATAATTACATCCAGGATAAATCTGATATGATTCTGTCCTGACCTTGTTTCCAAGACAGCCCAGAATCCCGCGCCCTATGCAAGACTTCCTTAGATGCCCAATATGTTGTACTAGTTCTTTCTTCACCCACACAGTAACAAAAATGCCAACCATTTGTTTGCACGCTATGAGATTATATTTTAGTGGATCCCTAATGGCAGGACCAGAAGTAATTCCATCGACCACAAAGCCATCAGAGTCCCTTGATTTCTCTTTATCTTTCCCTTTCTCTTCTTCATCCTCTCCAGAGGAATCAGTCTCATCTGCATATGCTTTTTTACATCCAAAGCAAGCATCCCTGTAGGACGTTTTGGTCATTTCTACCGGGCAATTGCAGGCCTTAAGTTGTTTTCTACGGACTGGCATGAAAGATTTGCTAATGGCTTTTAGCAAGGATTTCTGAAAGATAGTGGTGCCACTTGCTGTTTTTGATAGGTCAGAGAATGAGGTGTCGAGGCTTGATGAAGCTCGAGAGGAAGAAGAATCAACAGAGGGAGATGGTTCATGCTGAAAGACGTTGGCATCAATGTCAGCTGGTCGATTTAGTGATTGGTTTATAAGAACAAGCCATCTGGCAGCTGGTTCATTGTCTTCTATCACAAGCACATTACCAGCATTGAGAGGAACAATTTCCTGAAAACTGTTCAAATGTTAAACAAACAAAAGCAATTACATTGGCTTGTATCAAACTTAAAAGTTCCATTAAAATATTTTTGAAAGTAGATATACTTCATTGTGCTTCAAATAAATACCAAATATGTCAATGCAACAACGTTGTATGGTACCACACTACCATGGAGGAATCAAGTAAAACTTCACCAATTTACCATTTTCAGTTGTGTATTAGTACTAATATGTGAGAAAAATCTAGAATCAAGTAAGTAAACATGAAAACAGAAAACATCGGCGATACAGCTAATGACATGGGAAGCAATTTTTGCAGGTACTAAAAAAATCAACAAGGGTCTCCTCGCATTGCACAGGCGAGGGTAAGGCTTGCCACTGACACTCTTCCCCAGACCCCGCACAGAGCGGGAGCTCTCTGCGCTGGGTACGCCCTTTAGACCTACCCCAAAACATAAATATCCGAATTGTCATCAGGGGGCAGAAAATCATCCATGTTCAGTGCAGCACTAGGTGTTTTTCCTCCAACATTCCAGGTGGAAACAAATATTCTGCACAGTGACAGCTTGACCTAGTTAGCATAAAACAGGCTCAAGGATGGTAGGATATGAAACATAGACATTATACCTGATGGGTTCAGTTGTAGTGTTATTAGAAGATTGGGCAAGGAAATGGCTGAGGCGCATGCTCTTAACTTCTGGTCCATTTAGTTTAAAACAGCATAAGAAGCCAATCAAAACCACCGAAAATATAATTTGGGAAATCATGAAACGCACAGTACTTTTCAGACCAGAGTACCTGAAAGCGTTCTCAAGGGGGATGATGATGATGCCTTAGAAGAACTTGGCGCGAGCTTAGCTGGTGTTATACATGAGCACCCAGAAAAGTTAGTAGCCAGTTGCATGGTATTAGGAAGAACTAGAGATTCTTTTTAGAGAACTGTTAGCACTTAACAGCAGAAGGTGTTTGATTTAAATTCTCGGGAGAAAAATCAAAAACAATTTTGCAACAGGTTCATGGCAACTTGGCAAGAACTAATGACAGTAGGGAGTGTAGTTGTTCGGTTGTTCGCAAGTATGTCTTCAAGTGGATGGTTGCAACTAATAAATGAACAAATATTACATGATTTCAGAGCAATTGCGGTGATGCAATTTTATTGTGATAGAATAATGTTGTGGAACTGGGGACAGATTCTTGGGTTCAATTGTAAAGTATCCAAACAGCCAATTGCCTCTCAGCACCACAATTTCAGCTCCTCTTCAGGGATCCAAATTGGGTGTGTTAAGGTCAATTAAGACAACATCCATCAGTCCTTCTACGTTTGGAATGGCAGGTGACAGTTACCAGAAAGTCTATTCATAAGACAGGCAAAGTTTTGTTTTTGTTTTTTTTTAAGTAAAATTCAGGTGGCATTGTTCCCCGTGCTAGTCTGCTAGATAGAACTTTGGAAAATAAGGATGTGAACCAACCAGCATGGCGGCTTGGATTGTTTGTGCTCTTAGCAGCTGTCTTCTCCTTTGTTGTGAAAAGTTTTGGGCCACAACCCTGGAATACAAGTAAACAGAATTAAGTTGAGTATCGTTTCTGCATAATGCAATTGTAGTAATGCAATCACAGCAATATCACCTTTGTTTTTCCCTTGCCAGTGGACGCCATTATTCACTGAACCCAGTAGAAGGTTTCCTTTGTGATATTTAAGTTTGAACACCGTGCGATGTAATTAATATTCTGCGGCCAGTTTATGTACTTAGTTAAGAGTACATAAGATTAAAGCAGAGGCTAAGTAAGAAAAACTTGCGGATGAATTTTCCTTTAATTCTAAAAAAGGAATATTTTTTTATAAAAAACAAAAGGGTTATAAAATGCAAATTTGAACCAAATTGTAGCAAATCACATTCACGAAAACCGTCTGCGTCTGATTAAAAAAAGAGAGAACATGCGATTCAAAACAAATCACCTCGCTGCGCCTACGACAGACGAGAATCACGCAAAACAAAAACACGGCAGCCGTTGCAACGGGAAACCTTCCAACGACTGTCATGAAAACCGCACCAATATGCAACCTCTCAATCACCAATCCTCCCCTCGAAAAAAACCACACATAAGAAATGCACAATGCCACATCAAGCATACCCACCTAAGCCAGCAAGATCCTTTTCGACAGTTCGACCTCCAAGTGCTTCCTCCCCAAGGAGCCAGGATCCCAAAACCCGCCGCCAAGAAGCCGCCACAACCAAGAGCGCTCACCAATCACCGCTCCTGCGGTCCTGCCTGCACGGCGTGTGACCAGTGACCACCGCCGCCGCCGCCAGTCCTACCGGCCAAGAAAACCAACTCCACGAGCAGACGCCGGGCCGCGGCCCCTGGAATCCGGCAAGGGGTCGGGGGAGGCCGGGGAATGCATGGCCATCGGGGCCCTCCTTCCGTGGATTCTTTAAACCGCGGGAGGGCGCAGCTGTCGCACGGAGGAGAATAGTTTAAGGAACGCCTCCCGCTAGAATGGCTGGCGGCATTCGATCCGCATCTGCATGCGTCGCCCACCTCCGGGGCGCCGGCTGGTCGAGTTGACCGGGGCGGCGGGCGAGTTAGAGGGGCGCACGTGCTGCGCCATACGGGGAGGGGACGAGGTGAATCCGGTAGGGAAGGAGGGGGGAAGCCCGTGGTGGGGAGAAAGTGGGGGAAGAGTAGAAGCGCACAGACGACGCTGTCAGCGACGAGAATTCTCGCTGGATTCGGACGTGGGTTCTGCGGCACGGCGCGGCCTTTGTATGGTGGGGCATCATGTGCTTGCGTACTTGCCCCGGCACACTCCAGTTGCGAAACGCCAAGCGGGGATTCGTTCGTTCGTTCCCTGCTCTGTCCCTCTCTGATGCTTAAAAAAAAACACCGAGCCTTGGCTGACATCCAAAATTTGTTGTGCCAAATATTTGACAAATCAAGAGTGAGACAAAAAAAAAAACATTGTCATAGATTTGAAAAGCTAAATGTGAGAGTTTAACAAATTTTGATAGCAAACCAAATACTAACCAAAATCATGGCACGACAAATTTTAAAAGCAAACCAATCACGCTCAATTCCTCTCTGATGCTGATACGCAGTGCAGTGGAGTGTTGGGCGCCAATACGTTGTGTACACAACGAATACACGGACGCGTGCACCCCTGCACACGAACCAACCCTAGCCTTCTACGCCCTGCGCCGCTGCTACGTCCCGAGCGGCCGAGTCCCGCAGGAAGTACGCCTCGCATGCACCTGCTCAAACCGAAGGAAGCCGCCGCACTCCCGCGCGAGGCCCTCGAGGCCCACATCGTCTCACTGCTCCGCCGATGCCGGGGCCTCCTCGCGCTCCGCAGCGCGCACGCGCACCTCACTCGGATCCGCCTCCCACGCCTCACCGCCGCCTTCGCGCTCTCCAAGCTCCTCGCCGCCTGCGCCTCGGCGCCCTGCTCCCCCAGCGGCCGCGGCGTCCTTCTACGCCCACAGCCTGTTCGACCAAATCCCCGACCCGACGGCCTTCTGCTACAACTCCCTCATCCGCGCGCTCCCCTCCTCGGGCCCCGCCCCCGCCCTGGCCGTCTACCGCCGCATGCTGCGGGCGGGGTCCCCGCGTCCCAACACCTTCACGCTCGCGTTCGCGCTCAAGGCGTGCGCGGCCGTGCCAGCTCCTGGCGAGGGGCGGCAGCTGCACGCGCAGGCGCTCCGCCAGGGGCTAGAGGCAAGCGCCTACGTGCAGACCGGACTGCTCAACCTCTACGCCAAGTGCGAGCATGTTGCGCTTGCGAGGACGGTGTTTGATGGCATGGTCGGGGACAAGAGTCTGGTCGCTTGGAGCGCGATGATCAGTGGGTACTCGAGGGTGGGGATGGTGAATGAAGCGTTGGGGCTGTTCCGGGAGATGCAGGCGGTGGGGGTGGAGCCGGATGAGGTCACCATGGTCGGTGTGATATCTGCTTGCGCCAAGGCAGGGGGCACTTGATTTGGGGAAGTGGGTGCATGCTTATATCGATAGGAAAGGTATCACTGTCGATCTGGAGCTGAGCACCGCTTTGATCGATATGTATGCTAAGTGTGGGTTGATAGAGCGGGCGAGAGGAGTTTTTGATGCGATGGTAAAGAAGGATATGAAGGCATGGAGCGCAATGATAGTTGGATTTGCAATTCATGGGCTTGTAGAGGATGCATTGGGACTTTTCTCAAGAATGCTAGAGCTCAAGGTAAGAATGCTGCATTGATATGTATCTAGGGATTGGTTAGGCACTTGCTGATTTTATTGGTTCAGTGATAATGAAATCATACGCGTTAACTTGTATATGTAGTTCAATACAATTGGCCAGCAATAGAATCTAGTTTTTACTGAAGTATGTTCTATTTTGTAGCTTACATGCTCAACTTACTTCTCCAGAGAAAGCACTGATAGTTCACGTACTCAACCTAGTTTCCAATCATTATTAGGATTTCATATATTGCCTTCACAAACCATAAGTGGCCATTACAATTCTCATATCTCACCTAAGCTCTTGTGTGTATTTCAATATTCTAGGTGAGGCCTAACAATGTCACCTTTATCGGCGTGCTGTCAGCCTGTGCTCATAGTGGGTTAGTGGACGATGGGCGACGGTATTGGTCTATTATGCAAATTTTGGGAATTAAACCATTAATGGAGAATTATGGCTGCATGGTTGACCTCTTGTGTCGATCTGGCCTTCTGGATGATGCTTACTCCTTCGTTATTGGTATGCCTGTCTCACCAAATTCAATAATCTGGAGGACTCTTCTTGTGGCCTGTAAAAGCTTGAACAGGATTGACATAGCGGAATCAGCATCAAAGAGGCTCCTTGAGTTGGATCCTCACAATCCAGAGAACTACGTTCTGCTCTCCAACTTGTACGCATCGAACTCCCAGTGGGACAGAGTGAGCTATTTGAGGAAGAAGATGAAAGACAGCAATGTTACTGCTGTTGCTGGATGCAGTTCAATTGAAATAAACGGCTACTTGCATGAGTTTGTGGTGAGCGATGATTCACACCCTGAAATCAAGGAGATAAGACTGGTCCTGAGAGAAATAGCAGACCGGGTGCGACGAGCTGGCCACAAACCTTGGACTGCAGCCGTTCTGCATGACGTTGGTGATGAGGAAAAGGAAGTTGCACTTTGTGAACATAGTGAAAGACTAGCCATCGCATATGGATTGCTAAAGACAATAGCCCCTCATGTCATTCGGGTGGTAAAGAACTTGAGATTTTGCCCTGATTGTCATGAAGTGGCAAAAATAATAAGCAAGTCATACAACCGAGAAATCATCGTTAGGGATCGCGTTCGTTTCCACAAATTTATGGGAGGAAGTTGCTCTTGTAAGGACTTTTGGTGATTCTTTTCTTTTCTTTTCCTTGTTAATATACTAGCAAACATATATGTCCGTTGCAATGGAACGTTCAGGATGTTCCATGGTTACCTAGACGGTTTACGGCTCGGAGATTTATTCACTGATTGCGTTGTACATTTCAATTCGTCTACAAATCAAACTCTGTATCGTACCTGGATGAGTGCTGCTCTAACTCTATGGTTACCTGGATGAGTGCTGCTCTAACTCTATGGTTACCTGGATGAGTGCTGCTCTAAATCTATGGTTACGGGAGCTTTAAAGATTTATCAGAATTAATTTTGGGACCGGATTCCGCACCATGTATGAATGCTCTGCTCTAACTTATATGACCATGAGAGTGCTGGACCATGAAAATGCTCTTATTCCAATTCGTTTTGAAATCGGATTCCATCGTGCTTGGACATACTACTCTATGCCCTGTTCGTTTGGCTGATAAGTCATGGCTGAAAGTACCGTTGGCTGATTTGTTATGAGAGAAAAATATTGTTCGTTGACTGAAAAAGTACGATTTATAAGCTAAGCGAACAAGACGAACTCGTACGAATAATGCTACTCTGACTCGTACTGATACCGGAAACAATTGGGTCCTTCGGACCCCATAAGACGGTTATGAGTGACAAAAAAACGACGAAACCTTGCACTCTTTAATCCATGTACTTAATACTAAAGAGCCAAGTAATTCTTATGTTTGTCTCTGTTTAATCTGGTTCCAATATGTATTGAAATAGATAATGTGATATATATATATATATATATATATATATATATATATATATATATATATATATATATATATATATATATGAGTTGTAACTCATTCGGTGATCGTGCAAAATGTATGCGTACCATTGCAACTTTCGAGCATGTTTGTAGAGTCCTTCACTTTAGAAATTCCCTATGTAGTAATCCAACATATATTGAGCTTCATAGGATTATTACAAAAGAGACATATGGCCCCAGAAAAAAAAAGGATTATTACATAGACATACTCAGTTCAGTTCATAACTACAATTTTCAGGATTTCCTATTCTTTGCTAGAATTTTGAATACTCCCTCCGCTCTAAAATATAAGTTGTTTTAGCTAATTAACTTTCTCTAACTTTGATCAAGTTTACATATAAGTGTACAGATAACTATAACTTCAAGATGATTTCATCAAATTAAATCCACCATGAAATGTCTCGAAAGTGAGTGGTTAGAGGAGTTTGAAGACAAAATTAAAAAGACATAAATTTCGGAACGAATGAGTATTTTCTAATGATGAAACGACTTAATTTATGAGATGTTGTGGAGTTGGATTAATGTACGTCGTCGTGCTGTCCTCGGGCACGGGCGCCTCGTGGTGTACTCGAACTCGGACACATATATAGGAGTATAATGTACAGTACGTCAAATCCGGACCAAAGCAAGGCACCATCCGTCTTGAGAAAACCGACAACGATAGATGTCTGAATCTACGTCGTGGACGCCCGGCGTCGCGGCTGCTTATTACAATGAGGATTACCCGGGCGTCCCCGGTGTCGCGGCTGCTTATTACAATGAGGATTACCCGGGCGTCCCCGGCGTCGCGGCTGCTTATTACAATGAGGATTACCCGGGCGTCCCCGACGTCGCGGCTGCTTATTACAATGAGGATTACCCGGGCGTCCCCGGCGTCGCGGCTGCTTACAATGAGGATTACCTGAGCGCCCCCGGCGTCCGGTTCGTCCCGACGGACCAGGAGCTCATCGTCGACTACCTCGAGCGGAAACTGCGCGGCGAGTCGCTCCCCACCGGCGTCGTGCACGACGGCCACAACGCCTATGCCGAGCATCCCAAGAAGCTGGGTGAGTCGAGTCGACGACACGGCTTGACGCAGCCAATCTTTTTATAGGTCGTCTCTTCTCGCTCTCACCTTCGTCCTCTCTCTTACAGTGCCGAAGCTGGGGGAGGGCATCGAGGGCTCCTGGTACCTGTTCTCGCCGCGGCAGCGCAAGTACGCCGGCGGGATGCGGCCGAAGCGTGCCATGGGCGACGACGAGGGCCACTGGAAGGCGACGGGAGCTGAGAAGCCGGTCCTCGGCGGCAAGGAGGTGATAGGGACAAGGCGCGCGCTCACGTTCCACGAGGACACCTACGAGGTGGGCAGCCATGGGAGGCGAAGGCGGGCGAAGAACAAGTCGGCGTCGAAGCCCTCCAAGTGGAAGATGGTGGAGTTCGTGTGCAGCAACTCCTGCAGGCTCCCCGGCAACGATACCGCGCTCGACCCCATGCTGGTTGGTGATCCCTGATCCGATCCTCGATCATGCCACAACTGTAATACGTACTGCTGACATGTTTTTTTGCTTGTCTTGCGTCGCCTAGTTGAACGACTTCGTGCTGTGCAAGATTACAAACAAGTCGCTGAGTGTGGAGGGCGACGAGGAGGAGCAACCGACGCCTGACGGAGGCGGCGGCGAGCCATACGAGAAGCATCTCCCAGAGCAGCAGCAGGCAGGCGGTGGAGGCGCCGGGACACAGGCAGGCCAGCAGCAGCAAGGACCGTCTGGCGGTGGCGCCGCGTCACATGGCGGCAATCAGCAACCAGCGCCGGCTGAAGCTCCACCGCCCGACTATGGCCACGACCTTTGTCGCATCATCGATGTGGATTGTGACGTGAACTGGTTCGCCGACGCTAACATGTTGCCGATGCTGATGGCCTACGGCGGCGGCAGAGAGTCGCTAGAGGTGCAGACTGCAGGGCAGCAGCAAGCATCATCCGGCGGTGGTGCCGGGTCAGCGAACGAGCTGCAAAAACCACGTGGACTGTTTTCGCCGTGACAATAGGAAGATTTCTTGGTTTTGTTCTTTTTGAGGACACCTTTTGCCATGATGATAGGAAGAATTGCTGGGTTTTTTTTTTCTAAGCTTGTGCGGAAGCTTTTAGAGTATTCTCATGTTCGACTAACTGCGCTCTTGTTACCTTCCAAAATTCGCGCCGCAATGGGCGAATTTTTTTGAAGAAGCGAGGTTTGAG
Source organism: Miscanthus floridulus (assembly GCF_019320115.1). Taxonomy (NCBI): domain Eukaryota; kingdom Viridiplantae; phylum Streptophyta; class Magnoliopsida; order Poales; family Poaceae; genus Miscanthus; species Miscanthus floridulus. The sequence continues at coordinate 144,433,394 of NC_089585.1, forward strand.
AAAATTACAAATACTGTCATGCTGCTCCATCCATGTTGTCCCTTAAATTCCAAACAAATTTTGGAATAAATCAACAACCTGCGGAAAATTTCAGCCACTCCGCAGGCAGAGGCTCATTGCCATTGAATTGGGTTGGGATGGATGAACAATGAACAGAGTCAAAGTGCAATACGTGCCCAGACACGTTTACGAAAACAGAGTCTTGCCCAGACACGTTTACGAAAACAGAGTCGAAGTGCGGTTGGCCATTGGAGCCTGAGACTGGGGGCATGGATCTTAAACTGAAAAGGCTGCATATCAACATTACAATAGAGTTTCTCTGAGTATGTATCGGTGCAGAAAGTGACTAACTAGTAAATATTTATAGTTTTGCTATACGTTATGATTGGAGGTGGCCTAGCACTCAATGACACAGGATTTATACTAGTTCAGGCAACGTGCCCTACGTCCAGTCGGGGTCGGTCGGTGACTTCATTCCTGAGCCCAGGTGCTCAAAGTCTATAGTGAGGGTACAAACGAGAAGGAGGAAAAAGGGGCTGTAAAAGAGGTTCGGTTGGCTCCGACCGGAAGGGTCGCGGTCGGAACTGGGTGGTCCTGCGGTTAGGAGTGTTGATGTCGATCTAGTGAATCTGAGCTTGAAGAAGTCGATCTCCCCTTGTTGGAGGGAGCGCATCCCCTTTTATAGATGAAGGGGATGGCTTTACAGGTGAGGGAGGGAGAGTACAGATATTTCTAAGTCTTGCTGCCTATGATGATGTAAACTGGATAATGGTTGACGCCCCTGTCGATGTTTTACCATCGATAGCCTGCCACGGGGTACCCGGGGCAGTATGTTCGGGCTTCGCCGTGTGCTGAACTCGACAGTTAACGCAAGAGACAGTCGATTTATCTTGGTTCAGGTCCTCGATCGCGGATCGAGTAATAACCCTACGTCCAGTCGGCGTTAGCCTTTGCGTTGGATTGATTGTCAAGTGTTGTGTTGTACAATTGTTGTTCTCTTTGTCCAGGAGCCCTGCCCTCCTTTATATAGTCAGGAGGCCAGAGTCCTAGTCGGTTTATAATGAGAGTTACTAGTAGGATTACTGAATAGTACTACTACTAGGATTACAAGGGAAGAATCCTAGTTAGACTAGATCTTCTCTCTCCTTTGTGGGGTATCCTGTGGGTCCCGTATCGACAAGCCCCCGAGCACTTCATGGTTGAGCTCTGAAAGTCTCGTTTTACTTCTTCATGTCTTGATGAGTAGTAACAAACGTCATCCGAGTGCTTTCTGGAGTGAAACCTTGTAGCGCTTCTTGGGACCTTCGAGTGGTGAGTGCTTTTTTGAAGAAAAAGTACATCCATCTGGTTGTAGCCCCCGAGCCTCTTGCTATTTGGAACAAGGAGCTGGAGGATCTTGTCTTGAAGTTGCTCTGTTTGTTCGTTGAAGTTTTATCAAAAAGAACTCGAATATGGCTCGTTCCGGGTTCTTTTTGTCGTAATGTCTTGAAGTGGTCTGCGTTGAGGAAGTCTTTTGGTGACGTGCGCTTTTTCGAAGAAAAAGTGCACTCACTGAGTGTAGCCCCCGAGCCTCTTGCTATTTGGAACAAAAAGTTGGAGGGTCTTGAATCTTTATGTTGTTTGAAAATTTATGTTCTGAAGTAGTTCCTGAGAGTTGGATTATGTCATCATCTGAGTAGTTTTGCGGCATCTTTCCGAAGCAGCCCTTTAGTCTTGGATTAAACCATCATCCGAGTAGTTTCGCAGCATGCAGCCTCCGAGCGTATATCCTTGTTGTTTTGTTCAGGAAGAACTCGGATGCGAGGTCTTGGCGTATTCTTTGATAGTCTGCTGTTGTCAGATGTAGTTGTATGGTGGTGGTTGAGTGTAAATGCCTTTTGTTCACGGGTTGTACTGTGCTGGTATATTCTTCCGAATATGCCCATCTTCGAGTACTGTTCCCTCTCGCCTGAGTCATCCTATTATTGAGTCCTGTCTTTTCACTGTGTTCCTTTGTTAGGCTTATTTCGTTGGTACTCCTAGTCCATGTGCGCCGCTCCTTTGATCTATAAATACTGTCACGGAGTGCTTGTTTTCATCCATTGAACATTCTGTTGAAACCTTCGTGGTCATGAACATGGTAGTTTGTGAAGTAGAGCAGCCCCCGGGCATATTTTGTAGTTCCTTTGCGTCTTGTCGTAGTTGGAGGAAGTCTTGTGATAGGGATTAGAGGTAGGCTAATCCCGCGACAGCATTGTGCCAGGATGTACGTGGCGGTAGTTGGAGGAAGTCTTGTGATGTGGGCTTCGTTCCTTCATCTGGCAGTTCTGGGTTGATCCTCGTCGCCTGTCTTGAGACTGTCCGGTGCAGATCAACACCATATCCAGCATCACATCGGTCTTGGGTAGACAGATGCCCGCTGGCCTTCTCTGCTCCATGTTGCCTTGCCGTGCTGCCAATTTCCGCCTTGGATGCACTGCGTCCGTCCTTTGAAGAAAACAGTGTAGCTGATGGCGGTTTGTCCTTCCGAGTAGCAATTTGGGACACGTAGTCGTTCCAGAGCCTAGCCGTGTCCGTGTTCCTCTTTGCTACTTTGCTTTTCAGTGGTACCGAGTTCGTTGGGTCTTGTAAGATTTGTAATCTTCTATTTTTGAAGCCGCTTGTAATGGAACGAATCTTATCTTCTGAGTTGTCTTTTACTTTTCTGCTGTGATCCCTGTCGTTCATGAGATTACCGAGTTCTTCTTAAATAACCTGGGTTCCTTTGTTCCTTGTGAGGTAGCCCTTTCTTTCTTCTTGGTTTGACGAGTTGTTCTTGTAGCGATCTGATAACCCTGCCGTGCTGGACGGATAAGTCTAAATCTGCCCGTTGGTTTGTACCGTTGTGTGGATTTGTGCCCTCCGTCGTTTTAGCTGCGTCGGTAAATGGACCGTTGCGTTCTCACACTGTGTTTTAACGGGCCTTGTGGGCCGTTTTTATTACTGAAAAATCTATTTAAAGACCTTTTATCTTCCTTTCCTTTGCTGCCCAGCTCTTGCCTTTAAACCCTAGCTTTCAGAAATCCGCCGCCGTCATCGTCGCTGTCACCCGAGCACCATCATCCTAGCTTCATCTTCCCCAGTGCCTTTTTGCTTCCGCTAGTTCATGGGAAAGAAGAAAACCGCAAGCAAGTCCCAGGCGACCTTCGTGGACGAGGAGTCATCCCTTTCTTTGATCGAAAACCAGGAGTTCGTGGCCATGAGGGCTGCTCAGAAGGTTTGGCCGGCTCCAACAACAAGCGAAGATCAGCTGCGCGAGCTCGTCAGCGACGGCTTGATCCAAAGCAAAGTCATCGCTGAATGGAGAGTTCCGGGCGAGCATCGGGTTCCAGCTCTGGGTCCTGGTGAGATTGTCCTCTTCGTTTCCTTTGTCCACGCCGGACTTTGCCTTCCTGCTTCCGCCTTCCTTCATCAGTTTCTTGGTTATTTTGGGGTTAGTCTGAACCATCTAACCCCTAATGCCGTTCTCCATCTTTCTGTTTTCGTTCATCTTTGTGAAGCTTTCCTTGGAATCCCTCCTTCTCTATCTCTTTTTCGCTTTTTCTTTCGTCTGAAACCTCAACCCCGCCGCGAAGAAACCAGCGTTCTTGGCGGTTGCGGGATTCAGTTTCGCCAGGGTCTCAAGATTAAGTTTTTTGACTATGACCTAGTCGATTCTGTAAAAGATTGGCGTGCCGAGTGGTTTTACGCTGCCAATTTGATCCCTTCCCTTGTCGTCCACTCTGGATCTGGTCCTGTGGTGAATGACCGATGGGACAAGAAACTTGAGTCACCTGCTGAGATTCAAGTGATCCAGCCACTCCTTGATAGGATTAGTATGCTGAAACAGCAGGGTTTGACCGGCTTCGGTATTGTTTTGAGCTTTCTTCGTCGCCGAGTTCAGCCTTTGAAAGAGCGGGAGCACCTTGGCTTCGAGTATTCTGGGGCCGAGGATCCTTCACGCATGGTCCCAGCTCTTGAGCTGACCGGTGAGGAAGGTACTCGAGCGTCTCCAGAAGATGCTGAAAGGAGTGAGCGTTATTCCTCCTGCTGTCTCCGAGTTCTCTGCCAACAACCCGCCCCCAGCTGTGAGTTGTCTATCTCTTTGTTTGGGTACTTTATGTACTCTTGCTGCATCCATTTTTGCTTAGCTTTTCCTTGTCTTGGTGTTTTATCCTTTTTCGCAGGAGCTTGGGTGGAACTTTGTCGACCCGATTCCTCTTGATGTTCTCCCCACCGTGGCGGAGACTGGGGATAAACTTGCTGGAACTTCTGCAACTAGTAAGTCCCAAACCTCTACAGCCCTTCCTGGGGTTTCTTTCGGATTTGTTGATGTATATGAAGAATATGTTCCTCGTCTAGTCCCTCGCGGTCCTCGTAGTGTCCCAAAGAGGGGGCGAACGGATGAGTCTTCATCTGGCCTGCCTGTCTCCAAGAAGCCTCGCAAACCAAGTACTCCCTCAGGTACTCTAGTTATTGCTAGCATGCTCTTAGGTGAGCACATTTAATACTTTTGTTCCTTTGTTTTCCTATTTCTCTCTTGAACCGAGTACTTTTTATTCTTTTTTTTCAGTAGGTGCTCTGGTTTCCTTGGCTGAGGGAGAAGAGGATGATGAAGTAACCCTCATCATGCGGCAGTGAGCTGTTTTTCATATTCCTGTTGCATTGAATTTCTCTTCTTTGTCTTGACTTTTAGTCTTGAACTTTTTGAAGTAATCGAACGTCGGGTGTGAGTTCTTCTGAGGCTCCCGCGCCGACTTCTTCTGAAGCTCCGGTGTTGAGTTCTTTGGTAGCCTCGGTACCAAGCCCTACCGCTCCTCCAGTGCAGAGTTCTTCCACGGCTCCAGCCCCGGCTTCTTCTGTGGCTCCGTTATTGGCTATCCCGCTCCCGTCACTGGGTGGCGGGCACGTTTTCACCGTCGTGGTTCCCCCTGCGAGGCCTTCTTTTGGCTTCGCGAAGAAGAAAGTGGTTGGGTGAGTAGATTCTGACTTCATCTTTTTTGCTTCTATCTTCCTTCTTCTGGTTCTCATCGGTGCTTCCTTTTATCAATTTTTAGTGTTTTGTCTTCTCTCGTTTCTTCATCGACTTCTTCTCAGCCTTCCACCGTGCCATCGAGTTCCAAGCCTCAGGACTCACAACATACTATTGATGAAGTTGCTGCGGGGGCTTCGGAGCTACCTGGCGAAGTTGCGGACTTGGCCGCCCCGGAGGTGACTGTAGCCGTCGCGTCGGGTCCTTCTGAGGGATTGGCTCCGGCTTCCCTGGAGATTGCTTTGGTCGTTCCTTCTTCGCCCCAGCCGGCCTCTCCTTCCCCTTCTCTTGCTTCCGGCAGTCCCTCTTTTACCGGTGACGTGGTGCAACAGTTCGATGCCACCCATCGGCTATCGGAGCTGACCGCAGCCTGGGGGAGCTTGTCGACCCTTGCGACTTCTTTTGGTGAAAAGCTCCAGGTAAGTTTTACTGCCACTCCTCCTTTGCATACTCGTTTTTCTTCTATCCTTACGCCTTGTTTCTCTTTGTCTCTTTTTGCTCAGTCTTTCTCTCGTGATCATTCTGGCTTCTTTTTCTCATCTGAAAATGAGAGAAAGTTGTCTTCTGAGGTGAACGCTCTGAAAGCCAATCTTGACCTCCTCCGGGCTGAGTTGGAGACAGAGCGTCAAATGCACCAAAAGGAGGAGAAGACCCTTTGTGCCCGGGTAGTAGAGACGGAGGAGCAGAGGGATGCCGCGGTGGAGTCTGCGAAGAATGAATGCAAAGGTGCCGCGGGTTCTGCTTGTTTCTTCTTGTATTTTGACTTCTTTTTTCGCTGACTTATTCTTTGGTGTCTTGTCTAGTTCTCCGAGTTGAAAAGCAGAAGCTCTCGGAGAGTATCGATGAAATGAAGGCTCTTGTCCGCTCTAGTCATAACAAGGACTGAGGAGGTAATTACTCATGCTGAGGAAGAACTCGCCCTTGCTAAGCTGATTAGGCGTGGAGCGGACAGAGATCTTGTGTAGGCCCAAAAAACTATTGAAGGCTTGTCCGGGAAGCTGGCGACGGCTACTGAAAATTGGAACGTTTTGTGGAAATCTTTTCGTTCAGTAGCTGATGTTCTCCGGACTCCAGCGGATGACGGGCAATCTTGGGCTCAGTTCATTCCTCGGATTCCGACTCGTTTCCAAGAGTTCGCGAAGAAGTGTGCTCAAGTATGTACCAAGAATGTGCTGGCCCAGGTCCGAGTCCTTGCTCCAGAGGCACCTCTGTCCAAGATAGCAGAGGAAGCTGATAGCCAAGAATACCTTGATGCCGTTGAGAGGATGGAGCCTGAGGTCGAAGGTTTAGCCAGTAGGGTTGTAGACAGTCTAAATATTGATATTTCCCTTCCTGATGACAATGCCTAATCCAATTGACCAGCCTCTTATAATATTACACTCCTCTTTAAATGAAGATTCTTTATTTTTGTTGATGTATTCTTTGCCTGGGTGTGGTCAGAGTTACTTGACTTGCTGAGTACTTTGTCTCGTTTTCGTCTCTGCTCTGTAAACAACTCTGTGCGTTATCCTGACGAAATCCCTCGATTTGTCGAGTACTTTTCTTTTCTTCCTCTTTTGTGATCCGTCGAGTGCTTTGTCCGCGCTATGACTTGTTAGATGTAAATCTTTGTGTTGACAACCTTTCGTCCGCGCTATGTAAAACGACTCGGCATAGAATGTTGCCTTGACAAACTTCGGCATCCGTCCGCGCTATGTAAAACGACTCGGCATAGAATGTTGCCTTGACGAACTTCGACATCCGAATGCTTTCTTGAGTGGCGCTTGTGCTTTTCTGAGGAAAAAGTATTCCTATCTGGATGTAGCCCCCGAGCCTCTTGCTTTTCGGAACGAAGAGCTGGAGGGTCTTTTGAAGCTTAATTTCGGTCGACAAGTTTTAGGTGTTAGCTTTTAGCTACCCTCGTCGGCGGGCTCAAGCGTCTTTTCAGCTATTTTGCTCTCGGCCGGGATGCTCAGTCATGTTTTTAGCCATTTTGCTTTTTGTTTTGGGTGTTAGCTTTTAGCTACTCTCATCGGCGGGCTCAAGCATCTTTTCAGCTATTTTGCTCTCGGCCGGGATGCTCAGGCATGTTTTCAACCATTTTGCTTTTTGTTTCGGGTGTTAGCTTTTAGCTACCCTCATCGGCGGGCTCAAGCGTCTTTTCAGCTATTTTGCTCTCAGCTAGGATGCTCAGGCATGTTTTCAGCTATTTTGCTTTTTGTTTCGGGTGTTAGCTTTTAGCTACCCTCATCGGCGGGCTCAAGCGTCTTTTCAGCTATTTTGCTCTCGGCCGGGATGCTTAGGCATGTTTTCAGCCATTTTGCTTTTTGTTTCGTGAAAACAACTCGTTGAAAGTCATGACAAGACATGCTGTGGATGAATATCATCTTTATTGATCATGAATATAAACTAATACATATGTTGTCGAGGAATATTGTCCTTTGTCGATTGTGAACGTTGGTCCCTTGTGGCTTGCATATCTGTTTTTTCTTGAGTTGTTTTTATGCGTAGAATCTTCTTAGCTGGCTGATGTGCCATGTATTGCTGACTTCTCTTCCATCTTCGGTTATTAACTTGTATGTGCCTGGTCCGGTGACTTTTGTGACAATGAACGGACCTTCCCATGGACTGAGTAGCTTATGTCGTCCGTCAGTTTTTTGTATCCTTCTTAGCACTAAGTCTCCGACTTGTAATGATCGAGGATGGGTACTCTTGTTGTAGTGTCGTCTTAAACCTTGTAGGTATCTGGCTGATTGGAGGGTAGCGTTTACTCTGACTTCTTCTGAGCTGTCGAGTTCTAATCTTCTTGTGTGTTCTGCTTCTCCTTCATCGTATTGTTCTATCTTTGGTGATGTCCAGATCAAATCAGCAGGCAGTATAGCTTCTGACCCATAAACTAGGAAGAAGGGTGAGTAGCCTGTTGCTCTACTTATTTGAGTTCGTAGCCCCCATACTACTTTAGGTAATTCTTCAATCCATTTGGACCCATAGTCCACTAGTTCTTCGTATAACCTTGGTTTTAATCCGGCTAGTATGAGTCCATTAGCCCTTTCTACTTGTCCGCTGGCTTCTGGATGTGCAACAGACACGTAGTCTATACTGAAACCACAGTCTTGTACCTAGCTTTTAAATTCTGTAGCTGTGAAGGGAGAGCCTAGATCTATGATGATGCGATTGGGCATGCCAAAGCGGTGCATAATGTCTTAGATGAACTCGACTGTTTTGGTTGCGCTGTATTTCGCTAGTGGTTTATATTCAATCTACTTGGTGAACTTGTCGATTGCTATAAAGATGTACTCGAAGCCGCCTTTTGCTTTCTTCAGGGGTCCTACTTGATCTAGCCCCCAGCAGGAAAAAGGCCTAAGCGGGTGGGATGCAGATAAGATTGTGAGCTAGCACATGGGCTTATCTTGCAAACATTTGGCAACCTTTGCATTTTCTAACAAGTTCTTCTGCGTCTTTCAAAGCTGTTGGCTAGTAAAATCCGGTGCGAAATGCTTTGCCAACCAGTGTTCTTGAAGCGGCATGATTTCCACAGCAACCTGAGTGTATTTCGTCTAGGATCTCTTTGCCTTCTTCAAATGAGACACATTTTAGGAGTACTCCTGATGATGCTGCTCTTCTGTAAAGTCTATCTCCTACTAGAACGTAGTTTTTGCTTCTGCGAACAACTTGGGTGGCTTCTGCTTTATCTGCTGGCAATTTATTTTCTTTGATATAGTCGATGAAAACTTGGCTCCATGAAGTGTTGATTACCAAGATCTGAACGCCTTTAGCCTGAATTTCATGGGTTGTTTCACCGGGTTGTTTGATAGAGGGAACTGATAGCTCTTCTATGAATACGCCGGGTGGAATCCTTCGCTCTGTCTGATCCGAGCTTGGCAAGGACATCTGCTGCAATGTTGGAATTGCGTAGGACGTGTAAAATTTCTAATCCTTGGAAATGTTTTTCAAGTTTCCGTATTTCAGCACAGTAAGCACCCATGTTTTCTTTGGTGCAATCCCAATCTTTGTTTACTTGGTTGATGACTACTGCTGAATCACCATATACGAGTAATCTCTTTATTCCGAGGGTAATTGCCACTCGTAGCCCATGGATGAGGGCTTTATATTCTGCTTCGTTATTTGTAGCTTGCCATAATATCTGAAGGACGTACTTGAGTTGTTTTCCTTCTAGAGAAATGAGGAGAACGCCTGCACCGGCTCCGCCTAGTTTGAGTGACCCAGTCAAAGTACATCTTCCAGTGGTCAAGGATTGTATCTGATAAAGGCTGTTGAATCTCTGTCCACTCGGCCACAAAATCAGCAAGGGCTTGAGATTTGATTGCTTTCCGTGAGGTGAAATCGATGTTAAGAGCTCCGAGTTCAACTGCCCACTTTGATATGCGTCATGTCGCATCTCTGTTGTGTAAGATATCTCCGAGCGGGAAGTCTGTCACTACTGTGATCTGGTGGCTTTCAAAATAGTGGTGAAGCTTGCGCGAAGTGATCAATAGGGCGTAGAGTAGTTTTTGCACATGCGGGTACCGTATTTTTGATTCAGATAATACTTCGCTGATGTAATATACGGGTCGCTGTACTTTATACACGCATCCTTCTTCTTCTCTTTCTACGATTATTGCCGTGCTGACTACCGCAGTGGTCGCCGCAATGTATAGCATCATATCTTCGTCTTTTCTTGGAGGTGTGAGAATTGGTGAGGATGTGAGGTATGCCTTAAGTTTCTTGAAAGCTTCATTGGCTTCTTCTGTCCATTCGAACTTATCTGTCTTCTTTAGTAGTTTAAAGAAAGGTAGTCCTTTTTCACCAAGCCTTGAAATGAAGCGATTAAGTGCCGCCATGCAGCCCGTTAGCTTTTGCACATCTTTGATGTTTCTAGGGTGGGCCCATTTCTGTTATAGCTCGAATTTGCTTGGTGCTGGCTTCAATCCCGTGCTGACTGACCAAAAATCCGAGTAGTTGTCCTGAGGGAACTCCCGAATACATATTTATTTGGGTTCAACTTCCATCTCCATCTCTTCAAGTTTTTGAAGGTTTGCTTTAAATCTTCAATCAGAGTGTCTGGGTTCTTTGTTTTCACCACTACATCATCCACGTATGCTTCTACATTTTCACCGATTTGATCCCCAAGGCAAGTTTGGAATAGCTCTTTGGTATGTGGCGCCAGCGTTCTTTAGTCCAAACGACATGGTCTTGTAACAGTAAGCACCGAATGGAGTAATGAAAGACGTCTTGCTCTGGTCTTGTTCTTTTAATGCGATCTGGTGATACCCTGAATAGCAATCGAGAAAGGATAATAGTGCAGACCCTGCTGTTGAGTCAACTATCTGGTCAATGCGTGGTAGCCCGAACGGATCTTTTGGGCAATGTTTGTTGAGATCTGTGTAGTCGACGCACATGCGCCACTCGTCCGTGTTCTTCTTCTGCACAAGGACCGGGTTTGCTAGCCTAGTCTGGATGAAGGATTTCTCTGATGAATCCGGCTGCCATCAGTTTTGTGATTTCCTTTTTAATCGCTGCCTTTTTGTCGGGTGAGAATCGTCGTAGCCGTTGCTTTATAGGCTTGGAGCTTTTCATTAACATCAATTCTGTGCTCAGCCAACTCTCTTGGGACACCTGGCATGTCGACCGGCTTCCAAGCGAAGATATCTTTATTGTCCCAAAGAAAGTTGGTGAGCGTGAGTTCCTATTTTGCCGAGAGGTGAGCACTGATGGTTGCTGTCTTGGAGGTATCGCCAGTACCCAGGTCGATCTGCTTGACGTCGGCTTCTTTTGGTGGCGTGATGATGCTGGGCTTTTTAGCCGGTATTTCTAATTCTTCTTGGCTCATCTCTGCAGCAATTGTGGCTATTTCTTTTCTACTTTGGTCATCTTGTGCTCTGGCTGCAATCTGGATTGCTTGAACATCGCAGTCAAAAGCGCGTTTCAAGTCACTTCGAAGGGAAAGTACTCCATTAGGTCCTGGCATCTTGAGCAGCAAATACGGGTAATGCGGTATCGCCATGAATTTTGCTAGTGCCGGTCGTCCGAGAATTGCGTGGTATGATGACTCAAAGTCCGCCACCTCAAATTTGATGAATTCCGTACGGTAGTTTGAGGGTGTTCCAAAAGTGACTGGTAGAGTAATTTGTCCGAGCGGTATGGCTGCTTTGTCGGGTACTATTCCGTAAAAAGGTGTGCTTGTTGGTGTGATCATCCCGGCGAGTTGTAGTCCCATCTTCCTTAGTGTTTCCGAAAAGATGATGTTGAAGTCCGGCTCTCCCGTCGATTAATACTTTGGTGACAGTCATACCAGCAATAGTTAGGATCTAGAACCAGTGGATAATGGCCTGCGTTTCCCACGCTAGTCCATTGGTCTTCTCTGGTAAATTGGATAGGATACTGTGACCAATTGAGATATCTTGGTGTAGCCGGTTCTGCTGTCATGATAGTCCATAGTGCTAGTTTTTCTTGATGTTTGCTTCTGCAATCTAGAGCCCCTGAGAAGATCACTGCTACCGTTCCCCTAGGTTTTTGGAATCCTTTGTCCTCATGGTTGTCTTCATCTTTTTTCTGATTGTCCTCTTTGGTGTTCTCCTTACTATCTTTTCTTATGTATCGATCATTGAAAGTGTAGCAATTTCCGATGGTGTGTCTCCCATTGGGGTGCAATGGGCATCGTATGCTTTCAATGTCATCATATCTTCTGGGTTTGGAAAACTTCTTTGATTTGTCGGCCATTGCCACAGTATTGTCTGGTCTACGTTTTCTTTCTTGATGTCTGCTATTTCGATGATTTTGCTTGTCCGGGTTGTCCTGGTTGCTTCTATCCGGGAACCTCTCTCGTGTTTTTTCTTCCGCAGTAATCATCTTTTCTACTGTTCATCTGAATTCTTCATTGTTTCTCGGATTTTCTTTGCAGAAGTCTTGAAATTGCCATCTAGCCATGATTCCGTGAGAGAAAGCTTCAATCACTTCTCGTTCGGTGATGTCGTGCACTTGAGCCCGCAGTTCGCCGAATCATCGATAGTAATTTCTGAGACTTTTGCCTCCCTTTTGCTTGAGTCCTTTCAGTTCTGCATGAGTGATCGGGTGTGTGATGATACCCGCGAAATTTTCACAAAAAGCTCTTTGCAAGTCTTCCCAATTTCTGATAGATCCTGGATTTAATTTGTCGAACCATTGTAGGGGTATAGCTTCTAGTGCCATGGGAAAGAACAGGGTCTTGATATCGCTGTCTCCTCCGGCTAGTTCAATTTATTGTGAATATATTCTGAGCCATTGCCTTGGTTCAGTTTTGCCATCATACTTAGAGTGGTTAGACGGTTTGAATTTGTGAGGTAATCGCACCGATGCAAGCCTTTTCGCGAAACAGGGGAATCTGTCGTGTGTTCCGGTTTCTTTGAATTCGGATTCGGCACCTCCTTCTGGCCAACTGTTGTTTTGATGGGAATAACTCTGCGAGGCTGTCTGAATAGGCACCCTACTCCTGGTCTTTCTTGGTTGTTCAAATTGGTGACCTTGATCCTTCCTACTTTCTCCGTTATGGCTTCCACCTGGCCTAAGTCTTTCGAAAGCGGACTTCCTTTGATTTTGATCTTCTTGCCTGTGGGTTGTTGATCTGGCGGGTAGTCTCGATCGGGCTCTCTCTTCATGCTTCTTGGGATCGTCGACCGGAGCAAGTCCTGGAGCTGTTCATACTTCTCTCCGTGATGTGAAGTTGCCCTGAGTTCTTCTAATGCTTCTCGAATCTTATCGTAAGGCGTATTCATCGTGCGTCTTTCTTCGACTTCTTGTTGTGATTTTCTTTTGTCGTATTCAGCCAAATCTGACTCGTATCTGATCCAGGCTTCCCTATGCTGCCTAGCGTGGTGTTGGCGCCCTTGCTTCAACTTGTTTTTCATTTCTCTAGCCTGTTTCTGACTCTCGGTTTCTCCATCGTAGCCCTAGGCAAAGGGTGATATGTTGGATTATGATTCATCTGATGACCTGACATCGGGTGCTTCTGGGGGATTTAATGGTGACCAAGGACGTCGAACCATGAGTACTTCCCGTGCGTGAGCCGTTCTGTTATTGGTGTTAGTTTTCATACTGTCAGAGTTGCTGATGACTTCAATAGACGCCTCGATGTCACAGATCGAGTCTCCTTCTTGGTAAGGTAGAATAGCTGTTGTTGTTGTGCAGACTAGTTGGGTTCCGCTATCTTTAGGAACGGAACCTGGCCAGTGGATGATACAGTCTTGCGATGTTATCGTTAGCACAAGACCCTCCTGGGCTCCTGTCAGTGGTATTCCAAGCATTGGATTGAAAGACCTTTCGATCTGTCCCTAATAGGATTTTGCCGTGTTGTCGAGCCCAAATGGAAAAGAACTCGACTTTTTGAAAGAACTCTGAGGGTAATCCGAGTTGTTTTGGGTTGTGCTCTGGAATCCTACCAAAAAAGAACTCGGTTTCTTGAAAGCACTCGAATAAGACTTCACCTTGGACACGGAGCTTGAATTCGAGTCGGATGCGCGTAGCCGTGAAATCTTATTCGAATCGGATATTATGAGCTGCGCGAATCTTCTGGTGAGCTGATCCGTCGTAGTTGTCGAAATAGGAAATTCTTCATGATGATCCAGATCTTTGAGGAGATGGCTTTGAACCTTGCCGTAGTTGTCCGCCTCGCAGATCCATGAGCCGAAGATGAAAGTTGATCCCGTCGGGAAGATCATGTTATCGAGGTCCATCGAGCTCTCGGATGCAAAGTCGCCAAAAGCCCCTACCTGGCGCGCCAGCTGTCGATGTTTTACCACCGATAGCCTGCCACGGGGGTACCCGAAGCAGTATGTTCGGGCTTCGGCGTGTGCTGAACTCGACGGTTAACGCAAGAGACAGTCGATTTATCCTGGTTCAGGCCCTCGATCGCGGATCGAGTAATAACCCTACGTCCAGTCGGCGTTAGCCTTTGCATTGGATTGATTGTCAAGTGTTGTGTTGTACAATTGTTGTTCTCTTTGTCCAGGAGCCCTACCCTCCTTTATATAGCCAGGAGGCCAGAGTCCTAGTCGTTTATAATGAGAGTTACTAGTAGGATTACTGAATAGTACTACTACTAGGATTACAAGAGAAGAATCCTAGTTAGACTAGATCTTCTCTCTTCTTTGTGGGGTATCCTGTGGGTCCCATATCGACAGCCTCCCAATACTGTCGATGTCGCTGTAGGATGTCAGATGTGTACGAAAGGTCGAGCTATCTTCTTCCGGAAGGATGACGCCGGTACCTGCAAAATACTTCTAGATGCCTAGTGGCATGTGAGGAGCTGCGCTATGTTCATCCGGTATGGCAAATCCTAGAGCCCATACCGCAATCGGTGTCCAGAGACACGTGGAGGAGGCTTACCATATGGGAGTTTCTAGCGGCCCCTACAATACTTTGTGTCAGGGTGACTGCAGAGCGTTGTTCCGTGCAGGGTATGGTTCCTGGTACAGTGGTTTTGACTTATGAGCCATGCCTTGCCTTTCTCCGCACGCCTTATGGTTCTTTCCGAACGGGCGTCTTCGGTCGGATGGTCCCCAGTCGGTTCTGGCGCGCCAGTCGGAGAATAGCGATGAGCAGGGTTTTTTATGAACCTCGGTTGGAGACACGGGGTCGAGGTTGGAGGCGGTCCTCGGGTCAGGCTTTCCGAGCGGAGGCCTTGTGAAGGTGTCCGGGGCCTGAAGTCAGCGCTCCGATCGAAGAGGACATTCGGAGTTGGCATGAGCCTGAGGTGCTCCGATCGAAAAAATGGGCCGATGGCGGCCAGGGCCTGAAGCGAGTGTTCCGGTCTGTTGAGTTCAGACTCTTGGGCCGGTCCAGAAGAAGAAAAGGCCGTTCTTCTGGGCCGAGCCTTGGCGTGGAAGCCGTTCTCCAAGAGACCCTGGGTTTATGAACCCGACAGCATGTATAGTCCTAAATCAACATAACATTTGCAACGCTGACTATAGACGTATAGGCCCTGTTCGCTTCACTGAAAAAACAAGCTGAAACACTGTTTCAGCTGATTTGTTGTGAGAGAAAAACATGATTCCAGCTAAAAAAACAAGCTAAAAAGTACGGATTACAAGACAAGCGAACAAGGTCATAGTCCTAATCCTGAGTCAACATAAAATTTGCAACGCTTGATAAACGTATTGTTCCAATAGGCAAAATGTACCGTTTGCAAGCTATCTCGTATGTCCTGGGCACCAGGTGATGAATACCCCGTCCTCGTCATTTAACTGAAAATCGCTGCAATTCAACGTAACCAAACGACTGAACCAGTCCCAACAATGTAGGAGTAAATGTGCAAATAACACGATCCCAAATGGAACAATACCAAACACATGAAATAGATAAAAGAATTACACGATTCAGTGAGGAAATAATAGTAACGGAAACTCAAATATACAGGCACTTTGACGAGCAATTTTCGAAAACATGATCTCTGAAGTTTCAGACACAGGCGAAACAAACATGGCAACGAAGGGAATGATACCAAACAATCACTGATACAACATAATTAGCAACGAAGACTTCCAGGTGAGCTTCCGTAGAGCAGATTATCAAGAAGCCAGTTGGTTTTGGCTCCAAAAGGAAAACATTCCCTTGTACCTTGCAGGAGAAAACTGGCGTGACAGCAAGGCAAATGGCTTCTCTTTGCCGCAGCTGGTAGCACATTTGATTGGTTCCAGTGTCTTGAGTACAGGAACCGTCTCTTGCGGTGCAGCATTTTCAGTTACCACCAATGGAGATACCTTGGCACTTTCAGGAACACATGTCATAGTTTTGCTGCTGTTGATCCCACCATCAGTGTATGCGTTACCATATAGAGAACCACTGGTAACAGTTCTACTGCTGCTGGTACTGCTGCTACTGCGGTAAGAATGCTTCCTGTCCCTTTTGCTGCCTCCACCACTGCTGCTACTGTGCCTAGAATGCTTCTTGTCCTTTTTGCTTCCAGTGGTACTGCGGCTCTTGGAGGACTTGTATTTGTAGTTGCCCTTTGTTGAACTCCTATGGTGACCTCTCACAGTGTGAGAGTCAGAAGTAATAGGAGGGTCGTATACATCAGGGGCCCAAGAAACGCTCAACTTTGTCATGATTCCCTCCTTCGCACGGGTTCCTTTCATTGCAGAAACTAACCTTGGAGTGCCCTGCATGGAGATAATTTATATACATGTTAGCAAAACAAAATTGGTCCATACATTCTTTTACATAATCAGCAGATACAATATGGAAGTAACTACCCCATGAGATGCTACACTCGTTACTCATTCAAATAAACAAGGACCGATAAGGCTGCCAGCTATAATGAACTAAGAAATCATAATTGCAATAAGTAAGAACAATACTAAAAGCCATCAACTCCCACAAACATTAAGCTTCACAAAAATAGAATCATACCATCAATTGGTCCAAAAATATATTCAGCCAAACAGGAGGACAAATAAAAGGAATCAAATTTCAAGTGTCCTTCAGTTATCAAAGGTGCTAAAACACAGACAACAACTATACAAAATCAGCATCTATGATTAAGTCCCTAATTATTGTGAAAGCAATTGTGATTGAAAATAGAGTCACATAGCTACCAGTAACTAGGTATCAGAATAATATGAGTGTGGAAAAAATATCTGACCACAAATATATGCAAAGAATGAAAGAATCCAACTTTAAAGTTTAAAGTAAATTAGAAACCTACATTAACTGAAGAATTCCCAGCAACTGAATTGTTAATTGATGATTCCGTTGCATCGCCACTAGGAAAAGCAGGTGATACAGAGTCAACGTCCACTAAATCATCAGTTGAATCAGATTCCAGAGAAAGAATTGGATCATCGCTGGCGTCGTCGTCAGAATCTTCATCCAGACCTGGCCCTTCGCCATCATCAAGGGTATGCATCACTTCAGTAAGAGCCATTCCAATTTCCTCAACTGCCAAATCATCTTGTCCACAAGATATTACAGCTTCGACATATTCATCTTCCCAGCAAGCACAACCGTGCTCACAACCACGCTTTAAACAGGTGCTGTGGCAGAGACCTGATCTGCTGCTAACACCTTCAGCACTGAAGTCCGCCGAGGGTTCGCCCATCCACAAGCTTGATCCCAAATTACAAAGAGAAGTTTCTGTTAAAAGGGGGAATGGGCATAAGCAATAAGCAATTTGTATGCAAATATAAGGGTTGCATAAGGGTTCTCATACAGTTACTGGATAGAGTTATGAAAACTGTGCATAAATAGATGATTTCGCAATCATATGCATCAACATATGTTGCTGATATTTGAACCTTCAAGTATATTAGTTTTCAACCTAGGGGCACAGCTACCGGAAGATGATGAGATTCATAAAAAGGTATCTTCTTAATCATATATTCTGGCCATGATTATTTTTAAAATTCTTGGAATCAAGCAGCACTCTACGCCCTTGGATCAACACAAACAACCTAAAACACCTAAAATAGTAAGTAGTTGGCTGTTGATCCGAGGGACAAGGATAGACATAGAAAACTAAGCTGGTTTCATACACGTATAACATAAAGGGTGTACCCAGTGCAGAGAGCTCCCGCACTGTGCGGGGTCTGGGGAAGGGTGTTAGTGGCAAGCATTACCCTCGCCTGTGCAATGCGAGGAGACCGCGACTCGAACCCGGGACCTTCCGGTCACAGGCGGTAAGACTCTACCGCTTGCGCCAGACCGCCCTTCGTACACGTAAAACATAGCCGAACTATTTCTTATTTTTGTTTAATGAAAGAGCTAGGCGAAAGTGTATGTAAAAATTTACGTACTTATAGGATCGCACATAAAAATGTCTCCTACACAATGCTCTAAACATCAAAATTCGGAACCCGTTTCCATGATTGTAACCTAATAAATGTAAATGGTTCCATGGCAACAGCAGAGTGATTTCGATACCTCTTATCTTGTAGGTGGTAATGACCACGTCCAACACCCTGCAGATCGAATCCAGACACCAAACTCTGACACCGAGAGAAGCCGCAAAGCCAAAGGAACCCTCGGATCGAGCACAACCAGATCGAAACCGGGACGCGAAGGTAAGGACCGAGGGGCGTGGGCGACGGAGGGAACCCGAAGGTCAAAGACAACTACTACTACTAAAATTACTACTAAAACGATGCTTGAGGCGATGGGAACAGGGGAAGGAGGCGTCCCCGGAGGCGATGGCAGCGGCCGCTCGGAGGGTAGCGAATGCGGCGAGCACCGCAGGCATCGTATCCTCGCCGGGCGCCCGCAACGCTTTATGCCTCGAGATCCAACTCGGCTGATCCCGGCGACCAGAAACGGCGGCGGCGGCGAAGGGGAGGCGACGACGGCGAGAGAATCCGGCTACCACGCTCCGCGCATGGACCGGATCACGGCTTCGCTTGGCTAAATTTGGCTCCGGAGGAAACGACGACAAAGGCGAAGGATTGGGGGGGACCGGATCAGGGCGAGGCCGCGGCGAGGACAACGCGAGAGGCGAGGACGCGAGGTGCAGAATGGCTGTTGGTGCGGCGAGAGGCCGCTTTGGGGTGTCTCTTATACTACTATTTTTCGCCCCCTGACATGTGGGTCCGGATTGTTGGGTCCCAGTACGCTGTGAGACGGTGATGGGACCAGGAAACGGACAAACGGGGGGTGGTTTTATAGGCGCGGTTCGGATTCTTTTTCTAAAAAGTTACCGTCGGCGTCTGGATGACAGGTAGGGCCACTCCGTGGCCCTCGGCGCAAGAGAGACGTTCGGGTCAAAGGCGCCCGCGTCTGGCGGGAGGGTGCGGCACGGAAGGCTTTGCCTGCCACGTCGGACTTGGGAGAGAGGTGCCGGGACTCCTGGTCCAAGCGAACAAAAGTACAAAACTGATGCTGAGGCCTCGTTTAGGAGTGAAATTTAGGAATTTAGCTACTTTAGTACTTTCGTTTTTATTTGACAATTAGTGTTCAATCATTAACTAATTAGGCTCAAAACGTTCGTCTCGCGATTTCCAATCAAACTGTGCAATTAGTTTTTTTTCATCTACATTTAATGCTCTATGCACGTATCGCAAGATTTGATGTGATAACTACTGTAGCACTTTTTAGGAAACCTTTTTAGAACTAAACGAGGCCTGAGCTGCAATGCAACTAGCATGGACACCGCTGTTCTTTTCTTCAGAATCTTTTTCCCGTTCTGATCCGTAACAGCATTGGCCAGTCGTACTCAATAACTCTGCACAACTTGAGTTCGAAGAAAGATTGTAATACATTTTTCTTTCTTGCTGGGGGCCGGGAATTCCCCTTCACCGTGAAGCTCTTCAGAAAACAAGAAAAACACGAACAGACGCTGAGGTGCACAGATCTATTTTGCCGATTCTGTCACTATGCTTAACACCAGACTTCGACGTTTTGCGCAGATTCGGTGATGCATGAAAGGTACGTGAGGATAGAAACAAACAATTCACTCGCCTATAATAAGCCGAAGAGCATATCAAGCGAGACATGGAGAAGTTTTTTTTCATTTCAAGGAACGAAAATAAATAAGTGTCTTTATAAGGATGATGGTATACAAATACAAGATACGTAGTTGCGTACAAGTTACTACTAGTGGTTTTCAAAGTCAAATCTGGCAAGCTTAAGCTCTAGCCTCTAGCCCGCAGCTTCGTGAAGGATAAGCATACGCCAGACAATTCCACGATAGATTAGTCGGCACCTTTCTGCTGCGGAATTATCTGGCCGGTGGACGGTGTACAACATCCGTGGACGGATTCTTGCAGCAATATATGAAAATACAGGAGGTGCTTCCCGATCTTATCATAATAGCAACTTCGTGCCTGGCATAATGGCAAAAGAAGAATTGCACATGCCAACATAATAGTCTACATCATGTGCACGCATGGACACATGGACAGGGAGCCAAACTGCCGAAGGATGAAGGCGGCTCGCTGTGCTCTCCAATGTGTGAGACAGGCAGACAGCGGCGCCTGCTCCCAAGATAGATGTATTAGATGGTCTCCAACGGCGTAGGCAAAGGATGATCCAAACGTAAAATGTACTGTGCACAGTGTTTTGCGTCTTAGAATCACGCGTCAACGGAGGATGCATCCAAAGCAGCCATTTTGGGTACTTGGCGAATCGATAGGCAAAAAAGCGTAGTCTCTCGCGACGACGCAAAAGCATAGCAGAGAGGGGGAGCTGAGGGGGGCTTCGGCGTGAGCTCCGTCCACCCCGCCGCCGCACCGGCGCCTCCAGGAACGGCGCAAGTGGGAGTCCTCCTCCTCGGGCTCCGGGGGCAGCTCCTCCTCCACCGACGAGCCCGAGCCGCGCCGCATCCGCACGGAGGCCCACTGCCCGCGCTGCTCCGAGCACATGGACATCCTCTTCTCCCACCGGGGCCCCCCTCCGACGACCGCGGGCGCCACCGCCGGCGCCACCGCCGGCGGCGGCTACCAGGCGCTGAACCTCTGCCCCAACTGCCGCAGCGCCTACTTCTTCCGCCCGCACGTCCTCGCCCTCTTCCTCTCCGCCACGCCGCCCGCCGCTCCGCCGCTCCTCCTTCCTCCGCTTCAAGCCCCGCGCCTCACCGCCACCAACACCGGCACCGACGCAACCGCGGCGCCCCCCGTCCGGATCTACGTTGAGGTAGTCGCCGGGGTTGTACTTGTGCGGGTAGCTCCCCGGGAGGTAGAACCCGCGGGCGCCTGGCAGCACCGTCGCGAGCAGCAGGGTCTGGGGTGGGCGGGCGGGTCGGTTGTGGCGCTCGGCCCTGCTCCAGCGAGGAGGGGGTGTCGGTGGCGGTGGAGCAGATCTAGCGAGGGGTGGTGGTGTGGTTGCTCGGGCTCTATTGGAGAAGGCAGAGATTTGGGTCCGTGACTTTTCACTGTAGATGACCTATATTAGTGAATGGGTATCGTTTTTGAGTCGTTTTTGTTGGAGACAGTCTTAGGCTGTCTCCGATGGATGACCCCTATGGAGATCCAAACCCAAAATTGGGTCATGGATAGTACTGTATCAGACTCCAACAGAATATCTATATGCGAGACTCATTTTTGTTATAGCAAAGGCACAACCCAAATATGAGTATCATCTCTCCTGGAGACTCATTTGCAGAAAGGGTTCTCTTTTAGGTCCTGTTGTTGGATAAGACCAAAAATAGGTATTGAACCCTTTACCTGTAGCGCTACCCAAACATGGAATGTGTCTTGTATTTTGGGTGATGTTGTTGGAGATAGTCTTAGCCCTTGGTGCGACGGAGGTGTTGCTATCTGTGAAAAAACAAAAATGTAAATGAGTTAACAAGAGCATCAAATTCCCATGTAAGAAATATATATAGCATTATAGCCCACATTAGTACATTACCAGTTATATATTCTGACAATGACCATATATGGCGATGTCAATAATCAACTAAATATGTGGACATGCATATATACAAAAAAAAAACATAGCAAAATACAAGTCTCCTTCAGGCACAGGTACTCTTATTGTGAAAGACTGAAAGCAAATGTGTCAAGTATATTCAATCAATCTAGAATACCTTGAGTTCCTTGAGAACCTGAAGGCAGACTGTAGGCTTATTTCAGTTTCTTCCTCTTTGCACGTGGCTCATTGACAATTCCACTTGCAGGACTATCCTGCAGTGGGTGATACTTTGCTCGTTGCAATGCTTCCTCATAATCATTCAACTTGTGCTTCTCTTTGTTCTGATGATAACAACAAAAGCACAACTATAGTAAGGCTAGCCTTTTCTTCTCTGTCAATTGTAGTTAAACCCATGATCACATACATAAGCATTCTTATAAGTTGCTATTTGTTGCTTACAAACTTTCAGCTCCATGTTTAGATTACTAAGACGAGAATCAACAGGAACTGTGCATTGCTGAACCAACTGCTTCTGACGCCCACGAACAACTTGTGGTTGCCATACGTTTAATGCCACAGAAGCTCTCCTGCATATGTTTCAGAGAGTAAGAAATTGCACAATCAGCATACACTAATGGTAAGAAATATGCAAGCATGACAGTAATGAAAGAAATGGTGCAGAAGCCATTTTAACTCCAAGTCATCAATGGTTGGAGATAGCGCAGACAATGCATTGTGTACCAAGCAATATATTGTCTCTAACGACATGCTTCGGAAGGACTGTGTTTGTCCTTTATATGGCAGGACTATAGTCTGTAGCAATGTAGGGCGTGTTTGGTATACGGCCACACACTGCCACAGCCACAGGTGTGGCGGCGCCGAACCTTAGGCGGCAGAAATCGGCGCCACACTCTGCCACAAAAAATGAGCTAGCAGGTGCATGCAAAGCTGTGGCGTGCCACAGATGAAACATCAACCAAACAGCGTCCTCGATTTCTGTGGCAGCCAAAAACCTGTGGCGTGACAATGTTTGGCGTGAAACCAAACACGCCCGTAGTGCTAGGCAAAGAAGCAACATCTCTCCACAGGATTCAGACTGCCGCTGGAGGGAAGACAATTAGGCTATGTTTGGTTGAGCTGTGAGCTGTGGAAAAGAAGCTGTCGTGAGCTATGTGCTGTGGAAAAACTGTAAACTGTTTGACTAAAACAAGTATAAAACCTATTCCCTCTCTCTATCTCCCTTGAAACATCCATGAAATAGCTCTATATTTCCATTCATTTTGAAAAGCAGAAAGCCAAAAGCAGGGTCCAAGATACTTCCAAAATTGTATTACACGAAAGCGGCTGCTTCTGAAAAAACAGCTTCAAGTTTCACCCGTTTGGTTGGCTTTATGCTTTTTGGCAGCAGGAGCACTTTTCAGAAGCTCAACCAAATGCAGCCTTAGAGATGCCATTGTATTGGCTTCTCAGTTCAAATCCTGACTGGCTGATGGTACCACCGTCCTCTCATCATGTCAAGGGCGTCGAGGGACAGGGTAGGAGGACCCCGGCTACGTAGTTCGTAGCCGCGATCCGTGGTTAGGGGCGAGGTTTTACCCCTCAGCGCCCGATTGTTTCAGCAAAGGTAGATTAGGGAATTTGGGTAATTGTTCTTGCTTGATTATCTCCATACTGAGTACAAGAATATATAGGTCATTTGGCCATAACAGCTTGGAGCCAATTGCTCCTAAATCTAAGGCCATGATCGGCCCTCCTGCCTTCTAGGCTCTTGCCTGTTCAGCGCGCTCTGCGTGCGCGGTGACCACGCCTAAGGTGCCGCTGGTGTGCCGTCTGTGGCCCTGCGTGCATCCCAGGCGCGCCGTTTCCTTGTATAGGCGCGGCCCCACATGACATCTCTCCCCCCCTCGACGAGCAGCTCGTCCTCGAGCTGGAATGCTAGGTACCGGTCGAGGAAGGAGTCCACATCTTCCCTGTCGCGGAGGCAGCGGTCTCACCCTTCCAGTGGATGAGCACCTGGCGGACGCCGCGCGCCAAGCAGAGCGGGTGCGCACCGCACGTTCAGGTTCGGGGACTGCGGCACCGTTGTGGATGGCTGGGAGGGGCGGTGGAGCAGCTGGCGGAACACCGACAAACTTCTTGAGGAGGCCGGCGTGGAAGACGTCGTGGAGCCAAGTGCGCGGGGGCAGAGCACGGCGCACCGCGACAGCGTTGATGAGCTCGGTGACGCGGTACAGCCCGAAGAAGCGAGGCTTCAGCTTCCCTTTGGTCGCCTAGGGCAGGGAGACGACAGCACGATGGCGTAGGCGGAGCAGAGCCCAATCGCCAACCGCATAGGAGACAGGGCGATGAAGCTTGTCGTAGTGTCGCTTCTGGACTGCCTGGGCCTGTTCCAGCCGATAGCGGACGTCTGCTAGGAATTCGTCGCGGTCCGCCATGTTCTTGGCGACAGCAGCCACGCGTGTTTCGCCCGGCTCATAGGAACGAATGGTCGGCGGGTCCCAGCCATACACCACACAGAACGGCGTGTCGCGGAGCAAAGTTTGGTAGGCCGTATTGTAGATGTACTCGGCCTCGGGCAGCCAGCGGAGCCATTGGCGGGGGCGGTCGTCGGTGAAGCAGTGCAGGTACATGACGATGACGCGGTTGGCCGCCTCCGTCTGTCCATCCGATTGCGGATGGAAGGCCGTCGTCATGTGCAGCTTGGCGCCCATGAGGCGCATCAATTCCTACCAGAACGTGGAGGTGAACACCGGATCACGGTCGGACACTATCGACTGCGGCACGCCGTGGAGTCGTACAATGTTGGCGAAGAAGGCCTACGCCACGGACTCTACATTGTACGGGTGAGCCACGGGGATGAAGTGGCAATACTTGCTGAAGCGGTCGACCACCGTCAATATGACAAACTTCCCCCCACGCGCGGTTGAGCCTCCACGAAGTCAAGGCCGATGTCGGTCCAGACCGCTTGCGGTACCGGCAGAGGCAGGAGGAGACCGGCCGGATGTAGGTGCTCCGACTTGTATCGCTGGCAGGTGGAGCACGCGCGGACGTAGTCCTGTACCAGGCGGCGCAAGTTAGGGAAGTGGAAGTCGCGGCGAAGGTGGTGCACGGTGCGCTACACACCCTTGTGGTCGTCCTCGTGCACGACAGACATGATCTCCGGCAGCAGGGTCGCGTTGGCGGGATGTAGAGGCGGGAGTCGAAGGCCACCATGCCGTTGATCAGAGACCACAGCGACGCACGGGTACTCGCGGTGATCTCGTCCCGGATGGCGATGAGGGCCGGATCGGTGGCCTGTGCCTGGCGGAGGCGCTCGATGTAGTTGAACCGCGGCGAGGAGATGGCCAAGACGGCGCCCTCATCGGTGTCGCGGCGCGAGAGGGCATTGGCCACCGTGTTTGTGGCACCGGGCTTGTACTCGACGGTGAAGTCGAAACCGAGGAGTTTGCCGACCCAATGGTGCTGCGGAATCGTCGCGAGGCGTTGATCAAGGAGGAACTTGAGGTCGTAGTGGTCCGTGCGTACCAGAAAACGGTAGCCTCAGAGGTACGGACGCAAATGGCGGATGGCGTGGACGAGGCCGATCAGTTCCCGTTCGTAGGCGGCAAGGAAACGATGGCGAGGTGCGACGGGCCGACTGAAGTAGGCGACCGGATGCTTCTCCTGGATGAGCACCGCCCCGAAGCCGTGGGTCGAAGCATCGCATTCGACGTGAACGGCTTGGAGAAGTCTGGCAAAACCAGGACTGGAACCGATGTGACCGCGGTCTTGAGCGCCTGGAAGGCCGCGGCAGCATCGTCGTTCCAGCTGAACCCCTCCTTCAGGAGCGTCGTGAGGGGGGCCGCAATGGAGCCGTAGTCGTGGACGAATTTGCGGTAGTAGCCCGCTAAGCCAAGGAATCCGCGCACCGGTGATAATGTGGCCCGGGTAGGAGTTGGAGCCGACCCCAAAAGCGCACTTAGAGCGCTTGACGAAGAGGCGGTGCTGCTGCAACAAGGCGAGGACAGCGCGAAGGTGCCGGAGGTGATCCGCCCAGGTGGTGCTGTAGATGAGGATGTCATCAAAATTCAAAAAATATGAGCACGAATCGGCGGAGAAATGGAAAGTGGCCGGGGCATTGCATAGCCCAAACGGCATCACCAGGAATTCGTAGAGCCCATCGTGCGTGTGGAACGCCGTCTTGGCGATGTCGGCCGGACTCATCCGGACCTGGTGGTAGCCCGAGCGCAGATTGAGCTTGGTGAAGAACTTGGCGCCGTGAAGCTCGTCCAGCAGCTCGTCGACCACCGGAATGGGGAAGGCGCCCTTGACGGTGATCGCGTTCAAGGCTCGGTAATCGACACAGAAGCGCCACGAGCCGTCGGCCTTCTTGACGAGGAGTACCGGGGAGGAGAACGCGGAGGAACTCCGGAAAATGAGCCCCTGGTCCAGCATGGCGGCACATTGCCGCTCCAGTTCATCCTTGTGTGTCGCCGGGAACCGGTAGGGTCGTACGGCCATGGGCTACGATCCTAGGAGGAGGACGATGCTGTGGTCGTGGCAGCGTGGTGGAGGTAGCCAGTGGGGCTCGGCGAAGACGTCGGAGTAGAGGAGCGCGTCCAGCAGGTTGGCGATGGCGTCGATCGCGTGCAGCCTGGGTGCCTCCGGGCCGGCCACGCCCTGCCAGCGGACCCGGTGCTCGCGCTGCTGGAACGTCACCGTGCGGGCGCTGAAATCCCAGAGGATGGGGCCAGCGTGGCGAGACACTGGTTGCCGAGGACAATGTCATACCCGGCCAGGGGAAGGACGAAGAGGTCGGCGAGGAAGTCGTCGCAGTTGACGTTGAATGCGGCCCGGCGAATGACGCCCAGGCAAGAGATGCGCTCGCCGTTTGCCACCGTGGCCGTCATGCGGGGGTGGTGTTGCAGAGGGAGCCCAGTCCGCCGCGCCGCCGCCTCGGAGATGAAGTTGTGCGTGGACCCCGAGTCGAGCAGCACGACGAGGGAGGTGTTACCGAGCTTGAGGTGGATCTGCATTGTTTCATTGAGGCGGACTCCAGCGATGGCGTGGAGGGAGAAGTGTGGGACGACCTCCTCTGTTGCGCCCTCCTCCGACGTCTCAGGAGAGACCTCCGCGTCCTCCACAACACCGTCTAGCAGAAAGAGGCGCTGGCATACCCTGTTATGGCCGCGGCCGAACTTTTCGTTACAGTTGTAACAAAGTCCGAGGTGGTGGCGTTCCTCATGTTCGGCCTGGGTGAGTCGCTTGACCAGCCGGCCCTCCACGGTGATCGTGGCCGGGGTGGACGTGGCCGGGGTGACCGTTGGTGGCGCCGGCAGGGCGAGGCGCGGGGCGGGCGCTGCAAGGAGTGCGCGCGATGTCGCCTGGGGCTGAGGCGCCGCGTACTGATCCCGCAGCTCGAGCTTGCGCGCCAAACTCATGGCCGCGTCAAGGGATTGGGGGTTGTGAACCTTGACGTCGAAAGGTTGAGCGGCGGTTGGAGTCCGGCGGTGAAGAGCTGAACCCGCTGGTCCTCGTCCAGGCGGCCCACGCGTAGGAGGAGTGCTTGGAAACGGTCCTGGTACTCCTCCACGGAGCCCGTGCGTTTGCACGCCACCAATTTGCCGAGTGGGTTGGATCGGAGGGGCGGACTGTAGCGGAGGTGGAGCAGCTCCTTGAAGCGGCGCCAGGACGGAGTACCCTCGTCCTGCTGGACCGTCCTCCAGGTTGTACGAGGCCATCCAGACCTTCTCCTCCTCCATGATGTGTTGTTGATAGAAGTACGATTCACAACGATTGATGAAAATCAGGGGATCAGACTTGCCATCGTAGCGCGGTAAATCGAGCTTCTGGAACCGAGGCGGCCGGTCCTGGTGGTGCTCCCCGGAGGCGGACTTGGAGCTCGAGGAAGACGACGACAGTCGGTTCGCGTCCACGCGTTGAATCGCCTGGGAATTGGCATCGACGGAAGCCTGCAGCGACTTGAGGGTGGCGGCCAGGATGTCCAGGGTGGCCTGGAGTGCGGCCTCCTTGGCGCTAGTGTCTCCCATGGCGGCGGCGCGTTGCGGAGTGGGTGGTGCAGAGTTGGGACGCGGCGGCAGCTAAGGCGAGGATGATCGGCGAGGTGAGGAAGGCCTGGATCGTGATGCCAAGTTGTCAAGGGCGTCGAGGGACAGGGTAGGAGGACCCTGGCTACGTAGTTCGTAGCCGCAATCCGTGGTTAGTGGTGAGGTTTTACCCCTCAGCACCCTATTGTTTCAGCAAAGGTAGATTAGAGAATTTTGGTAATTGTTCTTGCTTGATTATCTCCATACTGATTACAAGAATATATAGGCCATGATCAGCTCTTCTGCCTTCTAGGCTCTTGCCTGTTCAGCGCCTTCTGCGTGCGCGGTGACCACGCCTAAGGTGCCGCTGGCACGCCGTCTATGGCCCTGCGTGCATCCCGGGCGCGCCGTTTCCTTGTATAGGCGCGGCCCCACATGACACATCAGGGCACCACCAATGGAGGCTAACACTCTTAGTGGTTCTAGTGCAAATAAAGTGATCCACATAGACTAGGAAATATTGAGACTACTATTCACACAATGCAAACTAACATTACTTGTGGTTTGCAAAGAAATTTTTTCCTTTCATCATACATCACCTTTATTTCCTCTTTTCTTCTTTTTTAGCATGAACCACCTTCTCTCTCCCCAAGCATATGTAGTTTCTGCAAGCCACTATGACAAGTGTAGAGCACCTACTTTTTTTATCCGATCCTACATGACACTTGGGGCTACTAGTAAAAAAACAGCGTTGGGGAAGCTCTCAGAGGATGGGCAAACTCCTAAAAGTTGTCATATAGGGGAATGAGGTGGAAAAACAATCCCCTTTCCCTAAAAGTTGTCATATAGGGGAATGAGGTGGAAAAAGTGCTCCAGCAGATCCCCTTTCCCTATATTTTTTCTCAATCCCTCAAAAAATCCCCTCAATCCCTCAAATGGAGGGGATCTGGCACAGATTTTTCTCAATCCCCTTTCTACCTACTTCTGTCACTGACGTGTGGGTCCACAGAAGAGGTCAGTGCCGCCGTCGCGCGAGGGAGCGCGTGGTTCACCAAGAACACTTGTGCAAGGCATTGTTTCAGTACTGTAACATACAAGAGGCTTTCAATTCGGATGGAACAGATAGCAGCAAATCATTAACATGGCCTAACTAGTTGTACATGTGGTCTGAAAGATTGGCCTAACATTTGTCTAAGTGACCAGATGATATATCGTGGAAGCAACTGTCTTGAGCAATATGATACTTTTGCAAGACATTGCTTTTGAAATGAACAAAATACACGAGCCTCAATTTCGATAAACATGACAAACAGGGAAAAAACATTAATAGTTATAATCAGTGGTCTGAAAAAGCAATCTCAAGCTCGAGTAAACAAGCAGCTCAATATAGGATGGAAGCTACTGTCTTGATCAATATGACACTTTTGTAGGATGTCCTTTTTGTAATGAGTTACATACAGGAGACTCTAGTTTGGATGAAGATTTGAAGCAGACAAACAAGGGCAGATCATTGACTGAACTAACCAGCCGTACATGTGGTTTCAAAGAACAATCTCTGCCTGGCTCTTGTGTAAACAAATAGCTTAATATATCATGGAAATAACAGTCATAAGCATTTTTTTCTTCTCGTGCACTGCCAATTACTAGATGAGTGTTCAGAAACACAGCTGTACTACTATGATAAAATAGCACACATTTTTCAGTTGAATAGACGCACTTTAGCTCTGATAATTCCTTACTGGTCTGCAAATTGATGTTTCTACTTTCTGCTTTACACTAAAATTTACGTGCGAATATCTGATACATTCGTTTCGTTAAGACGCAGATGATTAAGTAAGCCTTTGCAAAGTACAGAGACAGCAACAAACGGATGAAACATGATAGATTTGGCATAAAAAGCTAGCAAACGGACCTGACTCTCTCGAGGTTGTCGAGCTCCTGCGCAGCCGTCTTCATCTTTTCCCCCTCTTCCCGAATGGACCCCTCCAGCTCCGCTAGCCGCCTCCTGGAAGCCAGCACCCGCGCCTCCGCCTCGAACACCGCCCGCCGCCTCGCCTCCGCCATCCGCACCTTGTGTCTCTCAAACCTGCAGCAGAGATGCATCAGTGGAGCAACCTGCACGCACAAGACCAACAATAGCGATCGAGGCGAAAGGGGAGATGGCGAAATTACTTGATTCTGTAAAGGGATTTGGGGTGGAGCTGCTGCTGCGGCTGGGAGGTGGAGGCCGAGGACGTGGAGGGATGGGATTGGGAGAGGAAGTCGCGAGAGAGGAGTTCCGACCAGAGGGCGGGGTAGACGGAGAGGCGTCCGAGGCGGCGGGAAGCGATGGCGAGGCAGCAGAGATCGCGGAACCCCAGCGCGGACGACGCGACTCCCATCTCCAGGACGCGCGCCCACAGCTCGTCGGGAAGATCCGACGCCGACATGTCCCTATTAGGTTTGGTCGGTGGCGCACGGCACGAGCGCGAGTACTGCGATGCCAAGGCGGCGGGAGGGCGAGAGGGCGAGCTACGCGGCCGCCGCTTTTCGTCTCGTTTGGATGTGGAGGAAGGGTTCAGACAGACTTCAGAGGCGAGGAGGAATCAGGACAGGAAGGTACGAATTGGTCCCGGCCACAGGCCACTGAGGGCGTCCTCATCAGAGCAGACCCAACGCTCCATGCTGTACAGTGGTTTCATTTGTCCATGTAGGCTCGGATGCCAGGTGGATGCAAAAAGTAAAAAGATGGTAGCCTTTCAAACTGTCATAGGAGCCTGCGGAGGTACCGTTTGCGATCAAGGAGGCATATGCAGTGTACCTTACGTTGAGACAGCGTTGGTCTGAATGCAGCTGCTCCTACATGGATGAACACTTTTTTCACGAGGCACATGATCCTATATACCTGCGATGGGGTTGCTCTCAGTGGCCAAGAAGAAATCGCTAGCGCTGTGGTGAAAAGAATGTAAGTATGAATTACGTATCACGAAAAGTAATTTATGTTTGGCTAAATTTTTAGTGAATAATATTTACAATTATATCTTTAAATTAATTTATTATAAAAATATATTTCATAATTAATTTGATTGTATTTAACATGAATACTTTTTATCTATAATTAGTCAAAGTTATTACGGAGGCAGTACTCGTTAGCCTGTGCCGAGTCTGCCTTGTGGCCAATGGAATTCAATCTAGGCTGGCTATTTGATCTCGTTGGGGACGCCCTGAGCGTCTGAGCCCGCCCAGCGCCCATCATGTTTGGACGGTTGTCACTTGTCAGGTTAGAGAAGACCTGAGAATTGAGAGATGCTGAAAGTTTGTTAATACGGAGTAAGTGCACTTCTAAAAGTGTGACGAAGATATCAATGCCAGTAAGAAATTACATATATACCTAGGTGTAATTATTACGCTTTGAGAAAAGAGAAAGTAGAAAAGGACAACTAGACAGTCTGTTCGTTTGCTCGTATCTGGCTTATAAGCCATCGCTTATCAGCCAACGAACAATATTTTTCTCTCACGTTAAACAAGCCAACAGTACTTTCAGCCATGTCTTATAAGCCAAACCAGCCCAAACGAATAGGACGAGAGTTGTTTTGTCTCATATGTAGATGTGCTTTTATTTTGGGAAAAGATTTGAACTCTACAAGTGCTTATTATGGGACGGATGGAGTATTTCCATGTCTTTGCAAATTTGAAATCTGTAAACCAAATTAAAAAATGACAAAGCACTCTCAATTGACTTAGAGCTTTCGCAAGCGCATTGACTAGAGCATCTCCAAGACTTTAAAAATAAAACAGAGAGAGACCAAAAGTTATAGCTTTTGGTAATTGCAAAAATGTAGGGCATGTTTGGAACGCAGAAATTTCACAGGAATCACACAGGAATTTCACAGAAATCAGTTCAATTTCACAGGAAAAACGCAGGAATGGGAAAAAAATCCCGCATTCCAAACAGGCCCGTATTGGGTTCTAATCATCTCGTGAGACCTCTCTGGTCACCTCTGGCTAAAGCAGGAAGAGGCTTATGCTGGAATAGTGTTTTCCCCAAAAATGTCCAAAATCTATTTTTGAGCGCCCGGAGAAAGAGCACAAATTTGAGGAGATTTGACGTTGGTTTTAAGCAATAGTCAAAATAAGGTGGTGATTTAGGCTGCTATTGGAAGGATGTTTTTGCTCGACATACCAAAATCAGTTTTTGGCTGTCATTGTTGGTCAGTTTTGGAGATGCTCTGACGGTTCTAGAGCTTCCCTGTTGAAGGGTTGAGATGGCGACTAGAGGGGGGTGAATAGTCTTTTCTAAAACTTAATCGCGTCGGCTAACCGATACAAATGCGGAATTAAAACTATCGGTCTAACCAAGACTATACCCCACTATATATGTTCACTAGCACCTTGCAAAGATAATAATTATGCAACAAAGGTGCCGGGCTAGTTAGAGCTCTCCTAAACAATTCTAGGAGCAAGGTTACACAAACCTATGCCACTAGTACTTTAAGCAACAAGGGAGCTCCTACACATGCTAGTAAGCAAAAGCACAAAGCTAACGATGCTCACTAGCAATGCTCAATAACAAAGCAACCAATGCCTAATTAGAGAGCGCAAATACTTAGCTACACAAACTAAGCAATGTGACTAACAAGGTTACTAAAACCAAATTAGCCACGCAATGGAGCTACTTCTATGCTACACAAGCAAGAAGGTAATTAGCAAGCTTCTCAAGCTATCTAATTACAAGAGCAACTACACAAGCTTAATATGTATAAAAGTAATGACAAGCTTATGTAATAGGGATGCAAACCAACGGGAAGAACAAGGTTGACACGATGATTTTTCTCCCGAATTTCACGTGTTTGCCAACACGCTAGTCCCCGTTGTGTCGACCGCTCACTTGGTGGTTCGGCGGCTAATTAGCATCACCCGCTAAGCCCGCACGTCGGGCGCCGCAAGAACCTACCCCTTGAGTGAGGGTAGCTCAATGACACACTTTACTAAAGTTGCTCTTCGCGGCTCCCGCGGGGCGAGCACAATGCCCCTCACAAGCACTTCTCCGGAGCGCCGCACAAACTTCTTGCGCGCTTCGACGGAGACCACCACCAAGCCGTCTAGGAGGTGGCAACCTCCAAGAGTAACAAGCACCACCGGCTTGCAACTCGATCACCTAGTGCCACTCGATGCAACCTCATGATGCAATCGCACTAGAATCGCTCACTCACACAATCAAATGATCGCTATCAAGTATGTGTGAGATGGAGGGCTCCTAAGCACTCTCAAGCATGGACACAAAGTCCCCCAAAGTGCTCAACACCAGCCATGGCCGAGGGCCACTTCTATTTATAGCCCTAAGGGCTAAACTAGCCGTTACCCCTTCACTGGGCAACGGTCGGGCCGACCGGACGCTCCGGTCGTGTTGACCGGACGCTGGACCTCAGCGTCCGGTCGCTCACAGACGACCACGTGTCCTGGTTCCAACGGTCACTTGACTTGACCGGACGCAGCAGCACTCAACTGACCGGACGCTGAACCCCCAGCGTCCGGTCGTTTCCAGTAAGCTCACGAGCATGACCGGACGCGTCCGGTCGAACGCGATCGGACGCAGCCAGTGTCCGGTCACACTCCAGCTACTGCGTCACCGTACGTCAGCCTGACCGGACACAGCCTTCCAGCGTCCGGTGCATTCAGATCCAGCGTCCGGTCAGTTGACCGACGCCAGCATCTTCGCGACCAACTCGTTTTCACTTCTTACTTCTTCACCCTTGCTCCACTGAGCTAACCACCAGAATTTGCATCTGGCGCAATAGAAAATAGACATTCCATTTTCCCGAAAGCGCCGAATCTCGCCGAGAGGGACCCAAACCCATCTCACCCCTACAAACACCACCTCCTTTGTAAATGTGCCAACACCACCAAGTGTACATCACCATGTATATGTGTGTTAGCATTTTCACAATCATTTCCCAAAGGATGTTAGCCACTCAACTTGCCACGCCACTCGATTCTAGCGACAATGCAAAGTTAGATCACTCGAGTGGCACTAGATGACCGATATGCAAACAAGTTTGCCCCTCTTGATAGTACGGCCATATATCCTAAACCCGGTCATAAACTTCTCTACACACCTATGACCGGTGAAATGAAATGCCCTAGGTTATACCTTTGCCTTGCGCATTTCATTCCATCTCCTTCAATGTCGATGCAACATATGCACCAACACGATCAACAATGATATGATCCACTTCATATCATCACATGATCATATTGGTTCATCGATCTTGACTCTACTTGCTCTTCACCGTTGCCATCGTCCATCGGCGCCAAGTCTTGCTCAAGCTTCACCGCCACGCGGTCCATCACTCCAAAGCCTTCGACTTGCCCTTCACGCTTGCAACCGGTCCATCAAGCCAAGTCTTGTCTTGATCTTCTCCACCTTGATCACATGACTCAATGTCATGTCTCATGTGCATTTAAGCTCCTTCATCATCACATGTGTGAGCTTTACAACATCTCCAAGCCATTTTCACCTTCATGGCATATGTTGCTCACACACATGTACCTATGGACTAATCACCTATGTATCTCACATAAACACAATTAGTCCACCTAGGTTGTCACTCAATTACCAAAACCAAACAAGGACCTTTCAATCTCCCCCTTTTTGGTAATTGATGACAACTCTACAAAGATATATAAATTAAGCTCTTTTGGATTCATGTTGCTTGCCCAAGCAATTTTACCATGTGTAAATGATTTTGGACAAGTACCACAAACCCAAAATGGTAGTATTAGCTCCCCCTACATATGTGCTAGAGTATTTCATTTGAAGCTTGCACATATGCATAGATTGAAAAATGTGGGAGAGTAAATACTACACAATGATGCTAAGGTGTTGTCGATACGGGACCCACAGGATACCCCGCAAGGGAGAGAGAAGATCTAGTTCAACTAGGATTCTTCCCATGTAAATCTTAGTAGTAGAACTATCAAGTAATCCTACTAGGAAATCTCATTGTAAACCGACTAGGACTCTGGCCTCCTGACTATATAAAGGAGGGCAATGCTCCTGTCAAAAGAGAGAACAGAACAGATCATAATCAATCCAACGCAAAGGCTAAGGCCGACTGGACGTAAGGTTATTACTCGATCTACGATCGAGGGTCTGAACCAGGATAAATCGGCTGTCTCTTGCGTAAACCATCGAGTTCAACATACGCCGAAGCCCGAACATACTGCCCCGGGTACCCCCGTGGCAGGCTATCGATGGTAAAACATCGACAGCTGGCGCGCCAAGTAGGGGCTTTCGGCGACTTTGCTTCCGAGAGCTCGATGGACCTCGACAACATAATTTTCCCGACGGGATCAACTTTCATCTTCGGCTCATGGATCTACGAGGCAGACAACAACGGCAAGCTTCAAAGCCATCTCCTCGAAGATCCAGATCATCTAAAAGAAGTTCCTATTTCAACAACTACAACGGATCAGCTCACCAGAAGATTCGCGCAGCTCATAGTATCCGAGTCAAATCGGATTTCACGACCACTCGTATCCGATTCGAATTCAAGCTCCAAGGCGAAGTTTTATCCGAGTGCTTTCAAGAAACCGAGTTCTTTTTTGGCAAGATTCCAGAGCACAACCCAAAACAACTCGGATTACCCCCAGAATTCTCTCAAGAAGTCGAGTTCTTTTCCATTTGGGCTCGACAACATGGCAAAATCCTATCAGGGACAGGTCGAAAGATTTTTCAATCCAAGATTTGGGATACCACTGACAGGAGCTCAGGAGGGTCTCGTGCTAACGATAACATCGCAGGACTGTATCATCCACTGGTCGGATTCCGTTCCTGAGGATAGCGAAACCCAACTAGTCGGCACAACAACAACAGCTATTTTACCTTACCAAGAAGGAGACTCGATCTACGACACCGAGGCATCCACTAAAGTTATCAGCGACTCCGACAGCATGAAAACTAACACCAATAACAGAACGACTCATGCACGAGAAGTGCTCATGGTTCGACGACCACGGTCACCATTAAATCCCCCAGAAGCACCCGATGTCAGATCATCAGATGAATCAGAATCCAACATATCACCCTTTGCCTAGGGCTACGACGGAGAAACAGATAGTCAGAAACAAGCTAGAGAAAGAAAAAACAAGTTGAAGCAAGGGCGCCAACACCGTGCTAGGTAGCGCAGGGAAGCTTGGATCAGATACGAGTCAGAATTGGCTGAGTACGACAAAAGAAAATCGCAACGAGAAGTCGAAGGAAGACGCACGGCGAATACGCCTTACGATAAGATTCGAGAAGCATTAGAAGAACTCGGAGCAACTTCGCATCCTGGTGAGAAGTATGAACAGCTCCAGGACTTGCTCCGATCGACAATCCCGAGAACGCATGAAGAGAAAGCTCGATCAAGACTACCCGCCAGATCAACAACCCACCGGCAAGAAGATCAAAATCAAAGGAAATCCGCTTTCGAAAGACTTGGGCCGGGTGGAAGCCATGACTGAGGAAGTAGGAAGGAACATAATCAAGGCCACCGATTTGAACAACTAAGGAAGACTAGGAGCAGGGTTCCTGCCCAGACAACCTCGCAAGATTGTTCCCATCAGAACGACAGTTGGCCAGAGGAAGGCGCCGAATCTAAATTCAAAGAAACCAAGGCACACGACAGGTTCCCCTGCTTCGCGAACAGGCTCGCATTGGTGCGATTACCTCACAAATTCAAACCGTCTAATCACTCCAAGTATGATGGCAAAACTGAACCAAAGCAATGGCTCAGAATATATTCACAATCAATTGAACTAGCCGGAGGAGACGACGATATCAAAACCCTTTTCTTCCCCATGGCACTGGAGGCCATGCCCCTCCAATGGTTCGATAAACTAAATCCAGGATCTATCAGAAATTGGGAGGATTTGCAAAGAGCTTTTTGTGAGAATTTCGCAGGAATCATTACACACCCAATCACTCATGCAGAACTAAAAGGACTCAAGCAAAAGGGAGGTGAAAGTCTTAGAAACTACTATCGACGATTCGGCGAACTACGAGCTCAAGTGCATGACATAACCGAACGAGAAGTAATTGAAGCCTTCTCTCACGGAATCATGGCTAGATGGCAATTTCAAGACTTCTGCAAAGAAAATCCGAGAAACAATGAAGAATTTAGACGTACAGTAGAAAAGATGATTACTGCAGAAGAAAAAACACGAGAGAGGTTTCCGGACAGAAGCAACCAAGACAACCTGGACAAGCAAAATCACCGAAATAGCAGACATCAAGAAAGAAAACGTAGACCAGACAATACTGTGGCAATGGCCGACAAATCAAAGAAGTTTCCCAAACCCAAAAGATATGATGACATTGAAAACATACGTTGCCCATTGCACCCTAGTGGAAGGCACACCATCGGAAATTGCTACACTTTCAATGATCGATACACAAGAAAAGATAGTAAGGAAAACACCAAAGAGGACAATCAGAAAAGAGAAGAAGACAACCACGAGGACAAAGGATTTCAAAAACCCAGGGGAACACTAGCAGTGATTTTCTTAGGGGCTCCGGATTGCAGAAGCAAACATCAAGAAAAACTAGCACTGCGGACCATTATGACAGTAGAACCGGCTACACCAAGATACCTCAATTGGTCATAGTATCCTATCCAATTTACCAGAGAAGACCAATGGACTAGCGTGGGAAACACAGGCCATTATCCACTGGTTCTAGATCCGACTATTGCTGGTATGACCGTCACCAAAGTACTAATCGATGGAGGAGCTGGACTTAACATCATCTTTTCAGAAACTCTAAGAAAATGGGACTACAACTCGCCGGGATGATTACGCCAACAAGCACACCTTTTTACGGAATAGTACCCGACAAAGCAGCCATGCCACTCGGACAAATTACTTTACCTGTTACCTTTGGAACTCCTTCAAACTACCGAACAGAGTTTATCAAATTTGAAGTCGCCGACTTCGATTCATCATATCATGCAATCCTCGGACGTCCAGCACTGGCCAAATTCATGGCAATACCACATTATCCGTACTTACTGCTTAAGATACCAGGACCCAACGGTATCCTTTCTCTTCGAAGCGATTTAAAGCGCGCTTTTGACTGTGACGTTCAAGCAATCCAAATTGCAGCTAAAGCGCAAGCCGACAATGGAAGAAAAGAAATAGCCGCAATCGCTGCAGAAACAAGCCAAGAAGAATTAGAAATACCGGCTAAAAAGCCCAGCATCATCGCACCACCAAAAGAAGCCGATGTCAAGCAAATCGACTTAGGCACAGGCGATACCTCCAAGACAGCAACTATCAGTGCTCACCTCTCGGCAAAATAGGAACTCGCGCTCACCAACTTTCTTCGGGACAACAAAGATATCTTCGCTTGGAAGCCAGCCGACATGCCAGGAGTCCCAAGGGAGTTGGCTGAGCACAGAATTGATGTTAACAAAAGCTCCAAGCCTGTAAAACAACGGCTACGACGATTCTCACCCGACAAGAAGGCAGCAATTAAAAAGGAAATAACAAAACTGATGGCAGCCGGATTCATCAAGGAGATCCTTCATCCAGATTGGCTAGCAAACCCGGTCCTTGTATAGAAGAAAAACACGGACGAGTGGCGTATGTGCGTCGATTACATAGATCTCAACAAACATTGCCCAAAAGATCCGTTCGGGCTACCACGCATTGACCAGATAGTTGACTCGACAGCAGGATCTACGCTATTATCTTTTCTCGATTGCTATTAGGATATCACCAGATCGTACTAAAAGAAGAAGACCAGAGCAAGACATCTTTCATCACCCCGTTTGGTGCCTACTGCTACAAGACCATGTCGTTTGGACTAAAGAACGCTGGCGCCACGTACCAAAGAGCTATCCAGACTTGCCTTGGGAATCAAATCGGTGAAAATGTGGAGGCATACGTGGACGATGTGGTGGTGAAAACAAAGAACCCAGACACTCTAATTGAAGATTTAAAGCAAACCTTCGAAAACTTGAAGAAATGGAGATGGAAATTGAACCCAAATAAATGTGTATTTGGAGTTCCCTCAGGACAACTACTTGGATTTTTGGTCAGTCAGCGCGGGATCGAAGCCAGCACCAAGCAAATTCGAGCTATAACAGAAATGGGCCCACCTAGAAGTGTCAAAGATGTGCAGAAACTAACAGGATGCATGGCGGCCCTCAACCGTTTCATATCAAGACTCGGCGAAAAGGGGTTACCTTTCTTTAAACTACTAAAGAAGACAGACAAGTTCGAGTGGACAATAGAGGCCGACGAAGCTTTCAAAAAACTTAAAGAATACCTCACTTCATCGCCTATCCTGACACCTCCAAAGAAAGATGAAGATATGATGCTATATATTGCGGCAACTCCTACCGTAATCAGCACAGCAATAGTCATAGAAAGAGAAGAACAAGGGCGCATGTATAAAGTGCAACGTCCCGTATACTACATCAGCGAAGTACTGTCAGAATCCAAAATCCGGTACCCGCATGTACAAAAACTACTCTACGCTCTACTCATTACCTCACGGAAGCTTCGCCACTATTTCGAAAGCCACAAGATTACCGTGGAGACAGATTTTCCACTCGGAGACATCCTACACAATAAAGATGCCACGGGGCGCATATCCAAGTGGGCAGTTGAAATTGGAGCTCTTGACATCAATTTCACCCCACGGAAAGCAATCAAATCTCAAGCCCTCGCCGATTTCGTGGCCGAATGGACAGAGATTCAACAGCCTTTATCAGATACAATCCTCGACCACTGGAAGATGTACTTTGACGGATCACTCAAACTAGGCGGGGCCGGTGCAGGCGTTCTCCTCATTTCTCCAGAAGGAAAACAACTCAAGTACGTCCTTCAGATATTATAGCAAGCTACAAATAACAAAGCAGAATATGAAGCCCTCATCCACGGGCTACGAGTGGTGATTACACTCGAAATAAAAAGATTACTCGTATATGGCGATTCAGCAGTGGTCATCAACCAAGTCAATAAAGATTGGGATTGCACCAAAAAAACATGGGTGCTTATTGTGCTGAAATACGGAAACTTGAAAAGCATTTCCAAGGATTAGAAATTTTACACGTCCTACGCGATTCCAACATTGCAGCAGATGTCCTTGCCAAGCTCGGATCAGACAGAGCAAAAGTTCCACCCGGCGTATTCATAGAAGAGATATCAGTTCCCTCTATCAAACAACCCAGTGAAACAACACATGAAATTCAGGCTAAAGGCGTTCAGATCTTGATGATCAACACTTCATGGACCCAAGTTTTCATTGACTATATCAAAGAAAATAAACTGCCAGCAGATAAAGCAGAGGCCACACAAGTTGTTCGCAGAAGCAAAAACTACGTTCTAGTAGGGGATAAACTCTACAGAGCAGCATCATCAGGAGTACTACTAAAATGTGTCTCATTTGAAGAAGGCAAAGAAATCCTAGATGAAATACACTCAGGTTGCTGTGGAAATCATGCCGCTTCAAGGACACTGGTTGGCAAAGCATTTCGCACCGGATTCTACTGGCCAACCGCTTTGAAAGACGCAGAAGAGCTTGTCAAAAAATGCAAAGGTTGCCAAATGTTTGCAAGACAAGCCCACGTACCAGCTCACAATCTTATCTGCATCCCACCCGCTTGGCCTTTTTCCTGCTGGGGGCTAGATCAAGTAGGACCCCTGAAAAAAGCAAAAGGCGGCTTCGAGTACATCTTCGTAGCAATCGACAAATTCACCAAGTGGATTGAATACAAACCACTCGCGAAGTGCAGCGCAACCAAAGCAGTCGAGTTCATCCAAGACATTATGCACCGCTTCGGCATGCCCAATCGAATCATCATAGATCTAGGCTCCCCTTTCACAGCTACAGAATTCAAGGGCTGGGCACAAGACTGTGGTTTCAGTATAGACTATGCGTCTGTTGCACATCCAGAGGCCAACGGACAAGTAGAAAGGGCTAATGGACTCATACTAGCCGGATTAAAGCCAAGATTATACGAAGAACTAGTGGACTATGGGTCCAAATGGATTGAAGAATTACCGAAAGTAGTATGGGGACTACGAACTCAAATAAGCAGAGCAACAGGCTACTCACCTTTCTTCCTAGTTTACGGGTTAGAGGCCGTATTGCCCGCCGACTTGATATGGACATCCCAAAAGATAGAGCAATACGATGAAGGAGAAGCGGAACACACAAGAAGATTAGAACTCGACAGCTCAGAAGAAATCAGAGTAAACGCTACCCTCCAATCAGCCAGATACCTACAAGGTTTAAGACGGCATTACAACAAGAATACCCAACCTCGATCACTACAAGTCAGAGACTTAGTACTAAGAAGGATACAGAAGACTGACGGACGACATAAGCTACTCAGTCCATGGGAAGGTCCCTTCATTGTCACAAAAGTCACCGGACCAGGCACATACAAGTTAATAACCGAAGATGGAAAAGAAGTCAGCAATACATGGCACATTAGCCAGCTAAGAAGATTCTACGCGTAGAAACAACTCAAGAAAAAACAGATATGCAAGCCACAAGGGACCAACGTTCACAATCGACGAAAAGCAATACTCTTCAACAACATATGTAGTAGTTTATACTCATGATCAATAAAGATGGCATTCATCCACAGCATGTCTTGTCATGACCTTCAATGAGTTGTTTTCACGAAACAAAAAAGCAAAATGGCTGAAAACATGCCTGAGCATCCCGGCCGAGAGCAAAATAGCTAAAAAAACGCTTGAGCCCGCCGATGAGGGTAGCTAAAAGCTAACACCCGAAACAAAAAAGCAAAATGGCTGAAAACATGCCTGAGCATCCCGGCCGAGAGCAAAATAGCTGAAAAAACGCTTGAGCCCGCCGATGAGGGTAGCTAAAAGCTAACACCCGAAACAAAAAAGCAAAATGGCTGAAAACATGCCTGAGCATCCCGGCCGAGAGCAAAATAGCTGAAAAAATGCTTGAGCCCGCCGATGAGGGTAGCTAAAAGCTAACACCCGAAACAAAAAAGCAAAATGGCTGAAAACATGCCTGAGCATCCCGACCGAGAGCAAAATAGCTGAAAAAACGCTTGAGCCCGCCGATGAGGGTAGCTAAAAGCTAACACCCGAAACAAAAAAGCAAAATGGCTGAAAACATGCCTGAGCATCCCGGCCAAGAGCAAAATAGCTGAAAAAACGCTTGAGCTCGCCGATGAGGGTAGCTTAAAGCTAACACCCGAAACAAAAAGCAAAATGGCTGAGTCGACCGAAATTTAACTTCAAAAGACCCTCCAACACTTCGTTCCGAAAAGCAAGAGGCTCGGGGGCTACATCCAGATAGGAATACTTTTTCCTCAGAAAAGCACAAGCGCCACTCAAGAAAGCACTCGGATGCTGAAGTTTGTCAAGGCAACATTCTATACCGAGTCGTTTTACATAGCGCAGGCGAAAGGTTGTTAACGCAAAGATCTACATCTAACAAGTCATAGCACGGACAAAGCACTCGACGGATCACAAAGGAGGAAGAAAAGAAAAGTACTCGACAAATCGAGGGGTCTCGTCAGAACAACGCACAGAGTTGTTTTGCGGAGCAGAGACGGAAACAGGACAAAGTACTCAGCAAGTCAAGTAACTTCAACCGCACCCAGGCAAAGAATACATCAACAAAAATAAAGAATCTTCATTTAAAAAGGAGTGTAATATTACAAGGGGATGCTCAATCGAGTCAGGCGTTGTCATCAGAAAGGGAAATGTCAATATTTAGACTGTCTACAACCCTACTGGCTAGACCTTCGACCTCAGACTCCATCCTCTCAACGGCGTCAAGATATTCTTGGCTTTCAGCTTCTTCTGCTATCTTGGAGAGAGGTGCCTCTGGAGCAAGGACCCAGACCTGGGCCAGCACATTCTTGGTACATACTTGGGCACACCTCTTCGTGAACTCTTGGAAACGAGTCGGAATCTGGGGAATGAACTGCGCCCAAGATTGCCCGTCATCCGCTGGAGTCCGGAGGACATCGGCTACTGAACGAAAAGATTTCCACAAAACATTCCAATTCTCAGTAGCCGTCGCCAGCTTCCCGGACAAGCCTTCAATAGTTTTTTTGGCCTGCACAAGATCTCTGTCAGCTCCGCGCCTAATCAGCTTAGCAAGGGCGAGTTCTTCCTCAGCATGAGTAATTACCTCCTCAGCTCTATTATGACTAGAACGGACAAGGGCCCTCATTTCATCAATGCTCTCCGAGAGCTTCTGCTTCTCAACTCGGAGAGCTAGACAGGACACCCAAGAACAAGTCAGCGGAAAAAGAAGTCAAAATACAAGAAGAAACAGGCAGAACCCACGGCACCTTTGCATTCATTCTTCGCAGACTCCACCGCAGCATCTCTCTGTTTCTCTGTCTCCACTACCCGGGCGCGAAGGGCTTTCTCCTCCTTTTGGTGCATTTCACGCTCCGTCTCCAACTCAGCCTGGAGGAGGTCAAGATTGGCTTTCAGAGCATCCACCTCCGAAGACAACTTCCTCTCATTTTCAGATGAGAAAAAGAAGCCAGAATGATCACGAGAGAAAGACTGAGCAAAAAGAGGCAAAGAGAAACAAGGCGTAAGAATAGAAGAAAAACAAGCATGCAAAAGAGGAGTGGCAGTAATACCTACCTGGAGCTTTTCACCAAAAGAAGTCGCGAGGGTCGACAAGCTCCCCCAGGCTGTGGTCAGCTCCGATAACCGACGAGTGGCATCGAACTGTTGCACCACGTCACCGGAAAAGGAGGGGCCATCGGAAGCAAGAGAAGGGGAAGGAGAGGCTGGCTGGGGCGAAGAAGGAACGACCAAAGCAACCTCTAGGGAAGCCGGAGCCAAACCCTCAGAAGGACCCGGCGCGACGGCCACAGTTACCTCCGGAGCGACCAAGTCCGCAACTCCGCCAGGTAGCTCTGAAGCCCCCGCGGCGACTTCATCAACAGAATGTTGTGAGTCTCGAGGCTCGGAACTCGTCGGCACGGCGGGAGGCAGAGAAGAAGTCGATGAAGAAATTAGAGAAGACGAAACACTGAAAAGTGATAAAAGGAAGCACCAATAAGAACCAGAGGAAGGAAGATAAAAGCCAAAAAGATAAAGCTAGAATCTACTCACCCGACTACTTTTTTCTTCGTGAAGCCAAGAGAAAGCCTCGCAGGGGGAACCACGACGGCGAAGACGTCCCCGCCACCCGGCGACGGGAGCGGGACAGCCGACAACGGAGCCGCGGAAGAAGCCGGGGCTGGAGCCGTGGAAGAACTCCGCACCGGAGGAGCGGTACAGCTCGGGACAGGGGCAACCAAAGAACTCGACACCAGAGCTTCAAAAGAAGTCGGCGCGGGAGCCTCGAAAGAACTCACACCCGACCTCCGATTACTTCAAAAAGTTCAAGACTAAAATTCAAAACAAAGAGGAGAAATTCAATGCAACAAGAATATGAAAAACAACTCACCGCCGCATGATGAGGGGGACTTCATCATCCTCTTCTTCCTCAGCCAACGAAACTAGAGCACCTGCTGAAAAGGAGATGAAAAGTACTCGGTTCAAGAGAGAAACATGAAAATAAAAGAACAAAGAGTATTAAATGTGCTCACCTAAGAGCATGCTAGCAACAACTGGAGTACCTGAGGGAGTACTTGGGACACTGCGAGGACCACGAGGGACTAGACGAGGAACATATTCTTCATATACATCAACAAATCTGAAAGAAACCCCAGGAAGGGCTGTAAAGGTTTGAGACTTACTAATTGCAGAAGTACCAGCTAGACGATCCCCAGTCTCCGCCACGGCAGGGAGAACATCAAGGGGGATCGGATCGACAAAGTTCCGCCCAAGCTCCTGCGAAAAAAGATAAAACACCGAGACAAGGAAAAGCTAAGCGAGAACGGATGCAGCAAGAGTACATAAAGAACTCAAACAAAAAGATAGACAGCTCACAGCTGGGGGCGGGTTGATGGCCGAGAACTCAGAGATGGCAGGAGGAATGACGCTCACTCCTTTCAGCATCTTCTGGAGGCGCTCAAGTACCTCCTCACCGGTCAGCTCAAGAGCTGGGACCATGCGTGAAGGATCCTCGGCCCCAGAATACTCAAAGCCGAGATGCTCCCGCTCTTTCAAAGGCTGAACCCGGCGACGAAGGAAGCTTGAAACAATACCAAAGCCGGTCAAACCCTACTGTTTCAGCATGCTAATCCTATCAAGGAGTGGCTGGATCGCTTGAATCTCAGCAGGTGACTCAAACTTGTTGTCCCATCGATCATTCACCACAGGACCAGATCCGGAGTGAACGACAAGAGAAGGGATCAAATTGGCAGCATAGAACCACTCGGCACGCCAATCTTTGACAGAATCGACCAGGTCATAATCAAAAAACTTAATTTTGAGACCCTAGCGAAACTGAATTCTGCAACCACCGAGGGCGCTGGTTTCTTCACGGCAGGGTTGAGGTTTCAGACGAAAGAAAAAGCGAAAAAGAGATAGAGAAGGAGGGATCCCAAGGAAG
Source organism: Miscanthus floridulus (assembly GCF_019320115.1). NCBI lineage: Eukaryota > Viridiplantae > Streptophyta > Magnoliopsida > Poales > Poaceae > Miscanthus > Miscanthus floridulus. The sequence continues at coordinate 144,478,227 of NC_089585.1, forward strand.
GCTTCACAAAGGTGAACAAAAACAGAAAGATGGAGAACGGCATTGGGGGTTAGATGGTTCAGACTAACCCCGAAATAACCAAGAAACTGATGAAGGAAGGCGGAAGCAGGAAGACAAAGTCCAGCGCAGACAAAGGAAACAAAAAGGACAATCTCACCAGGACCTGGAGCCGGAACCCGATGCTCGCCCGGAACTCTCCATTCAGCGATGACTTTGCTTTGGATCAAGCCGTCGCTAACGAGCTCGCGTAGCTGGTCTTCGCTTGTTGTTGGAGCCGGCCAAACCTTCTGAGCTGCCCTCATGGCCACGAACTCCTAGTTTTCAATCAAAGACAGGGATGACTCCTCGTCCACGAAGGTCGCCTGAGACTTGCTTGCGGTTTTCTTCTTTCCCATGAACTGGCGGAAGCAAAAAAAGGCACTGAGGAAGATGAAGCTAGAATGATGGTGCTCGGGTGATGGCGACAATGACGGCGGCGGATTTCTGAGAGCTAGGGTTTAAAGGCAAGAGCTGGGCGACAAGGGAAAGGAAGATAAAAGGTCTTTAAATAGATTTTTCAGTGATACAAACGGCCCATAAGGCCCGTTAAAACACAATGTGGGAACGCAACGGTCCATTTACCGACGCAGCTAAAACGACGAAGGGCACGAATCCTCACAACGGTACAAACCAACGGGCAGATTTCAGACTTATCCGTCCAACGCCATGGCAGGGTTATCAGATTGATACAAGAACAACCCATCAAACCAAAAAGAAAGAAAGAAGAAAGAAAGGGCTACCTCACGAGGAACAAAAGAACCCGGTTATGTAAGAAAGAACTCGGTAGTCTCACGAACGACAGGGATCACAACAGAAAAGTCAAAGACAACTCAGAAGACAAGATTCGTTACATTATAAGCGACTTCAAAAATAGAAGATTACAAATCTTACAAGACCCAACGAACTCGGCACCACGAAAAGCAAAGTAGCAAAGAGGAACACGGACACGACTAGGCTCTAGAACGACTACGTGTCCCAAATTGCTACTCGGAAGGACAAACCGCCATCAGTTACACTGTTTTCTTCAAAGGACGGACGCAGTGCATCCAAAGCGGAAATCGACAGCACGGCAGGGCAACATGGAGCATAGAAGGTCGGCAGGCATCTGTCTACCCAAGACCGATGTGATGCTAGATATGGTGTTGATCTGCACCGAACGGTCTCAAGACAGGCGACGAGGATCAACCCAGAACTGCCGGATGAAGGAACGAAGCCCACATCACAAGACTTCCTCCAACTACCACCACGTACATCCTGGCACAATGCTGTCGCGGGATTAGCCTACCTCTAATCCCTATCACAAGACTTTCTCCAGCTACGACAAGACACACAGGAACTACAAAACATGCCCGGGGGCTGCTCTACTTCACAAACTACCATGATCATGACCACTAAGGTTTCAACAGAATATCCAATGAATGAAAACAAGCACTCCGGGACAGTATTTATAGACCAAAGGATCGGCGCACATGGACTAGGAGTACCAACGAAATAAGCCTAACAAAGGACATAGTGAAAAGACAGGACTCAATAATAGATGACTCAGGCGAGAGGAAGCAGTACTCGAAGACGGGCATATTCGGAAGAATATACCAGCACAGTACAACCCGTGAACAAAAGGCATTTACACTCAACCACCACCATACAACTACATCTGGCAACAGCAGACCATCAAAGAATACGCCAGGACCTCGCATCCGATTTCTTCCTGAACAAAACAACACGGACATAAGCTCGGAGGCTGCATGCCGCAAAACTACTCGGATGATGGTTTAATCCAAGACTAAAAGGCCGCTTCGGAAGGATGCCGCGAGACTACTCGGACGATGGTTTAATCCAAGTCTTGGGGACTACTTCAGAACACAAATTTTCAAACAACATAAAGGATCAAGACCCTCCAACTTTTTGTTCCAAATAGCAAGAGGCTCAGGGGCTACACTCAGTGAGTGCCCTTTTTCTTCGAAAAAGCGCACGTCACCAAAAGACTTCCTCAACACAGACCATTTCAAGACATTACGACAAAAAGAACCCAGAACGAGCCATATTCGAGTTCTTTTTGATAAAACTTCAACGAATAATCGGAACAACTTCAAGACAAGATCCTCCAGCTCCTTGTTCCAAATAGCAAGAGGCTCGGGGGCTACAACCAGATGGATGTATTTTTTCTTCAGAAAAGCACTCACCACTCAAAGATCCTAAGAAGCGCTACAAGGTTTCACTCCAGAAAGCACTCGGATGACATCTTATTCCTACTCAACAAGACTTGAAGGGGCAGAGCGAGACTTTTAGAGCTCAACCATGAAGTGCTCGGGGGCTTGTCGATATGGGACCCACAGGATACCCCGCAAGGGAGAGAGAAGATCTAGTTCAACTAGGATTCTTCCCATATAAATCTTAGTAGTAGAACTATCAAGTAATCCTACTAGGAAATCTCATTGTAAACCGACTAGGACTCTGGCCTCCTGACTATATAAAGGAGGGCAATGCTCCTGTCAAAAGAGAGAACAGAACAGATCATAATCAATCCAACGCAAAGGCTAAGGCCGACTAGACATAAGGTTATTACTTGATCTACGATCGAGGGCCTGAACCAGGATAAATCGGCTGTCTCTTGCGTAAACCATCGAGTTCGACATACGCCGAAGCCCGAACATACTGCCCCGGGTACCCCCGTGGCAGGCTATCGGTGGTAAAACATCGACAGGTGTATAGAATAAACCTTTGAAGCGTGTACCAATCGGAGTTACACCTTTAAGTTCATCCTTAGCACCATGGTTAGCTAGATGTCACTTGAAAATAAAAACACTAGATACCTCATGAGATCAACATTAAAACAAGGTGCTAGCATTTCTTGAAAAGTATACCAAGTGTCTAGCTATCATCCTATGCATGCTAGTTATCAAATCATCATTCAAGTTCTACAACTAGCATACACCACACAAGCATGCATATTTGAATTTGAAAACTTATGCAATGCAAGCAAGCACATGAATATGCACATATCAAATGCAATCAATCAAAGTTCATGAGCTTGCTCCCCCTACTTGTGTGCTTCTCTTGTCCAAGACTTGTGATCCATTATTTTCTCCAATGTTGCTCCCTCTTTGTCCATGTCCATGTCCAACCTCTTTCATATCTTATCTTCTTATCTCTCCCCCTTTGTACAATCTCTCCCCAAGCTTCATATCTTTGTACAATCTCTCCCCCTTTGTCATCAATTTCCATAAAAGATATGCTTCTTATTGATGCAAAGGTGTGCACTTTGGGGTAGATAGTTGAGACTAGAATTTTACATTTTTGATGGACATTACTTGAATATTGGAAATGACACCACATGTAGATACCATTTAGAATTTGCAACTTGTACTACATGTATCTTATCATTCTATGCATGGGTCATCCATTTTATGCACTTAAGCTCTTGTAGGTGAGGGATGCATTATTCATTTGATGATCACTTAAAGTTGAGGATCACTTGTGGAACCATCGTCTACTATGTATAGATACCACTTGTAGGAAGTGAATACCATTTGAAAGAATCTTCTAGTATAGAACCACTTGGTTGATTTATCAATAAAGACCATTTCTTGAACATTTGCTATCTTCATGAGTACCACTTATAGGATATCACTTGTGAGTTGATACATACAAACTAGATATCCATTTGCATTGTTGTCTTGTGCTTGTACTCTTATCATTATCATGAGCTTCTTATGTGACTTGAACTAAATTGATTTGCTTAAGCTTTCAAGTCCGGTTTGAACCAATGACAAGCTTCTTCACACCTCTTTTAAGGGTTATCTTGTCAATGTTGTACTTGTTACTTGTTTAGCAATCCAAATTAAGTCAAGTACTTGGGTTCACTAGCTCATGAACAAATTCATGTACTAACCACTAGATCAAGTAATCATTCAAGCAATAGTGGTCGGCTATGAATTTAATCATTTCATTTGTTATGCATGATCCTATGAAGCATGTACTATATGCACTAACCGCATACTAGTAAGGGATGAAATGATCATGCACATTACAATGATACCTTTGCAATGTTGGAGTAGAGGATAGTCATATAGATTCCAATTCATTACTCCAATAGCAATGTGAAGTCCAATTATAAGCTTGGTGAAGACCAATAGATACCATTTTGAATTCCATTCTTCACCCATATGAAATGAATACCACTTATGATCAAGTGCACTTTCTTGTTGTGGTTGACTTGCTTTATCTTTTGATCTTTGCTTGCATAAGAGCATCAATTTGAGAATACCATTTGAAATATCATGACCAGCTCTCTTTTGGGTGTTGCTTGCTTTTCTTGATCAATCCTTTTGATTGCTTCAACTAAGCATCTCAAATGTTCCTCGGATCACCATTTCCATGTTAGCCTTCCAAGTACCATACTTGGTTCACCTACACATAGGCGGCAAGCCCCTACACTAGGGAGAAGTGACCTCTCTCCAAGAACCATTCTTGATACTCACTTGAAATAACTTGATTGATTGATCCAAGTGATGGACTTAACTTGATGAGTAAACTTAATTCCTTCTTTAAGTCCTTTTCTTTCTACTTGTTTAAGTCCTTTTCTTTCTACCAAATGATCTCCAATCACAACTAGAACTTAAACTTCATCTTCATCTTGAGTTTGATCTTGATCTTCTAATTTGAGTACCAAAAGTGTGCAAAGTACACTCCTCAATCAAATGGCCTTGTACTCATATCTTGTCATGCTTCTAGATCATTTCAAAACTAAACTTAGGTGCCTCAAACACTTGTAAACATGTTTCCAACTTAAGGACCTTTCAATCAAAGTGACTCTAGATTCTGTACTCTCCAAAGAACTAAGCATATTTCTCAAAGTACAAATCCAAATACCATGAAATTTGGTGGAGATGAGATTCACTAAGTTATCTAGCAGCCATAAAAAATTTTGCTTCATTTGATCTCATATGAACTGCCAAATTTTAATTCTTCCACCACTGCTACATGCTGAAAACTACTGCACTATAGCTGACAAGAACCACTCCAAAACTGAAGTATTTCTTATCCAATTTCCATGAAATTTCTACAGCATCTTATACCATAAGTCTAGAGCATGTATACCAATTTTTATGCCAATCCAATAAGATTTGATCACTCAAACATGGCTATGATCATAGCTAGCTCAGATTTTGAATATAGGACAGATTTCAAGCAATTGAGCTATACTTCATCAAATATGAATCAAACTTGATACTAACTTGTTTGAATACTTCCATAAGACATCTATCTATTCAAATCACTTACTAAATGTCATCTCATGAATTTATCCAACACAAATCAATCCAAACTTGATTACTAAGCAATTATCCATTCAAATATCTCATAGCAAGCAACATTGCATATTTATCCAATTTAATCAACTCATATGCACCCAAATAAAATGATCAACAAGAGATATACCTTGGTTAGCTCATGATCATCCAACTAGCAAGCTTCAACTCAATTATTTGCAAGTCATCAAATATTTCAATAAATCACCACAACTTGAATTTTACACTTGTATATTGTAGCACATTTGGACTTTACTTAATTTGTCATGGCATTGGGATTGGATATGCACTAAACTTCATATCTTGATTCAACATATGATGATCGCTATGAAGACAATTGAATCAATCCTACAATGCCAATGGTACCTACACACATTCATCCACTTTTTGATGGTACCCAAACAACTTTGGGTCCTCTCAAGTTAGGAGCAACATACTTAGGCAACGCCTTAGTATGAGTAGCGGGATGTTTTGCAATTGCAACCAATGAGGTACCATTGCCATCCTTTCTAAGCATATCATGATTATCAATTGAAATAGGCTTAGAAATTTTACCTAGGGGACATGAATGTGCCATGTGTCCCCTTTCCCGGCATGAGTAGCACTTCCTCTTTGATTGAGCCTTTTCTTCCTTGCTCATGTTGTGCTTCTCATTGCCTTGCCTCTCATGGATTGCTTGAGCCTTCTTCTCAAGCTTGTTAGGACACTTAAAGGCAAAGTGTCCCATACTTCCACACTTGAAGCACTTGATGTGAGCATAGACTTTCTTCTCATTGTCATTCTTGCTCATCATCTTGGCATCTTGAATTTGCATTGGATGCCTTGTCTTTCCACCCCTTCTTGTTTTCTTCTTCTTGATCATCAAATCATCACCATCATGTTGGTTGATCTTAATTTGCTCTTGGGGTGTCTTCTCTTGCTCAACTTATGGTTTTGGTTGAGGCTTCACTTGTTGCTTCACCAATTGCTTGGTTGGGCATATTGAGGTAAGATGACCCCAAGTGCCGCACATGAAGCACTTGACATGCTTTAGCCTCTCTTCTTCTTTCTTCAACTTGAGCTTCTCGATGTTAGGGCAACCATTTGCAAAGTGTCCCACTTCATGACACCGGAAGCACATGGTATGAGAGAGCTTTCTTTGTTGTAGCTTCTTCATCATTCTTTCTCTCTTCATTTCGCCCTTTGTCATCTTCTTCTTGAAGCCAAGGCCACACTTGTCACCATAGTTTCTTTGAATCTTCAACATATGCTCAAAGGTGACTTGAGAGTTGTAGCACCTCTCTAACTTGTTGCTCAATTTCTTCACTTCATTTTTGAGCTCATTGTTCTCCTTCAAAAGGTTAGTCTCACAAGACATAGAAGTAGAACAAGCATCTATATGTGAAGAGCATGGCATATCTAATAAATCATCACAAGAGGTGGATACATGCTTCTTGCCTACATCACAAGGGTTAGCAACAACATGTGATTGATCATTTGACCCATGTGATGAGCTCTCATTATTTTTAAGTTTCTTTGTAAATATTTTAATGAGAGAAGCTTGTTTTTCTAATAATTCATCATGAGATGCAAGTAGTGTCTCATGATTCAATTTAAGCTCATCAAGTGAAGATTTATAAGCATCAAGTAAATTCTTATGTTCTTCACATGAGTTCTTTAGAAATAAGTTTTCATTTTCTAATTTCATTGTTTTAGCTTTCTCATTTTCTAAAGACATGGTCATGCTAGCAAGTCTACTAACAAGCTCATCATATGAATCAACATGATCAACCACATCATCATTTGATACCTTGGTGTCACCTTGTGACATGAGACAATGTGGTGTAGTGGATGGGCTTGTAGTAGCATCATCATGGCTTGAGCATGAACCATCATCACCATCAAGTGTGCATGGGGTAGCATCATCACTTGCAACACTTGTGGCATCACCATCAACCTTGTCAAGTGAACTTGTAGTGGATTGATCATCATCATCCTCACTTGACAATGAGGTGGAGCAATCTTCCACAATCACCAAATTGTGGTTATGCTCAACACACTCATGTGTCTCCTTCTTGGGCTCATCCTCCTTCTTGAATTTTCCATCATCCCATGTGGAGGAATCACCGAAGGTGTCCTTGATGGAGTCCCATATCTCACGAGCGGTCACCTTGTAGTTTACTTGCTTCATCAAATCAAAATGTAAAGCATCCAATAGAAAACAACAAGCATTTGCATCAAATTCATAGAGGACTCTTTGAGCTTTGGTTAGAGTTCTATGATCCAAGACATGGGAGAGACCACTAGTGACAACCCACCAAAATTTAGGTCCCTTTGCACGAAAATGATCAAGCATATGATTTTTCCAAAGTGCAAAGTTAGTGCCATTAAAAATGTGATTCTCACAACCATCTAGTCCATTAGACGTCATCCTCTCGGGTCGGTGAAGACCACAAATGAGAGACCGGGCTCCGATACCACTTGAAGGGTCGAGATGGCGACTAGAGGGGGGGTGAATAGTCTTTTCTAAAACTTAGTCGCGTCGGCTAACCGATACAAATGCGGAATTAAAACTATCAGTCTAGCCAAGACTATACCCCACTATATATGTTCACTAGCACCTTGCAAAGATAATAATTATGCAACAAAGGTGCCGGGCTAGTTAGAGCTCTCCTAAACAATTCTAGGAGCAAGATTACACAAACCTATGCCACTAGTACTTTAAGCAACAAGAGAGCTCCTACACATGCTAGTAAGCAAAAGCACAAAGCTAACGATGCTCACTAGCAATACTCAATAACAAGGCAACCAATGCCTAATTAGAGAGCGCAAATACTTAGCTACACAAACTAAGCAATGTGACTAACAAGGTTACTAAAACCAAATTAGCCACGCAAGGGAGCTACTTCTATGCTACACAAGCAAGAAGGTAATTAGCAAGCTTCTCAAGCTATCTAATTACAAGAGCAACTACACAAGCTTAATATGTATAAAAGTAATGACAAGCTTGTGTAATAGGGATGCAAACCAACGGGAAGAACAAGGTTGACACGATGATTTTTCTCCCGAGGTTCACGTGTTTGCCAACACGCTAGTCCCCGTTGTGTCAACCGCTCACTTGGTGGTTCGACGGCTAATTAGCATCACCCGCTAAGCCCGCACGTCGGGCGCCGCAAGAACCTACCCCTTGAGTGAGGGTAGCTCAATGACACACTTTACTAAAGTTGCTCTTCGCGGCTCCCGCGGGGCGAGCACAATGCCCCTCACAAGCACTTCTCCGGAGCGCCGCACAAGCTTCTTGCGCGCTTCGACGGAGACCACCACCAAGCCGTCTAGGAGGTGGCAACCTCCAAGAGTAACAAGCACCACCGGCTTGCAACTCGATCACCTAGTGCCACTCGATGCAACCTCACGATGCAATCGCACTAGAATCGCTCACTCACACAATCGAATGATCGCTATCAAGTATGTGTGAGATGGAGGGCTCCTAAGCACTCTCAAGCATGGACACAAAGTCCCCCAAGGTGCTCAACACCAGCTATGGCCGAGGGCCACTTCTATTTATAGCCCTAAGGGCTAAACTAGCCGTTACCCCTTCACTAGACAACGGTCGGGCCGACCGGACGCTCCGGTCGTGTTGACCGGACGCTGGACCTCAGCGTCCGGTCGCTCGCAGACGACCACGTGTCCCGGTTCCAATGGTCACTTGACTTGACCGGACGCAGCAGCACTCAACTGACCGGACGCTGAACCCCCAGCGTCCGGTCGTTTCCAGTAAGCTCCCGAGCATGACCGGACGCGTCCGGTCGAACGCGATTGGACACAGCCAGCGTCCGGTCACACTCCAGCTACTGCGTCACCGTACGTCAGCCTGACCGGACGCAGCCTTCCAGCGTCCGGTGCATTCAGATCCAGCGTCCGGTCAGTTGACCGACGCCAGCATCTTCGCGACCAACTCGTTTTCACTTCTTACTTCTTCACCCTTGCTCCAATGAGCTAACCACCAGAATTTGCATCCGGCGCAATAGAAAATAGACATTTCATTTTCCCGAAAGCGCCGAATCCCGCCGAGAGGGACCCAAACCCATCTCACCCCTACAAACACCACCTCCTTTGTAAATGTGCCAACACCACCAAGTGTACATCACTATGTGTATGTGTGTTAGCATTTTCACAATCATTTTCCAAAGGATGTTAGCCACTCAACTTGCCACGCCACTCGATCCTAGCGACAATGCAAAGTTAGATCACTCGAGTGGCACTAGATGACCGATATGCAAACAAGTTTGCCCCTCTTGATAGTACGGCCATCTATCCTAAACCCGGTCATAAACTTCTCTACACACCTATGACCGGTGAAATGAAATGCCCTAGGTTATATCTTTACCTTGCGCATTCCATTCCATCTCCTTCAATATCGATGCAACACATGCACCAACACGATCAACAATGATATGATCCACTTCATATCATCACATGATCATATTGGTTCATCGATCTTGACTCTACTTACTCTTCACCGTTGCCATCGTCCATCGACGCCAAGTCTTGCTCAAGCTTCACCGCCACGCGATCCATCACTCCAAAGCCTTTGACTTGCCCTTCACGCTTGCAACCGGTCCATCAAGCCAAGTCTTGTCTTGATCTTCTCCACCTTGATCACATGACTCAATGTCATGTCTCATGTGCATTTAAGCTCCTTCATCATCACATGTGTGAGCTTTACAACATCTCCAAGCTATTTTCACCTTCATGGCATATGTTGCTCACACACATGTACCTGTGGACTAATCACCTGTGTATCTCACATAAACACAATTAGTCCACCTAGGTTGTCACTCAATTACCAAAACCAAACAAGGACCTTTCACCTGTTCTACCGGAAACGCTCAGGCTCCTTTTAGCTCGAGCTCTGTCATAATCCTCGTGTCTTGCAAACTCGACCGTTGATCTTTTGCAGAGACGAAAAAGAGAGAAGAAAATTGTAGATCCTCAGTGTTAGGCTCAGCAAATACTAATTAGTAAAGCAGATGCCAAATAAAAGATGAAACAATCAATCAAAATTCAAAATCCAAAAAGAAATTGCAGATAGTTGGACGCTAAGATCAGCTCAAGTTCGTATCAGGTTACAAACGGTTTGTACCCGGTCCTAGACTACTGAAAGAAAGAGTCTAAGCTAACTGCGGCACCCAATTCTGCATGTTTCGCCAGGATTGTACAAGCAGGTTCTAAACATGAGGCACTCCTAGAACCAAGCTGCAGGCCTGCAGCTCACTTGACAAAATTCTGTGCAGCTTCAAAGGTCTAGTATTAGTGCTGGGAGCGTTTCAAAACTTCAGACCCTGCTTGTTGCAATCAATCAGGGTCTTCACTGTTTCATGTTTATCATATCATGGAAGCCTGTCAGGTGTAGAGAAGGGACGGGCAATGCGCTTGAAATTGTACAAGGCTCGCTATCTCTTCCTCATTCTTCGAACAGAGTCATATATCGGACGGAATAGAATGCTGGAGATGTATCTCTCCCCAAAGCTGGGGAAAATGACCTGCAGACCCACGTGACTGGTAAATTGTCTGAATCATGGCAAAATGCCATATAAATGAAATTAGCATGCTCGCACCGCAATCAGCTTTCCGGCATTTTCAGGTCTTTTGGCAACATTAATAGCAGCAATTGCTGCAGCACCGGAGGAAATACCAACCTGCAAACAAACCCGTGAATGAATCACAAATCACATAGCAACGAAATTGGAGATGCTATTGTAATAACTAAAAGAAAACTCAAAGGCAATTCATTTTGCAGTGCACTACTCACCAGCAAGCCCTCTTTTAGTGCAAGTTCCCTTGCAGAATCAACGGCTTCTGCTGTGCTAACCTGCAAAGGCAACAATGATAATCACTAATTAACTCATCAGACTGAAAAAAATATAAAACTACCAAGAAAATCTGCTTGACATAAAAGTGGTTCTAAAGTTAGCATTACAGACCTTCACAACCTCATCAATCAACTGGACATCTAATATACTTGGAATGTAACCTGTTGTTTATTGGCACGAACCAACAGTATATGTCAGTGACAAGGAAAAGATATTCAACAAGCTTTTGTTTCCAAGCATGTTGAATTGCTTATTACAAAGGGGCTAAGCAGTTAATGCATTACCAGGGTTATCACCAGAAATCACACTAGTTTCAGCAGGTTCTACCCCAATAACCTGAAATGACCCCAATAACCTGAAATGATAGGAGGAAAATTATACAAACGAAACCAAACAGTGACATGAAAATTAGGCCAGATAAATTTCATACATATGGACATCAGCCTTGCAGAAATCAACTGTATTCTCAAAATAGAAATTGTGAGAGTTGAACAACTTTAGAATGAAAAAAAAAAAAATCTGAGAACAGAATGATGTTGCTACTATCCTTTTGCTAAAACTCGCTATGTTCTCACAAAAATAACTAATTTGCACATATCCTAAAGAAGCATAGTTAATGGCGACGTAGATAGGCTTACTACAAGCAAGGCCTTGAACTTTAGTTTGATACGAAAGCTTTAAGCACTTCAAAAAGGAATAAGATTAAGCACAACAGCATTGAACAAGATACACATAATCGCTAAGCTAATAAAATACAAGGCAATCCCTTTAATGCAAAACTCATTCAAGAATCAATCCAGGCAAAAGTAGGAACCTTAATATCTTTGTTCATCCTTTTCAAGTAGCGCCCAGTGCCAGTAATGGTGCCGCCTGTTCCTATGCTTGCAACAAGTATATCAACAGAACCCAACGTGTCTTCCCATATTTCTGGGCCTGTGGTTTGAAAGTGGATCTGTAATTTACCCAAGTGGTTTCTCAATAGATCTTTAAAGAAAAAAGAAAGCAAATGAACTTTGCATTTGCTGCAATACAGATCATATGAGTGAAAGATAAAGCTTGAATGTCAACCTCACTATTTGCCTCATTGTTGAACTGCTGAAACATATACGCATTTGGTGTTTTTAAAACTATTTCCTCAGCTTTGTCAAAAGCTCCTTTTAGTCCTTTGGTAGGATCAGTTAACACAATCTCTGCTCCAAATGCACGCAGAAGAATGTGTCTCTCGACATCTAATGATGAAGGCATAGTTGCTATCAACTTGTATCCTCTTGCTGCAGCCACAGAAGCAATGGCTACACCAGTATTTCCAGTTGTTGGTTCTACCAAAATGGTCTGCACAGGTAGAAACCATCTGCATATATTACAACGTTGGTCGTGATAATATTGCTAATAATATGAGAATGGTATATAAACCTTATCTGGCGAAATTAAACCCTTCTCTTCAGCATCATTAATCATACTTAATCCAATCCTGTAAACATACCCATGAGTTAACACAGACATAATTGCATCATGGGGCATGAAATCATGCGCCAGCACAAAAGTGTACCTATCTTTGACACTTCGGCAAGGTCCCATGTACTCGAGCTTTGCAGCAATACTAGCGACACAACCGTCAGCAACACTATTGAGATACACCATTGGTGTTTTCCCAATTAGCTGTTAACAGGACATAAACATTTTATCAGAGATGCAACTGGTCATACTGAAACGAAAAAGAAAAGGACTTTTGCCAACTATCCCCTATACAGTTGCTAGCTAATGAAAAGTAGAAAATGTCCTATTTTACAAAGAAATTCAACGATTCTGAGTCATAATCGGTGAAAACACTAGAACGCATATAGTCATCAGTTCCGCATACCCAAATCACTATAGGGGGTGTGGAGGGTGGGGGAAGGTAAGGACGGGAAGCGACCATGCACCTGGGTGACATCCTGCGCAATGTTCACCGCGTCCATCTCATCCGCGTAGTCATCCTGTATTTCGACAGAAGCGGAGGCCGCGGCCCTCGATGACCATGCCGCGGTGAGGTGGCGGCGGGCGGAAGCGGGACGCGGGGAAGGGAGGAGACCAAGCACAGGGCCACGCGGTCTCAAAACGGAGCTGGAGGTGACGGAACTGGGCGCAGCGGCGGCGACTCGGAGGAAGAGCGAGCAGGCGGGCGGCGGAGCCATCGCCATGGCCGCGTCTCTTCGCTCGTGCTGTGTGCTTGTTTGTCGGCTGCCCGGGGGGTTTAGGGAGGACAGGGGAGTAGTTTTCAGGATAAGGGGAGAAGGGACTGGGTTGCGGATCGGGTCCTCCAGCCCAGTTTCTGCTCCGCGTGAGCTCCTGGACTGGTCTACTGGGGGATGGCTCATTGGCTGGATACCTGGATCGTGGATTCTGAAGCGCCTGCCCTCCGGGATCCGCTTGAGAATTGGCCCGTTAGCAGAATTTGCAAATCACCGTTCACAAATGTCAGAGCAAATCCCTAAGCCTCCTTCTAATCCTAAGTTTTTAGAAAGATCCACAAAAAAAATCCATCTCTAACAATTCCTAATACAATCTCCTACAACTAAAAAGAACAAAATATGGACATTTTTTAGTGCGACATTTATTTTGGTTCGTCCGTCTACCCACGCCTACGATCCCACGATATCTCCTGCATGCTGCGTCCTTTGGTGCAAAGAAAACGCGCAAAGTCTTGACCCTGATTTGCATGTGCTACAAATACGAAAAGTCTTGACCCTAATTTGTATGCGCTACAAACACGGAAAATCTTGACCCTAATTGCCTTAAACAAGAAAAACGATCACCTACGTCTCACTCTCGATCATACCGCCCTCGTGCCACAAATATAAAATTCTTGATCCTGATTTGCATGCGCTACAAACACGAAAGACCATTGTCGCTCGTCGCGGCACGATCGAACGCGTCTTCTTGGTAGGACTCAAGCGTGTCACTGGTCGTTGCACGGAGACGATCGTCATGTGCCCTATTCCTCAAGCCCCTGCACGATTCGAGCCACCCCTATTTCTTCCTCGTCGTGTAGTGGAGAAGCAACAATAATGGATCATCCACCGTCTGTCTACCAGTGGATGCACACCTGTGGCTACATCATCGATCGCCGCAAGGTCAGCCGCAAGATCACCTCCTCGTGCGATCTCCCTTCCCCGTGCGATCTCTCCTCCACGACCTGCTCCATCGTCTGGTCTGTGCGTCCCGCGCCGTCATCCTCCCCGTACACCACGTACACTGCCGCCTCCACGACGTCGCGCCGTCGTCCTCGCCGTTCGCCCGCATCGTGCACCTGGAAACACCAGCCGTCTCCACGACGTCCGCGTCGTAGTCCTCGCCGTTCGCCCGCGCCATGCACCCGAGCCGTCGTCCTCGGCTACCGCGCCGCTACCTCGACGCCACCTGAGTCGTGCACCCGAGCCGTCGTCTTCGCATATGTAGACTGATTAACGTCGTCCGTCCTCCATCGCTCGCTGTTCATGATGTTACACAACCATAGTTCATGATGCTGCAGACGTTCTTGTTATATAGTTAATCATCTATTTTTTTCGATATTGTGTGCCTGCACATTGGATGTCATTGTTTTTTTAGCATAGTTAGCCATTTGTCTGTACCAATCTCGTTCATGAAGTTAAACCTTGAAAAAGAGGGATTTCTCACTGAACTTGTCCCTAAATTGTTGTAATTTATTGCCATGTCTTACATTTGTAAACTCTATAGGATGAGTTAATGGATGGTATTGATACACTGATGCTTGATGCAGAGCACAATCAGTTGCCATGTTATTGAGCTTAATATAATGATATTGTAACTAAGGTAGCTTTTTATGTCTTGGCATGGCCATGTTGAGTCCAGGTTATAAATATGAAGCTCAGATAATTTTACTGGCAAAAATAGAAAGATCACAAGTAGTTCAGTTTTCAGGATTATACATATAAAGTTTAGATAATTTTACTAGCAAAAATAGAAAGATGACAACCAGTTCAGTTTTATGAGAATGTGACAATTCATAGACATTGTTTTCTTAAAAAAATTATGGTCCTCTCTCTTCAGTTGGATTAGTGATGATATAAAAAAAGTTAAAAACCAACAATGTCTCTCCATCACATGTTTTCTTAAAAAAACATAATGAATAGTCAACAAAAATATGACGGGATATTGCTTATTTGTTAATTATCTGAGTCAACAAAAATTTAGAAAGGTCTATATAGTAGAGTCGGTGAGCTTACAACGTCGTGCTCTTCGTGACCGTGTTAATTTTACGAAGTTTGCTTTTTTAGAAGGATATTGGCAGGACGATGGACCCATGTTGGAATATCACACAAAAAATGTCCACGTTTTGTCCACGATTTATTTCACATGAATACATGCGGGTACTATGATAACACTAACTATACCAAATGAAAGATTAGAGAGAATTTGCATGGCCTCCAGAATGATTTATTTATTAAGTTCTTTGGACTCTACAAGTAGTTTTAAAATATCTATTTGCATGTCTTACCTCATATCCTAATTCAAAATTTTATAGTTTAATTAGAATATTTAGGTGATTGTATATATATAATATTCAATACAAGAATAATCTATGTATGATCTTCTTGAAAGATTTCTGCAGTGCAAAGACATCTTCGTTTTTTATGTATGTCCGTGCTAACTCTACGGTAAAAACAAAAGGACAATATATCAATTAAAAAATAAAAACAAAACTCATGCTCAAAGTCAAAGAGATAAATTATGGATGCTTGAATTTTATCATCCATTATCTACCGACGTGCCTATAAAATAGACTGAATAAACAATTAAACATAGATAGAAAACTAAATTAATGAAAGGATCATTGTAAGACATCAATCATCTCATAGCTTCAGATAATATCGCAAAAGCTACTAAAAACTGTAACCGTGCCCTCACCTTAAACATTGTCCAGATAAATGGATTACAATGAAAGAAATGGATATCAGAGATTTCTTCCTGTCAATATAAAACATTATCTTAGCCGCATCACGAAAAGGTCTATAAAGTAGAGTTTATGAGCCTACGACGCCGCGCACTCCATGACTGTATTAAATTCATAAACTTTGCTTTTTGGATTAAATGTTACTTTAATGTTGGTATTTAATTTTTACTAGTATTGTTATCTTATCGTGCGATCCGTGTGTTTTTAGTATAAATTGTTAGTTATCCCATAGCAACTATACGGGCACGCTACCTAGTCTCCTAATATTTTAGGAGTTGGAAAAATCCCCCTCATCCTCATAACTTTACGCGCCGCAGCCTTGCGCGTATCCTTCGACTCTCGCTTGGTTTTCTTTGCCTCTCGCATGTCGCTACTCCCTCCGGATCCTCCCCTGTCGGCTGCTGGGCATCTCTGCCCCCATCCTCGATGGCGACATGGTCCTATCCCAAGCGGGGGCGTGTCTTATCTCGGTGGCGGCGCCTGCTCCGGTCACGCGGATGTGGCTCCAATGGCACTGGCAGACGACCAGCGTTCCCTTCCTCGCTCCTTCCCTTCCTCCTTCGCTGCCAGTGAGCGCGGGAGCCCTAGCCAACGAGCACGGGCAGCCACGGTTGGCGCGGACGCGGCGAATCACTCGGGACTCAGGCCCTAGCCCGGGCGGCAGGCGCGACGGCAGATCCAGCATAGAGGACACCGTGGCCCGCTGCCCCTTCATCTCCGGCGAAGCCTGCTGCCTCCTGCACGCCCTCGCCTGACCTCCGTGGCCCCGTTGCCCCTCCACCTCCGATGAACCCTGGCCGCCGCCCACACGACGCGCCTCCACTCCGCCCCCACAGCCTCCCAGGCCGACGCGGCTCGGTTGGAGAGCACGGCACGGCCAGCCCCGACCGGTGAGCTCGGCACAGGCCAGCCCCGGCCAACGAGCGCGGCACGGCTAGCCCCAGTGGGCGAGCACGGCCTGCCCCAGCGGGTGAGTGCGGCATCCCTACTATCGAGAGGAGGAAGATGCATGTTGCTGTTGAAAGGTCCTAATATGGCTAGAGGGAGTGAATAGCCTATTTAAAAATCTACAAATCAACTAGAGCAATTTGATTAGTATGACAAATAGCGAAATGCAAACTTGCTCTAGCTCTATAAGGGTTGCAAGCCACCTATCCAACAATTTTCTCCTGAGGTTCACGTGCTTGCCAACACGCTACGTCCTCGTTGTATCGACCAACACTTGGTGGTTCGGCGGCTAAGAGGTGTTTCACAAACCTCAGTCCACATGATTAGGACACCGCAAGAACCTTCCCACAAGTGAGATAACTCAATGACACGAGAAATTTACTAGAGTTACCTTTCGGCACTCCGTCGGGGAAGGTACAACTCTCCTCATAATCGCCGAAGGTGGCCACGAACAATCACCAACTCAGTGCCGATCCTCCATCGCTGCACCAAGCCATCTAGGTGGTAGGCAACCACCAAGAATAACAAGCGAAATCCGCAGCACAACACGAATACCAAGTGCCTCTAGATGCAATCACTCAAGCAATGCACTTGGATTCTCTCCCAAAATAAGAAATGCTCACAAAATAAAGCTAATCTTCATCTTGTTTGCACACCTCTTGAAATATCACCAATGATAGTGTCTAATGGATGATCTCTTGCAACATTGATTGGTTGAAGCACTTGCACTTGATTGCTAGCATTTGATTGATCACTTGGTTGAGATGATGAACTAGCCACTTGTTGATCTTGCACATTGCCATCATTAGTGCTTGCTTGGATTTGATCATGAGAACTACTAGCTTGCACATTAGAGTTAGAGAGCACTTGATTCTTATTATCTT